>NC_142441.1:106096458-106404062 GCF_059453495.1 Arachis ipaensis | reverse complement strand
ATGATTTAAAATGAGAGAGTTATGACCGTCGAAAGATTGGGGGTTGAATCTGTGAATTCTGCAGCTTTTAACTTAGAAAATTTTTAGCAGAATGACCCCTTGCGCGTAGGCGCACTTGGCGCGTACGTGCCGTTCTTCGAGAAAGCATCATCCACGCGTGCGCGTGGTGTGCGCGGGTGCGTCGATACGCTGCATCGAATGCCCAGCCATTTTCCAGAGAGTTGTGCCAGAGTTGTGCCAGTTTTGTGCCTGGGGCACAATGTATTCGCGCGTATGCGTGGCTGACGCGTGCGCGTCGTTTGGCTAATTTTCAACCCACGCGTTCGCGCGTGTGACGCTTGCGCGTCGATGAGTTTTAAGGCCATCCACGCGTGCGCGTGGAGTGCGCGTATGCGTGGACCTGTTTTCATCCCAAAGTTGATTTTTGAGTTTTAAAAGCCAAATTTCATACTTCTAAGCCTCCGATCTCACCACTTATATCTTAAATCATTATGATATGCCTAGCATGAGGAAAAGGGCTAGTGAATGTGGTAACTTGCGAGTGAAGCAAGGGAAAAATGAATGATCAATGAGGATCAAAGATGATTATGTGAGATGCGGATAATGGCGGTGGAAGTGCTTGATGTGCCATGGGCCGAAGGGCCGTAATTGTTAATGAATTGGCTGGTTATGGATTTAACCGTATGCCGGATGGCTAGATTATTGCCGTGTTACGGCGGAGCCATGATTATGGCTAAGTATAAATGCATATATGCTGTTGAATGAATTGTGAATGTTTGCACTTCCACCATCGGAGATGAGGGTTTCCCTGGGAGGAAGCAGTGGCTAGCCACCACGTGCTCCAGGTTGAGACTCGAAGCTCTTTTGACCCTATGTCGTAAGTGTGGACGGGCACTGTGAAAGGCCCGGATGAGCTCGCCCCCATAAATATTCACCAGTGATGGTGATGGATAAATATTCACTAGTGAGGGTGACGGATATGGATCATGATTATGATCAAGTTTATGATGAGTATAACTCGAGTTGGGGATGCACGACAGAGGGACAGTCCAATGGTTAGCTACCAGGACTTGTCGGGTTGGCTCTATAACCGACAGATGATATCATCAGCCACTAGGGACAGGCATGCATCATAAGCATACTACATGAATTGTTTGAGATTGCCTATTTGACTGCATATTACTTGCTATTTGTCTAAATGCCTTAATTATTCTTATTTGTATATCTCCTGTCTGATATAACTGTGTTTGCTATATTATACTCCTGCTGGTGGTTGGGAGGTCTGAAGGAATTGGAAAGGGAAGTATTAGTTAGACTGAAGAATCTTTAGTCAGTTGCCACTTACGGTTTAGCTTGTTTATAAGCTTTGATATTATCTGGAGGAAGTTCTAGGATTGCCTTCAGCTTTCCTCTATTATTATGTACTATATATGTGGAAGCTGTTACCGTGCTGGGGACCTCTGGTTCTCACCCATGCGGATTTTGTGGTTTTCAGATGCAGAACGCGAGGCTTCTCGTTGAGGCATGCTGGAGACTTCCGGATTAGCGAAGATCTTTGTTCTCGGGGCTCTGTTTTGGTTTATATATCTTGTTTAGATACTTTTATCTCCATTAAATAATACAAACTGTGATGACTCCTTCTAGAGGGGATTTTTGGAGAATAGGTTTTCTGTATTTGTGTCCCTTTGGGTTTCCTTTGGGGTTTCCTTATTTTATTATATGTATATATTGCTATGCTCGGACCGGTTATCTTCGCAACCGGATTTTGAGTCTTGATATTCCTATTTTTGACACTCTTTTGTATATATATAATCTTGCGTTAGCTTGTCCCTATTTGTTACGTTATCGATCAGAGTGTTGCATTTTCGAGTTACGGTTTTTGTTTACCCCTTTTTCCACAAGGCTCCTAGTTATAATCAATTATTCATACTACTATACGTACTAAATTTTTGTTTTAGAGGTCGTAATACCTTGCCATCTCTGAATTATGACTTAAGCATAAGACTCTGTATGGTAGGGTGTTACATTATGGTATCAGAGCAGTTCGTTCCTGTAGAGCCTGAGGAATGGACTGACTATGCTTCTGTGCATTCTCTGTATGTGTGTTATGTGCTGTTAGTATATCAGCTTGATATAATGGGCATAAACGTTCATGAGTATGCATTTGGGACTTTGAAGCACTAAACTTCCGATATTGAGACTGATCAACTTAATATCGATTGTTTGGTGTGTATAGGAACCAGATGGCGCCTCGTGGATGCGGTAGAGGCCGTGGGAGAGGTCATACGAATGCTCGTGCGCCAGGGATTAACCCTAATGATCCGGTGAACTTTATGACTGCGTTGGAGAATATGGCTGCTGCTATGCAAGCCACTGCTGAGGCTCTTGGTCAATAGATGAATAACCATGGTAATGACGGAGGTGGAGTTCAAGGCCCGATGACACTGGCAAACTTTTTGAAGGTTAATCCCCCGAAGTTCAAGGGAACTACTAGCCCGACTGAGGCCGATACATAGTTTCAGGCTATGGAACGAGCACTGCAAGCGCAGGTGGTGCCTGAAGGACAGCATGTTGAGTTTGCTACCTATTTGCTCACTGGTGAAGTGTCGCATTGGTGGCAGGGTATCCGACGCCTCCTGCAGCAGGGTGATGACTATATCACCTGGGATGTCTTCCAAGAGGAGTTCTATAAGAAGTACTTTCCGACTTCTGCTAGGACAGCCAAGGAGCTTGAATTGTTGCAGCTAAAGCAGGGTGCTATGTCCGTATCTGAGTATACTGACAAGTTTGAGGAGCTGTTCAGATTCTCTCGTATGTGTCAAGGGACTCCGGTGGAATATGAGGAATGGAAGTGTGTTAAGTACGAAGGAGGACTCTGGAGCGATATTTTCAGTTCAGTGGGACCAATGGAGATTAGGACTTTCTCCGAATTGGTGAACAAGTGTAGGGTTGCTGAAGAGTGTGTGAAGGAAGTCACAAAGGATCATTTCCACAGAACCGAGGGAAGAGCTTTGCACCTAGAGGTCCACCCTTCAAGAGGGGAGGTTCTTTTAGGAGGCCCAACAACAAAAACTCCCAAGGGAAAAGGTTTGGGAAGCAGCCTCAGAATGATCAAGCTTGTACTAGGTGTGGAAGTCACCATCCGGGAGTACCATGCAAGGCCGGATGGGGTTTGTGCTACAATTGTGGAAAGGCGGGGCATAAAGCCGCAAGTTGTCCAGAGAAGCAAAAGCAAGGTGCTGGGAAAGCACAACAGACTGGTCGGGTGTTCATCACCTCAGCTATGGGTGCAGAAGGATCTGAGACACTCATTCGAGGTAACTGTGAAATGGCTGGTCAAACTTTAAATGCTTTATTTGATTCGGGAGCATCGCATTCATTTATTGCATTTGAGAAAGCCCATGAATTAGGATTGAAGATCCTAACCTTAGGTTATGACTTAAAAGTGTATAATGCTACCCATGAAGCCATGGTAACTAGGCTAGGATGCCCGAAAGTTTCGTTTAGGTTCAAGCAGTGTGATTTTGTCCATAATTTAATCTGCTTACCGATGATCGGTCTTGATCTTATCTTGGGATTGGACTGGTTATCCAAAAACCATGTCCTGCTTGATTGTTCTACCAAGTCGGTGTACTTTATGCCAGAGGATACAGAAGGGCCGGTCGTGGTGAATAATTATTACTTGAATTCGATGATGGTGAACTGTTCTGGAATCGAATGTCAGGGTATCCTGTTGTTAACCGCTGGTGTTTCGGGTGATGATCAAAGGTTGGATCAGATTTCGGTAGTGTGTGAGTTTCCGGAAGTGTTTCCCGATGATATTGAGGAATTTCCACCTAACCGAGAGGTCGAGTTTGCTATTGAGTTGGTGCCTGGGGCGGGACCAATCTCAAGTGCTCCTTATAGGATGTCACCGTTAGAGATGGCCGAGCTAAAGTCTCAGTTAGAGGAATTGTTGGGTAAGAACTTTATTCGACCAAGTGTATCCCCGTGGGGTGCTCCAGTGTTACTGGTAAAGAAGAAAGATGGAAGTATGCGACTCTGCGTGGATTACAGGCAGCTGAACAAGGTCACCATAAAGAATAAGTACCCATTGCCGAGGATTGATGATCTCATGGATCAGTTACAAGGAGCTGGGGTTTTCTCTAAGATCGATTTGGGATCCGATTATCACCAGATAAGGGTAAAGGGTGAGGATATCCCTAAGACCGCTTTCAGGACTCGTTATGGTCATTACGAGTATACTGTAATGTCTTTTGGTTTGACGAACGCTCCTGTAGTGTTTATGGATTACATGAATAGAGTATTCCGTCCGTTTCTGGATAAATTCGTTGTTGTCTTCATTGACGATATACTAATTTACTCCAAGACTGAAGAAGAGCATGCGGAACACTTGCGGACCGTGTTGTAGATTTTAAAGGAGAAGAAACTCTATGCGAAACTGTCTAAGTGTGAGTTTTGGAAGAGTGAGGTAAAGTTTTTGGGTCACATGGTGAGTAAGAAGGGAATAGCCGTAGATCCAACTAAGGTGGAGGCTGTGATGGATTGGAAGCAACCAACCACAGTAACTGAGATAAGGAGTTTTCTGGGTCTAGCTGGCTATTACCGAAGGTTCATCAAAGGCTTTTCGCAATTAGCCTTGCCGTTGACAAAGTTAACCCGCAAAGATACCCCGTTTGTTTGGACTCCTGAGTGCGAGGAGAGCTTTCAGACATTGAAGAAAAAGTTGACCACTGCACTTGTGTTAGTGTTACCTGAGCCGAACGAACCATTTGAAGTGTACTGTGATGCCTCACTAAAGGGTCTAGGATGCGTGCTGATGCAGCATCATAATGTGGTGGCGTATGCCTCACGGCAGTTGAGACCTCACGAAGTTAGTTACCCTACGCACGATCTGGAACTCGCTGCGGTCGTGTTTGCCTTGAAGGTGTGGAGGCATTATCTCTATGGGGTTAAGTTCCAAGTCTTCTCCAATCACAAGAGCTTGAAATACCTCTTTGATCAGAAAGAGCTTAATATGAGCCAAAGGAGGTGGATGGAGTTGTTGAAAGACTATGACTTTGAGTTAAATTACCATCCTGGAAAGGCGAATATAGTGGCGGATGCGTTAAGTTGGAAGTCGTTATATGCGTCTTGGATGATGCTTCAAGAGGAGAAGTTGCTCAAGGGATTCGAGAGTCTAAAAATTGGTGTTCGAGAAGTATCTAGAACCTTGTGTTTGAGCCGATTAGAAATCTCAAGTGACTTTAAGTCCGAACTCCTAAAGGCTCATGAAAACGATGAAGCGTTATGGAAGGTGTTACGGCTATCGAGCAAGGAAAACAGTGGAGAGTGTCGGAAGAAAAAGATGGGTTATGGAGATTCAAGGGTAGAATCATTGTGCCAGATGTTGGCACTTTGAGGCAAGATATCTTAAAGGAGGCACACAAAAGCGGATTCTCCATGCACCCGGGAAGTACTAAGATGTACCATGATTTAAAGGCGATGTTTTGGTGGCCGGGTATAAAGAATGATGTGGCGGAATATGTTTCAAAGTGCTTAACTTGTCAAAAGGTAAAGATTGAACATCAAAGACCTTCCGGGATGTTGCAACCTTTAGAGGTTCCGTAATGGAAATGGGAAAGTATTGCAATGGACTTTGTGTCGGGATTGCCAAGGACTAGGACTGGTTTTGATGCTATCTGGGTGATTGTGGACCGACTGACCAAGTCAGCTCACTTTTTGCCCATTCGGATGACTTACACCCTTGAGGAGTTAGCACGGTTATACATAAAGGAAATTGTGAGACTTCATGGTGTACCTGCTACTATAATCTCTGATAGAGATCCTCGTTTTACTTCGAGATTCTGGGGTGCATTTCAGAAAGCTTTTGGAACCCGATTAAGCTTGAGTACAGCTTACCATCCTCAAACAGATGGTCAATCCGAGAGGACGATCCAAACACTAGAGGATATGTTGAGAGCTTATGTTTTGGACCAACCGGCGAGTTGGGATCGGTATATGCCGTTAGTGGAGTTTGCATACAATAATAGTTACCATGCGAGCATCGGAATGGCTCCGTATGAGACATTGTATGGGAGAAAATGTCAATCTCTTCTATGTTGGTATGAAGCTGGAGAGAAAGGCTTGTTGGGGCCAGAGATGATAGCTGAGACCACTGAACAAGTCAAGAAAATCCGAGATAGGATGCTTACGGCGCAGAGTCGTTAGAAGAGTTACGCCGATCAGAGGCGGAAGCCCTTGGAATTTGAGGCAGGAGATCATGTTTTCCTTAAGGTTACTCCGACCACAGGAGTAGGTAGAGCGATTAAAGCAAAGAAGTTGAATCCTCGATACATTGGTCCATTTTAGATCCTGGAGAGGATTGGACCGGTGGCGTATCGGGTGGCTCTACCACCTCATCTTTTGAACCTGCACGATGTGTTTCACGTGTCGCAGCTTTGGAAGTACACTCCTGATGCTAGCCATGTGTTAGAACCCGAATTGGTTCAGTCAAGGGAAGATATGACGCTTCCAGTGGCTCCAGTCAGAATCGATGATACTAGTATCAAACGGTTGCGTGGAAAAGAGGTTTCATTAGTCAAAGTGGCATGGAGTCGAGGCGGTGTTGAGGAACACACTTGGGAACTTGAGTCGGAGATGCGTACGGATTATCCGCACTTATTCTCAGGTAATTTGATTTGAATTTTGTGGGCAAAATTCCCAATTAGGTGGGTAGAATGTAAGACCCGGTTAATTAACGACTAATTAACCCATAAATGAGAATTTATTCTAGAAAGCCAAAAATGTTATTTTTATGGCTAAATGTGATAGAGGAGATTGAGACGAGAATTTCGGTACCAATTTTATAGAAATCGGACCAAGATTGGACCGAACGGGCCAAACCGGACCAACCGGACCCAAAGTGGGCCCTTGGCCCAACATAACAAAACCAAAACCCTAGTTTTCAGCACTCTCTCTCCTCACAATACACTCAAACACGCTGAAATGGTGGAGGGGAAGGGAAGAACTCTCTCTCAAGTTCTATCTCTCACTTGATCTTCAAACCACCATAACTTTTGATCTAGAGCTCCGATTGTCGCTCCGTTTGCGGCCACGCGTTCACCGCGGAGAGCTCTACAAAACTCATACAATTAATCTTGAGGTAAGCCACGTTTTACTGTTCGAAATTCCAGCCCTTGATTTCGAGTTTCATGAGCAAAAATGTTGAGATTTTGGGTTCTTTGATGTTATAGGACCCAACTCTCTTGAAGGAGAAGGTTAATCTTGTCTCCTTGGACCTTGGGTGTGGTAAGATTCTCAACCCTAGTGTAAATTGTTGTTCTATGATGTTTGGGTATTGAGATGTTGTGTATGGATATAATGATTGTGGCTTAGGTTGTGTATATGTGAATATTGGAGCTTGATTGGTGATTTTGGAAAGCTTGGAAGAGGGTTTTGTGTGATAAAATCTGTTCTTGGAGGTGTTGATACCTTGAGAGCTTGTGGACAAGTGGTTTGGAAGTGCTCCGGTTGAGCTTGAGAAATCGGCTAAGGTATGGTTTCGGTTTCCCGTATCTAATATGTAATGTGGTAGGAAATACTTAGGCTAGAGGCCCTAAGATAGGCATTGAATTGTTGGTGTTGTTGAATAGTTGAGATATATGATGTGTTCATATATGTGATTATGAATATTGATGCATTGATTGTGTGATATATGAGAAATGCATGTTGTGATATATGCTTGATGGATGATTGAGGTTGAATTGATGGGTGGTACCATGTTGATGGTGAGTATGATGATGATTATGTATAATGATGGTTGATTGGGAATGATATTATTGGAAATTGGGATGAGAAGGATGTATGACATGATATTGTGTTTATCCTTTAGCCATTTGATTGAGAAGTGTTAGAATGGTTGGATGTGATTTTGGGAATTTTGGTAAAATGTCAATGTGTGAGTTGAGGATGGCTTGTTGTTGATTTTGGTACATTTTGAATGATTTCAAAGAGAAGGGTTGAAATTGGCATGTTTTGATTGATCTTGAAAAGAGTTGAAAGTGGCTTGTTTTGAAAATGGCACTTTGTGGTTTTGAATGAAAATATGGTTTTTGGGCATACTTTTACAGGACATAACTTGGACTACGGATCTTTGATTTGTGCCAAATCTGTTTAGAAATGAAATTGGATCCGGAATGTCCATGCCGTTCGAAAAACGGGTGAAAAATGATTTAAAATGAGAGAGTTATGACCGTCGAAATATTGGGGGTTGAATCTGTGAATTCTGCAGCTTTTAACTTAGAAAATTTTTAGCAGAATGACCCCTTGCGCGTAGGCGCACTTGGCGCGTACGTGCCGTTCTTCGAGAAAGCATCATCCACGCGTGCGCGTGGTGTGCGCGGGTGCGTCGATACGCTGCATCGAATGCCCAGCCATTTTCCAGAGAGTTGTGCTAGAGTTGTGCCAGTTTTGTGCCTGGGGCACAATGTATTCGCGCGTATGCGTGGCTGACGCGTGCGCGTCGTTTGGCTAATTTTCAACCCACGCGTTCGCGCGTGTGACGCTTGCGCGTCGATGAGTTTTAAGGCCATCCACGCGTGCGCGTGGAGTGCGCGTATGCGTGGACCTGTTTTCATCCCAAAGTTGATTTTTGAGTTTTAAAAGCCAAATTTCATACTTCTAAGCCTCCGATCTCACCACTTATATCTTAAATCATTATGATATGCCTAGCATGAGGAAAAGGGCTAGTGAATGTGGTAACTTGCGAGTGAAGCAAGGGAAAAATGAATGATCAATGAGGATCAAAGATGATTATGTGAGATGCGGATAATGGCGGTGGAAGTGCTTGATGTGCCATGGGCCGAAGGGCCGTAATTGTTAATGAATTGGCTGGTTATGGATTTAACCGTATGCCGGATGGCTAGATTATTGCCGTGTTACGGCGGAGCCATGATTATGGCTAAGTATAAATGCATATATGCTGTTGAATGAATTGTGAATGTTTGCACTTCCACCATCGGAGATGAGGGTTTCCCTGGGAGGAAGCAGTGGCTAGCCACCACGTGCTCCAGGTTGAGACTCGAAGCTCTTTTGACCCTATGTCGTAAGTGTGGACGGGCACTGTGAAAGGCCCGGATGAGCTCGCCCCCATAAATATTCACCAGTGATGGTGATGGATAAATATTCACTAGTGAGGGTGATGGATATGGATCATGATTATGATCAAGTTTATGATGAGTATAACTCGAGTTGGGGATGCACGACAGAGGGACAGTCCAATGGTTAGCTACCAGGACTTGTCGGGTTGGCTCTATAACCGACAGATGATATCATCAGCCACTAGGGACAGGCATGCATCATAAGCATACTACATGAATTGTTTGAGATTGCCTATTTGACTGCATATTACTTGCTATTTGTCTAAATGCCTTAATTATTCTTATTTGTATATCTCCTGTCTGATATAACTGTGTTTGCTATATTATACTCCTGCTGGTGGTTGGGAGGTCTGAAGGAATTGGAAAGGGAAGTATTAGTTAGACTGAAGAATCTTTAGTCAGTTGCCACTTACGGTTTAGCTTGTTTATAAGCTTTGATATTATCTGGAGGAAGTTCTAGGATTGCCTTCAGCTTTCCTCTATTATTATGTACTATATATGTGGAAGCTGTTACCGTGCTGGGGACCTCTGGTTCTCACCCATGCGGATTTTGTGGTTTTCAGATGCAGAACGCGAGGCTTCTCGTTGAGGCATGCTGGAGACTTCCGGATTAGCGAAGATCTTTGTTCTCGGGGCTCTGTTTTGGTTTATATATCTTGTTTAGATACTTTTATCTCCATTAAATAATACAAACTGTGATGACTCCTTCTAGAGGGGATTTTTGGAGAATAGGTTTTCTGTATTTGTGTCCCTTTGGGTTTCCTTTGGGGTTTCCTTATTTTATTATATGTATATATTGCTATGCTCGGACCGGTTATCTTCGCAACCGGATTTTGAGTCTTGATATTCCTATTTTTGACACTCTTTTGTATATATATAATCTTGCGTTAGCTTGTCCCTGTTTGTTACGTTATCGATCAGAGTGTTGCGTTTTCGAGTTACGGTTTTTGTTTACCCCTTTTTCCACAAGGCTCCTAGTTATAATCAATTATTCGTACTACTATACGTACTAAATTTTTGTTTTAGAGGTCGTAATACCTTGCCATCTCTGAATTATGACTTAAGTATAAGACTCTGTATGGTAGGGTGTTACAACTATGAGAAGTTAAGAAAGGATACTTATATATTTGGAGTAGTGATAGAATAAATAAATCTATTTACATTTTATTAACATAAAAAGTGACAATCCAAAAAAATTAAAAAAAAAAATCGAAACCAAAAACAGAAATTTTTAACTCGTGCGACGTAAAGTAAATTACCCGTATCTGTGGCTTCTGTACCATTATCTGAGTTCTTTTTATTGTTATTTGTTGAAAAACAAAAATTCAAAAGTACAGTGAAAGAGTAATATACATATACATACTAATAATTTAAAAAAAAATGTTAGAAACTATTAAAATTTATTATTTTTGTTTATTATTTAATTATTAATTTAATTTTTTTAATTTAATTTTTTTAGTATAATAACCAATAACATACTTTATTTTATATTTTTAAATATATATTCATAACTAATTAATGACAAAAATAATAAATTCTATAGCTATCTAATATCCTTCGTAGAGAAGGATGACCTCCTTTGCAGCTGGTTAGAAGTTTCTAGAAAGTTAATGCCTCTTGGGTTTTGGCTCTTTAAAAAAAAGGACGTTATAAAGTAGTTTTTGCGCAACAATTGGAACCACTTCATTTTTTCATTTTCTTTTGTTTTACTTTTATTACTTGAGCTTTGAAGTTTTAAGACAACCTATTTATAATTAAAAAAATCTTTGAAGAAGTCATACTTATTGTTTATGTATTTTTGTGTACTCCTATATATTATTTGTAGATCTATATACTATATAGAGATGATAATAATGGATTAAAAACATGGGATTGAAAAAAATTAAAGAGAGTTCGCCGGGAGTTAGGCAAACTTACTCTAAACAAAAAAAAAAATCATATTTAGGAAATTAAAGTTCAAAAATAGTTTTTGAAAAAATATGAAATTTTTTTATTTCTGAAAAAAAATCCCTTACTATATACATTGCATGTTTGTATTTTTTTATATATATATTTTTTTATGGTATAAAAAATAAATTTATTATTTTTTATTAATTATTTTTAATTATTTTTGTCAATATAAGAAAGATATTTAATAGTGTATTGTCACATTAGCAAAAGAAAAAATAATTTTTATATTCATTACTTAAAATATTATTTGAATACATCAATCTAATTGAATGATCGTATAATTTTTTTAGTCAATGTAATAAAATTAAATAAAAATATTTTATACACATAAAAAATTAGTCATTAAATTAATTATCAAATATTTAGGTATAAATACATATATTATTTAACTTATTTTTAATATGTATTTTAAGGACTAATTGGTTTATGAAATTTTTTTTGTTTTTTTTAATGATTTTTATTTTTAAACTTTTTACATTTTAGAAAATAGTTTAAAGAAAAAAATGATCATATTCCCATTAAATTGAAAAATACACCTTCACAATAATAAAAAAAAATATTTAAAAAGACATTGAAGATAGACAAAAAAAAATTAAATTTGACACTATATTAAAATTCAATTAAAAAAATATAATCAGAAATTTTTACTTTTAAATAAAATAAAGTGTCAGAATAAAAGGGCAATGAAAATAAATAGAAAAAAAAGTAGTGTTTTTCACTGTAAATAAATGAGAATTTAATTTTGATGTGAGATACAAAGATAGAAGAGAAGAATTTAAAATATTTTCATAGTTTCTATCTAAAAAAGCTGAAAATGTAAAAATATTATTTTTAATTTTGTACTTTTTAAAAATATTTTTGCTAAAAAATAAGGTTCAAATACTCAACCAACATATTTTTATATTTTATATTCATTTTCCTTTAAAAACGAAAATGAAAATAGTCAAACCAATCAGCCTCTTATATTTTGATATATGCATTCTATATTAGTAATAGTTCTCGATTTTTTTTAACACTAAGTATAGTTGAAAATTAAATTATATCTATATTGTTAACCATGATATATGATGATGACATTATCAATTGATTTAGAATAGTCAAAATAATACTTTATTTTAAATATTTAATGGCCAATATATAATGCATAATTAGTGATGAGATATTACATGATAATCATAAATATATAATGCATTAAAGTTAATGCAGATAACAGGTGATCCAATTGGGGAAGTGAGAGTGGTAGCTAACATGCATCAAAGGAAAGCTGAGATGGCTCGTCAATAAGCTGATGCCTTCATTGCCCTCATTGGTAACATATTTCTCATTCTAGATAAACTAATATCATTAACTAATATACATTATTGTTAGATATTTTGGAAAATAAAAAAAACACTTAAAATTAAGAAAAGAAAATCATATGAAGGGTTAAATTTGTTTGATGTTTTATAGGAGGTTATGGAACCCTTGAAGAGTTGCTGGAAGTTATTACATGTGGGGTTCGCAATATATACTCTATTCGTAAGTATCCAATCTAAACCAATCTGTTTAAGTAGGGTTGTCTATCTTATCCGCAACGAGTATGTTAGGATAGAGTACGAATTTATCTGCAAGTAGGATAGGTCAGGATACGGGTTTAGAGTATACCTTACCCTATCCTATCCGCACTCCTAATAATATATATATATAAAAACTCACAATCTTCCTCTTATAAAAATTTGAAATAACCACTAAACTAGTTGATGATCATATTATTTGTAATTTTATGTTAGATTTTTTTAAAATTTTATTGTTTTTAATTTTAATTTGAACTTAGTTTTTTATTTTTTATTTTATTAATATAAAATTTAAAATGGTTAAATTTTATATTTACTTAAAATTTTTTTATTTTTTTACGGATAGAGTCGGATAGAATAAGGTTTAAAAGTTTAAGGTGCAAGTAGGATTAGAGTTGCGAGATTCTCAACCTGCAAATAGAATAAGATAGAATTTAAAAAAAAAATTTAATCCACGAATAAAATTAGAATAGAGTCCAAATCTTATCCTGCCCTGCCTATTACCATCCCTAATCACATGGACTCAGCTTGGAATCCACAGCGAACCCATAAGTTCTAACATACACCTTTTTGTTCCTTTTTTTTATTTCTCATTTTTTAAAATTAAATCCTTGGTTGGACAGTTAAGGGTGTGTTTGGGTTTACGTTGGGAAATAGAAAAGCCCGTTTGAATGTCTTGAACGTTCCATTGTCATGTTTGGCAACTTTTTGGAACCCCTAACCCAGAAGTGCTTTCACCTCTGAACGTACGTTTAGGTGAAGCTAAAAATTCAAGCTTCTGCGTTCACGTTGGAAAAGTTAATTATTCTTGGAGAAATTAGATAAGAAACTTATTCCATATCTACCAATTGTACCCTTCATTTCTTCTATAAAAAGGATGCACATAACCACATAATTTCACACTTTCTGTATGTTCTTGGTTACAAATTTTTTTTCCAGAATTATTTTCATCATTGCCAAGGTAAAGATTTTAATATTTTTTTATTATTTTTAGTTCTTTCTTTCATATTTTGATTTTTATGTTTTTTATTATATTTTTTATTTATATGATAAATATTTTTCATATCATTTTTTTATGTTATTTTTTAATTTTCTATTGTTATATTTTTATTGTATTTTTTATTTATATGACAACTATTGTTGATATAAATTTTTATTTTTATTAATTTTTATGATATTTTTATTATTTTTTGTTTATATAAATTATTTTTTTATCTTTTATTGTACTATATTTACGTTGTGTGTAAAAATTTTTTTTTATTTGATTTTTTTATATGAGTTTTATTTACTTTTTATTATAATTTTTTTATTCATATAATATATGTTGTTGGTTGTGATAATTATAAGTAACAAAAGAGTTATAAATAATAAAAATTTATAGTCCAAAATGACACTAGATTAAAAAGTACTAATGACACTAAAATAAATTATAAAATATTTTTTTTGTTTAATATTATAAAATGTATAGTACTCCCTTTTATATTTTTATTTCTTATTGTTTTTTAGTTCATATGAATTTTTTTTATTATTTACTGTTCTTTATGTTTAATATGTAAAGTGTCTTTTTTATTTTTTATTCGACAATATAAAATTTATAATTATAATTCTCATATATTATATTTTATTGTAACTTTTTTATAATATAAATTAATTGATCCCATTAAAAAAAGACAAATTAATTAAAAAATTATTAATAAGTATTAATAAAATTATGAATGTTGGACGTCAAAAAAGTCTTATATTGTCAATTTTTATATGCTACTTTAATTTAGTAAGTAAATATTAACATTATTATAAAATGAATTAAAAAGATTTATTCAAATATCTAAAATAAAATAATATAATAATATTTAAAATTATTTTAATTGATGTCTCTTTTAGTAATTTTTCATCTAAAAGTGATTTTGAACAGTATAATTCAAACAACATTTATTTTACTATAATCCATTTTGACATAAAGATTGCCAAACATAAATCACGTTAACACAAACTTACTTTTTATTAAAATCAAATTTGCAAAATCAATTCTATACAAACTCCCATTTACAAATTGTAATTCAAACACACACTAAATAGTGGATTGGATAACAATAATGACTTTCTTTTGGTCAAAGGATTCAATTGACTTTAGTTACAAACTTCGTTGACCGAAGTATTTTATTGTACCCAGTTCAATTGTACAAACTTCAAAAATCTTTTTGGCCACCTCTTTATTGGAATACCGCTTGCTTGTAACAAATAATGAAACGAAATCCTATGGATAAATGTCTAAAATAATCTCTAAATTTTAAATCGTTATTTAATTTAATTTTTAATTTTTAAAAATGATCAGTTAAATTTTTAAAATTTAAAAAAATATATTTTTATTAGTCTCTTGTAGAAGTATTGTCTAAACATTAATAATGTGATATTTTAGTTGTTTGTTTATGTGTACTAAACTTAAATTTGATTTAAATTGATATCTGAAATTATTTAATAATACTCAAATTAGTCTATTTTTAATTATAAAACTCTAATCCCTAAATTATTGTCTTCTCTTCTTCGATCTTTCTACTGTCTTCTCTTCTTCGACTTTTTCATTATTTTTCAATTCATCTTATTTTCTCGTCTGCATAAGTGATGATGGATGGTGGAGAGAAAAGGCAAAGTAGCTCAAATAGAAACAACTCTGCAGGGAGACCTTATGGCAGCAAAAGAATGTGCAACAGGAAAGGTAAGAATGCCGTTTTCTATAATTGCAGACTTTGGACAATGATGAAGTACTCAACGACGACAGAGAATCCTGATAAACTATTTTATAGTTGTCCAAACTATGAGGTAAGATTATGGGCTCTAAAAATGTTAAGATGATTTTACTTTGAGTTTGGATTCACCTGTGTTTTTTACTTTGCAGTATGAAATTCATTATAATTTTTTCTATTGGGTTGATGGCGGTGAAGAACCAGTTTGTGCGACACCCATTCCACAAAAAATTTTATATGAGTTCAATTGGAGGATGACAAACTTAGAAAGTGATGTTAAGACCTTAAAGATGATGACCATTGTTACCTTCTTAAAAGTGAAAAATATATTTTAGCTTAATGGACGAACCTGCAAGAATACATATAATTTAAATCTGTGTTGAACTTAAAATTAATCCAACCACGTTAACTTGCAATTAAAATAGTTTTTAGGTAAGTGCACTGATGTTGTAGTTCAGGATGAATATGAATTGGAAGATAGCGGAGAGGTCGAAAAAGAGAAAAAGACAGCAGAAAAATTGAAGAAGAGAAGACAATAATTTGAGGATTAGGGTTTTATAATTGAAAATGCACTAATTTGAGTATTATTAAATAATTTCGGGTACCAATTTGAATCAAATTCAAATTTGGTACACATCAGCATATAATTGGAATGCCACATCATTAACGTTTAGACGACACTTCTACAAGGGACTAATAGAGACGTATTTTTTCGAATTTCAAAAATTTAATTGGTTATTTTAAAAAGTCAAAAGGCTAAATTAAATAGCGATTTGAAATTCAGGAACCATTTTAAGCATTTACTCGAAATACTATAGATATAAACTCTAGTCAAAGTGATTGTTACGGTGTCATCCAATGTTTGTGCCCATCCTGTGCCATTTTTAGTTTTTGTCAAATTGTGACATGTCTTGTTTTGACAATATATATATATATATATATATAAGTTTTGTTATTATAATTTGTTAACTAAACTTTTAATTTTAGTTAATTTAAAATGAAAATATATAAAATTATAAATAAATAAAAAATTTTGTTATATAAATATTAAAAGATAAAACACTAAATTATAAAACGGACAAATTCATTCAACTGGTTATTTTGACGAATTGAGTCAAATTGGCATTTTTTAACTCATAAAAAAAAATATTAATGGGTTCTTTCAATTTTAGCACACTATTTGTGGCGAGTTGGTTCAAATCTACTAATCTGCTGACTTTGATTACTTCAGGGGATGCATGATTTGCAACCAGATGAAAAACTGGTGTGTCATGTTAGACGTCCTAGACGGAATTCACTTTAAAATTGGAAAAAAGGCAAAAAGAAAATGGTAATAAGATCGATAAAAAAAACTTTAAAAAAAGTTTAATTATTTTATTGGTTTTAATAGTTTTATGAAATTTTCTATTAGATCTCTATATTTTTTTCTTTTTAATTGGGTCTTTGTACCAATTTTTTTTTTAATTAGGTCTCTTTTGATAGTAATTGGCTTAATTGTATAGAGACCCATCTAAAAAAAATTGGTACAAGGACTCAAATAAAAAGAAAAAAAATGTAGGTACTCAATTAAAAAATATTTTGGTGCAAGGACTCAATTAAAAGAAAAAAAGTATTAAGATCTAATTAAAAATTTTACAAAATTATAGGAACCAATATAATATAGTAATTAAACCTAAAAAAAAAGTATAGGTCAACAATTTCTAATCAACTAACTTTAAATAACTATAATTAATAATTATTAATTTTATATTTTTAAAATAAAATTTAAATAATTACTAATTAATTAATATAAAGTATAGTTCAAAAATACTTATTGGTTCATTGTTGGATAGATCTTTATTGATTACCTAACGGAATTGAAAAAATTAAAAGAAGGTTGAGAAGTCAATAAAATTTATTATTTTTTATTAGTAGTTAATTATTAATATTTAAATATGTAAGATAAAAATATGTTATTGGATTAATATAATAAAAAATATTGGATTAATAACTAAAAATAATGATTAAAAAATAATAAATTTTGCTGACCCTTAAACACTCCTAAAAAAAATTGACCTTATATCTTAGGTTATGTTCAATTAGCTTTCAGCCTTTCACCATATGATACCTGTTCATACCCTTATCCAAAAAATATAGCCAAGTCTACAAGGAATAAAAGTCTATCCAACAAAGGTGGTCTCATCTACTCCTACCCGCCCTTATAAAGGTTGGGTATGACGACGGTAGTTCAGTCTTACTTATTTGAATAAATAACTAACTCTTAAGATATCTCTTATCCATCTAGAAGGGAGATCTAAGCAACTTATGTAAGATCCCTAATTTTGAAAGGTTATTAATTAAATATTTATGATCTATTATATTTTTTTTAGATCATATTTTTAGAAATTTTTATCATAAGTTGAGTAAATTCTTATTTATTATTTAGAGTTCTTATAAAAGAAAATAAATAACGTAGGTTCGAGTTCTGATTGTTGCATGCCGCTTAAATGTTGAGGTGGTTGCTGCATCGTTCCTTTTATTCCAGTAAGTGTCTCTATCTCGGAATCCTCGCCATTAGTTTTCCGTTATGCATTTTAAGATTTCCGTGATATTAATGTTTTTAGGAATTAGAAAACGAGTTTGCATGTTGCGATTGAGGCTGTTTCTGCTATTGAGGAAGCAAGCGGAACTAAGGTTTCGGTTGCCGTTGATTTCGAGTCGAGGGGAAAGGAATTCCTAGACGTGTTTGGGTTGTGGTTTCGCTTATCAAGGTAGGGGTTTTTATAAAATTAATTTATCTTAAAGTGAAATTGTTATAAATTGATATGACGAGCGAAATACTTTTTTTTTGTGATTATGTAAGTCTTATGCATCGTCTGATTTGTTTTGGATGAATATGGTTGTCTGCTTGACTGAGATAATATTTAATTTTGTTAAAATTGAGATTTCTGATTGATTTGGCTTAAAATGGTTTTGATATCTAAAGTTTAAATTTGGTTCTATTGAAATCTGATTTGGTCTTGAACCCTTTGGAAAAGAGTTGAGGATTGGTTTGGTTGGGACCCGAAAGGGTGGCAAAGTCCAAATTTTAGAGGAGATGCTGCCGAATTTTCATAAAAATTTAGATTTTGTTTTAAAATGTGATTTAGAAAATGATTTGGATTTGAGAGGTTCTATGAAGTGGTTCTTGGTTTATTAAGAAATTGGTGTTTCGAGTTTAAGCTGGTTAATAAAAGTTTATGTTTCCCGATTGATTTAAATATGAAGGGGTCTATGTTTTGAAGTATTCTTTAAATTTTAACTAAACAAATCCGAGCCTTTGGAAAAGTTTCCGATTTAAGAATGAAAAGAAATTGGTCTTTGGGCTTAAATAATTTTAGTTTTGAAACTGGTTCGGAACTTTTGGCTTGCATGCTTTGGTTTTGATTTTAAATCTTCAATTTAATTGTTTTTAACTTAGGTAACTATGATTCTGAGGATTTTTAAGAAATGAGGCAGGTTATTCTTCCCTAGGGTCTTGAGTCTTTGCCAAAGTTGTTGATTAATAACTCTTGATTTCAAAATTATGGAGCGAATGATTTGAAAACGGGTGATTTTGATCTGTCAGAAGAGATTTTGAATTTGGCTTGGCAAGATGTGAACTAAATACGTTTGTGATTTGAAAGTGGGCCAAGAATGATTTTTGAAATAAGATTTTGAGTCCGAGTGACTGTGGGTGTTACTAAGAATATGATGAGGCATGGCAAGGTCTGGTGGTAATCTTGCTTGCGTATTAAATTGGAAATATGTTTGGATGGCAAGTTGAGGGTGAAAATTCCCTCTCTTGTCGTAATGTGAATGTGGGAAAGGTAGAAAGGCACTCTCCTTCGTATTGTATCCCCATGTTCTTCTCTGGTTGCAAGGTGAAAAGGCACACTCCTTCGATGTGGAAAGGTACTCTCCTTCGTGAAACCTCCAGGAGAAGGTGGAAAGGCACTCTCCTTCGTTTATGATCCTCTTGGAGATGCGCAACCTAGAGACCAATGTCTGGGTTAGCTACCAGATGTGTTAGGTTCTGGTAAAGTAACCGACACGTGAGCTCATGGCCAGTAGGACAGGCATGCATCATACTGCATTTGTTTGCCATTGTTTGGGTGTGCTTAAATTGTTTTGGTTTGCCTACCTGATAAGTTCTGCTTAACTGATAACTGTGATATTTGTTGTAACTGCTCTTTAAGTGTGTTTGCCTTATATTTGTTTGTGCTTGTGACTAATTTCTGTTTTAAGTATTGGTGGTGAGTTAATTATGGTGGTGATATATGTTGTTGGGCCAGAGGCCGTGATGGGTCAGTGTAAGTTTGATAATTCCAAATATGAATTCAGATTTTGGCCATTTAACTAAAGATTCTTGAAAATGTTTAGATTATTAATAGTTGGTTTTAAAATGATTCATAAGACGAGCAACGATCACGGTATTATGAAAACAGTTTTGTTTTTACATATCTTATTATAGCAATTCACTAACCCTATGGTGAGAACCAGCGAGGACGATGTTCTCACTCCCCTACAAGTTTTTCCTTTTCAGGATATGGATGACGAAGTTCGGAAGAGTCTATCTCATTTCTGTTTACACGATATTTTGTATTGTTTTAGCATTTATGTTTTCCTCGCCCTTAATTTTACAAGTTTTCACAAGAGGGATAGGATTCTGATTATGCATTGCTTGTAATATTAATTCTATGTAGATATATGTATATGTATCTTTTGTAAGTATTGTGGTTTGTTTTGTAAATGTGGTTGTATGTTATCAGATAAGTAACCTCTTGAGCGGTTAAACGGTTTAAAAAATTTGAAATAGGCTCATATTTTAGTATTAAATAATTTTAAAAATCGTCGTAATACCCGAGCTATCAGAGTGGCGCAACCAGAAGCATGACATTTTGATAGTTAGGGTGTTATAACTTTCCTAAAAAAGGAAAACGACCATCCACCATTCAAGGAGGAACTACTCTAAAAGATGGTTATCTTTTCTACTATAAATACAGTGACACACTCAGGTATATTCAGAATCCAATCTACAAAAAATTTGCTTAAACCCTTGCTAACTTAAGCATCGGAGTCCGTTGCAGGTATCACCCCCACCTCCTGACTTTAAGCTTGGACTGCGGCACTTCGGCATTAGCAAAGTTGGATGCTGCCCTAAAAGGAGTCTGGATCTCACGTTCAAGCCCAAATCCATCAGTTTCGGAAAACTCTCGGAACATTGGCATCGTTGTTGGGGATTTGGAAGTCTACACATACTCATGGCGGACAATCAATTTGAAGAGGGTCATACAGCATCTGAATCAGAACCAAAGCCTCACAACAATGACTGAGCACTCGTGTTACCTCCGAAGAGGGTAACGTCGGAGAGGGTACATAAGAAAATCCACCACTGGGGTGAATCCATTCGAAAGATCACGGGGCTTGTACACGGGCACAATGGTCAATTGGAGCAACTCGAACAGGAGATTGAGCGACAACGCGAAGTAGAAAGAGATCTGCGAAAGAAGGTACGATGCCGAAGAGAACTAAAAGAAAAGCTCTCAAAATTAGAGGCCAACCTTAGAACTCGGGCTGATCAAGGGAAAGCCCTCTTTGAGGAGAAGATCCATTCATTGAAGAGATCATGTGAGCTAGGGTTCTTTGAAACTTCAAAAGTCCCAACATGAATCTCTATGACTGACCCAAGGCACCATATTAGCAATTTTAAAAGTCAGATGTACCTAGCTGATGGGTTTGATGTAACTCGCTGTGAAGCTTTCCCGACCACGTTAACCAAAGCAGCAATGAAGTGGTTTGATAGCTTACCACCCAGGACAGTGACATGTTTTGAGGAAGGACAAAATCAAGCACGCTCTAAGTCTCCTAGGGGTTAAACAAGAAGTCGGAAAAACTCTTCAAGATTATATGGAAAGATTCAACAAAGCATGCTTGAAAATACAAAACTTACCTCCAAAATTAGTAATAATGGGGTTGGTTAACAGTCTTAGAGAAGGGTCATTTTCTCAATCTATATCTAAGCGATATTCGACCTCTTTGTAGGAAGTACAAGAACGGACGGAGAAGTACATTAATATGAAGGAGAAATTCCAACTTAGAGAGCCAATTCCAAGGCAAAACTGATAAACCCCATTTTTAGGGTTTATTTTGTGTTGAATTTAGAGAGTTTTATCATCTTTTCCCACATTTATTCAATAAAATAGCATGGTTTTGTAAATTCTCATTTAATTGTGCTTAAGCGTGAAAACATGCTTTTTAGGACTTAAAATAGCTAAATTTAATTCACCTTGATTCTATTAGATGCCTTGATGTGTTTGCTAAGTGATTTCAAGTTTAGGAGGCAAAGATTGGATTGAGGGAATGAAGAAAAAGCATGTAGAGATGGAGAACTCATGAAGAAATGAAGGAATCAAAAAACTGTCAAGCCCGACCTCTTCGTACTTAATTGATCATAACTTGAGCAACAGAGGTCCAAATGACGCGGTTTCAGTTGCGTTAGAAAGCTAACATCCAGGGATTCTATATAAGATTTGCCATAACTGCATCACGTATAGGGATGCGTACGTGCACTGTACGCGTACACATCGATGTTGCATGTGATTCACTAAATGCAAACTCGTGGCCAACGAATTCTAAAGCATTTTGGGCCCAATCCAACTCATTTTCTGATGCTATTTAACCCAAGGATTGAAGAGAAAACACATGAAGAAGTTACCAATTAGTTTAGTTTAGTTTTCACATGCTTTTAGTTAGGTTTTCTAGAGAGAGAAGCTCTCTGTTCTCTCTAGAATTAGGATTAGGTTTAGATCTAGATCTACTACTTCTTCTCTCTTAATTTTCCTCTTTCATCTTCAATTGTTCTCTTATAGTTGTAGCCTTCTACTTCTCTTGTAATTATTTTGAATTGTTAGTTGTAGTTTATGGATTCTCTTTTGTAGATCTACATTTCTTCTTCAATGTCTTTGTTGTTTCATAATTGTTTTCTTTTCTATTGTTGATTCTTTGCAATTAGTAGTTGTTAGATTCTATTCTTATTGTCAATTTATCATGCTTTTCTTTTGTGCCTTCTAAGTATTTGATGAAATGCTTGGAAGGATGTTAGAGTAGAATTTTATGTTCTTGGCTTGAGATGGTAACTTAGGAATTCTTGAGTTACTAATGTCAAAGTAATTGATGATTGGGAGCCATTGACTCTAGTTCTCACTAATTGAATTAGTGGAGAGTTAGGACTTATGGACTTGGATTGATATAGCTCATTTAACTTTCCTCTACCACTAGTTAGAGGATGATTTAATGGGATTGATCCTTGCCAATTCTCATGTTGTGGTTAGTGATAAGGATATAGATCCTTGACCACCAAACCTTGCCAAGACCGCTTTGTCATTTGATTTCCATTGTCATTTACTTTTCCTGTTTCTTATCCAAAACCCCAAAATATACAACTCATAACCAATAATGAGAACACTACCCTGCAATTCCTTTGAGAGACGACCCGAGGTTTAAATACTTTGGTTATTAGGATTATTAGGGGTTTATTACTTGTGACAAACAAAAATTTTTGTATGAAAGGATTATTGTTGGTTTAGAAACTGTACTTGTAACGAGAATTCATTTGTGAATTCTAAACCGTCAATTCTCCAATCATCAAAAACCCTCCTACAAAGTTCGGGACAAAGATAAAGAAGCGAAGAAAAAAGAGGAATATAGCTCAGAAAAGCCACGAAGATATCATAACTACACCACACTCTGAGTTTCTCTCGTTGACATCTACAGAAAAATCTGTCACACTGAAAAACTTTCATCTCCTCATTCTATTAAGCACAAGAAAGCTGAAAGTCAACGGAGTATTGTGAGTACCACAAACTATATAGGTATTCCACTAATGATTGCTATGATCTGAAAAATGTGATAGAGAAACTGGCCAGAGAAGGTTGGTTAGACAGATACCTTACGAATAGGTCCGGCAATCCAGGGAAAAGGAAGATAGGTGATAAAGACGGGAATCAACTAGATCAGCCATCACAAATCTCTAACAGACACATTCACATGATTGATGAAGGATTTGCAGGAGAAGACATAATGAAGTCTTCTCGAAAAAGGCATCTAAAAGAAGTCTACCAGGTTAGCGAGGAAAATGAAGTGCCCAACTTACCTATAACCTCGTTCACTAAGGAAGATGCCCAAGAGGTGACTCCTGGTCATGACGATCCTGTTGAGATCACAATGACACTTGCCAATGCAAACCTCCGCAGAAATATGGTAGATCATGGGAGTTTGGCCGATATATTGTTTAAGACTGCCTTCAAAAAGCTTGGATTAGATGAAAAGGAGCTGAGGGCTTACCCGGATAACCTCTTCAGGTTAGGCGATACACCTATCCAACCCCTTGGTTTTATCTCATTACATACCACTTTTGGTAAGGATATGAAATCAATAACCTTAAGTGTTGACTATATTGTGATCAACATGGCATCAGTCTACAATGTCTTAATAGGTTGGACAACCTTAAATCAGCTAGTTGCAGTTATTTTTACACTTCACCTATAGATGAAATTCCCGACCCCAGAAGGGATCGCCACCGTCAAAGAAGATTAAAAGTTAGCAAGAAAATGAGATAATGAAAGCCTAAATCTACGAGACAATACAAAGGGTAAGGAGGTCAACACTATTAAACTCGGCAGTGTCCAAGCACGAGAAGAGCTATGACCACAACCCGGCAGAAAAATAGAAGAGGTTCAAAACGAAGATCAGGCAGAGAAGACAACAAACATCGGGGATAACCTTAATGAAGGATTAAAGGCAAAACTTGTTGAATTCTTATAACAAAATGCCGACCTCATTCCTTGGAAAGCCTTTGATATGCCTAGTATACATCACCACCTTATGTGTCATAAGCTCACTGTTTATCCAGGCTCACGACCTATTCAACAAAGGCGGTGGAAGCTCAGTTCTGAAAGAACACACGTCGTGGAAGAACAAGTGCAAGCTCTGCTAGAAGCTGGGTTCGTAAGAGAGGTAAAATACCCTTTGTGGCTAGCTAATGTGGTACTTTTGAAAAAACAAAACGAAAAGTGGCAGATGCGCATTGATTATACTGACCTCAACAAAGCTTATCTTAAAAACCCATATCTCCTCCAAACCATTGATGCCTTAGTAAATTCAGCTTCAGAATATAGATACCTTTCCTTCATGGATGCGTATTTGGGTTACAACCAAATTCCAATGTACAAGCTGGACTAGGAAAAGACCTTTTTCATCACTTCAAAGGCTAACTATTGTTATGTGGTCATACCTTTTGGATTGAAGAATACTGGAGCCACATATTAATGATTAATAAACAAAGTTTTCTCACCTCACCTTGGAAAATTAATGGAAGTATACGTGGACGACATGCTTCTCAAGAATAAAAAAGATGCCAATCTCTTGTCCGACTTAACCGAAGTATTCAGCACAGTAAAAAAGCATGGAATGAGACTAAATCCCTCAAAATGTACCTTTGCAGTGGAAACTGGGAAGCTTTTAGGCTTTATGCTCACCTAAAGGAGTATTGAGACCAACCCAAACAAATGGAAGACAATATTAGAGATGAAAACCCGACCTATCTCAAAGAAGTCCAACAATTAAATGGAAGGCTGGTAGCCTTATCTAGATTCTTGGCAGGATCAGCTTTGAAGTCTTTACCCCTGTTCTCAATACTCAATAAAGGAAGCCGATTTGGAAGGCTCTGACCTTATTTTCAAACTCATACTATAAGAGTCCGAACTAATCAGTCTATGAAGCACATCTTACAAAAAACGGATACGTAGGTCAGATGCTACAATGGGCAATAGAGCTATCTAAGTTCGTGGCTGAATACACTGAAACTCTTGGAAGCCCTGCAGCCAATAACTTATATATAGATAGATCATCCAACAAAGCTGGAAGTGGAGCAGGGGTTATTCCGGAGAGCGAGAAGGAACTCGGATAGAACTTTTATTGAAATTCGAGTTTCTAGCCTCCAACAATCAAGCCGAGTATGAATCCTTATTTGTTGGCTTGAGGCTAGCCAAAGAAGTTGGGGCAGTAAAGTTGATTGTGTTTATTAATTCTCAAATAATAACCTCTCAATTTAATGGGACCTATCAGGCTAAAGATCCCAACATTAAGAAGTACTTAGAAGAAGCATAGGAGCAATTAGCTCAATTTGCGAACAAAGTTGTGTTGGCCGGGTTAAAATGCATACTACAAGTTGCAAATGGAGCATGGGCAGAGGAGCTTCCTCAAGTCTTGTGAGCATATCGGATAACCTCCCGGTTAACAACAGGAGAATCTCCTTTCCGACTTGCTTACGGTATAGAGGCCATGATACCTATAGAAGTCAATGAAGAATCTCAAAGGGCTAGATTCTATGATGAGATAGGAAACATTCGAGCTCAATGGGAAGAACTTGATCTCCTCCCAAAAGTCCAAGAACAAGTTCGGGTAAAAGAAGAAGCATTGAAATAAAGAATGACCTTAAGGTACAACAATAAAATTATTAGGAGAAGCCTTGCTACAAACAACTTCATACTAATCCGAAATGACATCGGAACACAGAAGTCAGGCGAAGGAAACCTGGCTGCAAACCAGAGGGGACCTTATAAGTTCACCAAAGTCCTAGAAAAAGGTTACTATAAAGTGAACGACTTAAGGGGAAACGAGCTCCCAAGGTCGTAGCACGCATGTAATCTAAAAAGATACCACAGTTAGGAAGTGCACGTTTCTCCCTAGTGTACTCTTTTTTCCGACTTCATAGTTTTCTCTGGAGAAGGATTTTCCTAAAAGGGATTTCAATGAGGCACCATAGCAAGGGTTAATGGGTTAATAAAAACTCTTAGTAACAAAGCTTATGTAAATCTGTTTTTTCTTATTAATAATAATTCATTTTTTCATTTAGTTTCCCATTCAAACGCACTAATTTAAGCTCGAAAAATCACAAAAATGATTGCCCAACCTAGATGGTCTGCAAAATGAAGCGACGAGGTACAAATTAGTGTAAGAAGTTACATAATTAAGTAGATCGTGGTCCGATCTCATTTGAAATATAAAAGTGAAAGAGTTGGACCTAAAACGAATCGCAAAAGTAACTTAACAAAACCGACTACTTAAAGTTGGAACACAATTAAGGGAAATAACATTAAAGATCCAATATAACGACCAAGCCACTTTGACCGACGTCTTCAGGGACTTAAAAAATTAGAATCCAAAGTTACCAAGTGACTCAAAATCATTAAGTCACAGAAAACTGAACTACGCCAACTAATAGAGGATGAAGGAATATTCATTCATGCAAAAAACCACCACATATTCAAGTATTGGAAAAAGATTTTTTTAGCAGTAAAGCAAATTATTCACACTACAACTATTACAAAAAAAAAATCAAATTATTCATAAAAGACCCACAAGTTGGGTCATACAAATTCTGAAAATTGAATTACGAAGGAGTGATTTGTTAACCAGAACTCATGTTGGAAACGTCTTTGGTCTGCGCAGAAAGGGTCAGGAGAGTTTCTGGTTGAGAAGGAGTAGGCTCATCGTCCATACGAGTAGGAAGGCTCTGAGAAGCGCCTTCAACTTGAACTTCTAAGGCCTTCAGATAGGGCATAGGAACACCTTCCTCATCATTAGGTGCAGGAACGATCTTCCCATTAGCTACAATATTGTCGGGACTGATAAGAGAGAGGTCAGACTCGGGAGCTATAACTCAGAACTGAACCTTCAGATTTTCTTCCAACTCATCCATTCCTTCAACAATAGTCCTTTCCATCTCTACATATTTTTCCCTAAACTTGACGACCTCATCCACCAACTCAAGCTTTTTCCCGAAGACCCTGGTGTAACTCTCCTCGGACTTCTTTTTTAAGCTCTCCGCCATAGTTAAGGCGGCCTCATATTGCTTTACCCTTTCCTGAGCCTTGCCAAGGTCGGAAATAAGTACCTCTTTCTTGCCCTCTAACTCCTTTTTTGATTCCCTTAACGATGCCACCTTAGCTTGTAAATCAATCAAAGTACGCTAAGTGGCACCAAGGGGTCTTCTCTAATTCCCTCAGCAAAGTTGCATACACTCCGGCCATCCGAACTCCGCTCCAGGCAAGTACTTGAAGATGGCTTTTTACGAAAACATCATCCATGCTAATATAGCTATGGAGAAGGATGTGTTTCTCACTCCAAGCTGTTGCATTAAAGTTCTGCTCATAAATACCTACTGATTTTGTAGCCTTACGCCTTTTATGGTTCGGCTCGGGATTGGAAGGTGGAGGAAGAGTTGTTTACTTTCCCGAGCTAGAAGGGGGGAGTCGGTTGAGGAGTCGGGCCGACAATAACTTTTACCGAGGCTGACGCGCCTAAGCCCGATTTAAAAGATGAGAGATCGCTATATTCACTAACTTCTTTTAATTGGATAGTTCGGGCAACAACAGTTTTTTTGGCAGACTGAAGAGTTTCCTATGCAACCGACTTGGGAGTCATCTTTTCTGTATGATATCAAAGTCAGGTCACATTAGCCACCAAAATAAATCAGCAAAATCATATCTATAAAATAGAAAGAATGCTACCTAGCTCGAGTCGGATTTGGCTCGGATTCCCCAAGTATTTTTCGATATCCAGATAAGGAGCTCAGCCATAGTATTCCTGGAATAAGGCGATGAGCGGATAATTTATACGCTTTTTTGCATTGTTTTTAGTATGTTTTTAGTATATTTTAGTTAGTTTTTATTATGTTTTTATTAATTTTTATTTAAAAATCACATTTCTGGACTTTACTATGATTTTGTGTGTTTTTCTGTGATTTCAGGTATTTTCTGGCTGAAATTGAGGGACCTGAGCAAAAATCTGATTCAGAGGCTGAAAAAGGACTGCAGATGCTGTTGGATTCTGACCTTCCTGCACTCAAAGTAAATTTTATGGAACTACAGAAGCCCAATTGGTGCGTTCTCAATTGCGTTGGAAAGTAGACATCCTGGGCTTTCCAGAAATATATAATAGTTCATACTTTGCCCGAGATTTGATGGCCCAAACAGGCGTTCCAAATCAGCTCAAGAATTCTGGCGTTTAACTCCAAAACTGACACAAAAGCTGGAGTTAAACGTCCAAACTGGTACAAAAGCTGGCGTTTAACTCCAAGAAAAGTCTCTACACATGGAAGCTTCAATGCTCAGCCCAAGCACACACCAAGTGGGCCCGGAAGAAGATTTCTGCATTAATTACATATTTTTGTAACCCTAGGCTACTAGTCCTCTATAAATAGGACCTTTTACTATTGTATTTTCATCTTGGTTCTTCTGGTTCCCCCTCTAGGGCCGAAGCCAATGACCACCATTATCACTTTTGTATTTTCAACGGTGGAGTTTCTACACGCCATAGATTAAGGTGTGGAGCTCTGCTGTTCTCCATGAATTAATACAAAGTACTATTATTTTTCTATTCAACTCAAGTCTATTTCTTCTCCAAGATATTCATTCGTTCTTCAACTTGATGAATGTGATGATCCGTGACACTCATCATCATTCTCAACTATGAACATGTGCCTGACAACCACCTCTGTTCTACTAGCAATGGCTTGAATGCGTATCTCTTGAGTTTCTAATCTAAGATTGGAACCTTCGTGGTATAGGCTAGAATTATTGGCAGTCATTCCTGAGATCCGGAACGTCTAAACCTTGTCTGTGGTATTCTGAGTAGGATCTGGGAAGGGATGACTGTGACGAGCTTCAAACTCGCGATTGTTGGGCGTGTGACAGACGCAAAAGGATCAATGGATCCTATTCCAGCATGATCGAGAACCGACAGATGATTAGCTGTGCGGTGACAGCGCATTTGGAACATTTTCACTGAGAGGACGGGAAGTAGCCATTGACAACGGTGATGCCCAACATAAAGCTTGCCATGGAAAGGAGTATGAATGATTGGAAGAAGGCAATAGGAAAGCAGAAGTCCAGGGGGAACAAAGCATCTTCATACGCTTATCTGAAATTCCAACCAAAGAATTACATAAGTATCTCTATCTTTATTTTATGTTTTATTTATCTTTTAATTATCAATTCTCCATCACCATCTGAATTCGCTTGACTGAGATTTACAAGGTGACCATAGCTTGCTTCAAGCCGACAGTCTCTGTGGGATCGACCCTTACTCACGTAAGGTATTACTTGGACGACCCAGTGCACTTGCTGGTTAGTTGTGCGGAATTGTGACAAAGTGTGATTCACGTTTGAGAGCTCCAAGTCCTTTGGCGCCATTGTTGATGATCACAATTTTGTGCACCAGGCGACTACACTCTCCTCGACCTCATCCAAATCATCTAGCCCATACTTAACAACTACAGGGTTCTTCTCCTATTACAAGCTAAAAATAGGCTCATCCCTTTCATTCAGAAAGAAAGGTTGGACACCCTCAACGGAATAGATCTTAAAAAAAGTAAATTTTCAAGTCATAAAATGAATCATCAAAAATGGTGAAAACCTTCCTCCTTTGAACAGCTCAGAAGGAGATCTAGCCATGTTTCTTGGAGTTCAAGGGTTTGGTAAGGACAAAAAGATAAAAGAATACCTTCAGAGAAGGCAGGATGTCAAGCTCCCAACAAAGAAGTTGATAAATCTTTAAGAAGCCCAAGAATTGGGATGAAGCTGGGAAGAAACAACCTTACAAACCCTAAGGACATCGGATTCGAAGTAAAAAAAAAGGCTAACCCCTAATTTCGTAAAAAAAACACTAGTATACATATATGAAATGGCGTTCCAAGTTACTAAGTCGAGGGAAATACACCATCTCCTCAGGACTGGCAACTAAGATCTCATATCTACGCTCATCCACTCGATTTTCATATAACCTATGGTGCCTACGAAAGATATCGACATACTCTCTATCAATAACAAGGATGGGAGTAAGAATAGATATATCTACCCAGGTCAGATCGGATGTAATTTTAAAGGACATGTTGTGAATAACTGGCCAAGATATATAAACTATACCTATAATGCAACAAACAGGAAATCGTCACAACAAGTCAAAAAGTCGGGTAACAATCACAAGAAGTCGAGTCATCGTCAACAACACCAACAAATGATTATAGTTCTTACAAATTCTCATAAATATAACAATTACCATCACATTATTAGATACAGAAATGGTTCCATCTTCAACAAATAAAGTTGCACCATTTGGGGCAAAACAGTATAAAAATCCCACACTTAGGTTGATCGATGGCAGTAACAAATGTTCAAATTCAAGAAAGAAAAAGAAGCAAAGTTTTCCAAAGAATTTCTCAACAGACAAAGAAACATAGCCAAAAGTCATAACAACGACATCACCCAAAACATAAAAACAAAGACAAAAGTTCAAAAAATAAAAACGCTAACTTGAAGGAATGCGAAGCGGAAAAAGGGGCACTTGTAATAGCAAGACACAAAGGTTCCACTCCAAAGTACAGACAAAGCTTTCCAAGACTCAAGATAGAGAAAATCTTTAATGCAAGAATGGATGCAAGAAAAGTAGTTGAAGGGATTTGTTGAAAGAAAGAAGACGATGAAGTGCAAACGTTTCAGAAAGAAAGGCGAAAAAGAAAAAAGAAAAATAAGTTTGAGTATTTATAAGACACTAGGGGCAAAAGGGTGATTTTACGATCCCTCATTTATGGCGTGAAATTACCAAAGTAACCACAGAGTGACGTGCGCAAGATATGAAAAGACATAACATCTTTTCATTTAAAATATGTCGAGTACCTGATATAATACTTGAAAGGCAGTCTATCCGATCTAATACGCTAAATCTGCAAGGAATCAGCATGATCTATAAATGCTTGAGCCCGACCTTGTAAAAATCGGACTCAAATAGGGGGCACTGTTCATATCTTGGCCTAAAAAATATAGCCAGACCCAAAAGGAATAAAAGTCCACCCGACGGATGTAGTTTCATCTACTCCTACCCGACCTCATAAAGGTCGGGTGTGATGACGGCAGTTTAGCCTTACTTATTTGAATAAATAACTAACTCTTAAGATATCTCTTATCCATCTAGAAGGGAGATCTAAGAAACTTCCCTATAAAAGGGGAACGATCATCCGCTATTCAAGGAGGAACTACTCTAAAAGGTGGTTATCTTTTCTACTATAAATACAGTGACACACTCAGGTATATTTAGAACCCAATCTACAAAAAACCTGCTTAAACCCTTGCTAACATAAGCATCAAAATCCCTTACAGGTATCACCCCCACCTCCTCACAAGAAACTCGAACGGCGGCACCTCGACATCAGTAAAGTCGGATGCTGTCCTAAAAGGAATTTGGACCTAACGTTCAGGCCCAAATCCATCCATTTCAGGCAATCCTTGGAATAATACCCATACCTATGGTTTTGTAATACGTATATTTAGGATATATATTGTAAGACCCAGAACTTTGAAAAAGGGGCCATCATGAGCTAATTTCAAATTCAGTATTTCTGTAGTATAAAAGTCGTCGTAATGTCCGATCTATCAGAGTCGCACAGCCGGAAGCGTGAGCTTTGGTTAGTTAGGGTGTTACATTATGGTATCAGAGCGGTCATTCCTGTAGAGCCTGAGGAATAGACTGACTATGCTTCAGTTGCATAATCTGAGTATGCAATAGTCTTGTCGAATGACGAGAATTAGAGCTTTATGCACATGACGATCTATTGATTAACGCTGTTAGTCTTGCATTGCATAATTCTTGGTATTAATTTTGGCTGGCTTAATACTAGTGAATTATGTATATGAAAGCACTAATGGGTTATCATAGATGATATGCGGGTTTTGGGTAAAACGAATCGCGGGTTTTGGGAACGTTGGAAATTATTTCTCGAGGCTATTCAGTTGTGTATCTTGGATTCTGTTCGAGTCGACCTGTTCTTTCATATCCTAACTTGAAGTTCTTGTTTGCTAATCATTTTGAAAAGTAGTTTGATTTTTCAACTCTATTCCTCTATTCATATGCATTATTGTTTGATCTTAATTGCATATGCTTGTTTGCAGTCCTTGTTACATCTATCTTCCTCTGTTTGAGTTCTTCTTGACTCACGTATTCTTTGATATAACTTTGAACTTGTCTTAATGCGCTGTGCCTTTTAACTCCGGATTCTGAGTCCATTCTTAGAGAAATTGTTGATTTAGTTTTTCTCTTATTTGACAGTGATTACAGCCAATTTTGAGATTTTTATAAAAATTGCTGTTAATTAGATATATACTTATCTGTATATATAAAACTTTGAAGATTACTTACACAGTTTAACAACTATCTATTTTTAATACCTCGCCTGTACTTTTACTGGTTTATGGATTGCACTTACTTTAAATAAAATTTGACTTTCTAATAATTTTGCTACAATTCCAATGCATATCTTTATGTGATTATGTATTTCGGTATTTTTCAAAAATTCTGGAGAGAAAGGGATTTTTAGTTTTTATTCTGGTTGATTTTCGTTGATAAACTTTACCTAATTTATTTTTGGCTTGAGTTTGGTTTAGCATACTACATTGTTTATGCCATTGTTATTCTTTTGAAAATGTTGGACTCATAGCTTTCTTCTTACCAACGGACTCATTCTCTTTTAAGCTTTTCATCTCCATGAATGTCATACTTGATTCTGTTTTAATTATTCTTCTATCTCTTGTGAGCACTACAACCAATCTTAGTTTCCTTCTCTGGTGAATCTCATGCCTAGTGGATATTGTTCGAACTCCCTTGATTTGAGATCCTTCCTTGTATGGCTTGACTCCTTTCTAAGTACATCCTAATTTTCTTGAATATCCTTCTGAGATGGTGATTTCAAGTATACTTTTGGAGTCTTGTTTCGGACTTTTTGAAGTTTTGAATTCTCTTTGAAGAAGTTCTAAACTAAATTTATTTTTCTGTTGCCTGATTGTAATTGAAACCATTGTTCAATTTTGACAAAGTTGATTTAAAGTTGGCATGCGCCATTTTAAATGAAGTTTTGGGAAGCTTCCATATTTATCGGAAACCTGTCCGTTCGTAATGCACCACTTATTTCCTTTATCAATTTATAAGAAAATGTTACCTCGGATTTTTTTTTCTAAATAGAGTTTAACTTTCCCTTTCATCCTTGCTAAAACTTTTATACACGCTTGTTTGAATATGGATCTTGGGAATTTTTGAACAAGCATTTGATTTCTATTCCGAGTTTTATGATTGCTTTTGGTTAGGTGGTGCACCTAACTATCTTTCTAACATATTTGAGGAGATATTTTAGCTCTTAGCCAAACTTGTGTGCATTTGGTTTTTAACATTCTATATAATCTACTTCAACATGAATTTGAATTAAAGCAAAGCCACGTTTATGCTTTTGTTACTCTCTTGAAAGATGTTTGTTGTTTAACTTCTCTTTCAGACCGTGAAGTGATTTTTTTGCAAGTTTTTTATTCTTTTATGAACAATGTATTCGGAAGTATTTTAATCGTGCTCTTAAGTTCTGTGAGCTTTGTCTTGGGTTGAGATATTCTTTCCTGTAGACCTCATACTTCTTTGACTTAGCTTGAATTTGTTTCGAACTAATGTGCTAATTCTTCTTCTTATCGGTTCTATTGGATTTCCTTAATCCAAGGGTTATTTTTGAAGTTATCAGTTGACTATTTCTAGCAAACTTCATTGCTTGAGAATTCTTGTTTACCTAGAATTGGATGCATTCCCTCAAATCTATGAGTATTATCCTTGACATTTGTCTCTCCTTTCTAGAATCTTGTATCCTTCTGAGTAAACTCAAGAATTGTTTGATATCACGTGTGACTTGTAGACGTAGTAATACGATGTGTTAGTTCATTAAGACGTGATATGTGTATACAGAAGTTGAAGCGGTAGGTGTGCAACGTTATGAGTTGTGGGTGTTTTGTTCCTTACGAACGGATTTGCGGTTGTTAGGCTTATGATCGAATATGGGGATTGTAAAGTGCTTGATGGAGTTGGAAAGTTGAAGCTTTGAGGTTGATATGAGATTAGTGTGCAGATGTTGAGCACATCATTTTAACCCCATCCTGTTTTATAGCCTTCGACGCCTTGCCTTGCTATCACATGTTTAAACCGTGTCATCTTTTGCATTGAGCCTATCTTGTAACGTTTACTTTGCAATCACACTTCTCCCTATGTATCCTTAAGCATACGACAATCTAAGTATTTGAAAACCGTATATATGTTTATATGATGAGATATTTTTGCTTCTTCCTTAAATGTGGTCAAGGGTGAACTGTTATGAATTTCTTTCGTCTTGTATCAATTTTCGAGGATGAAAATTTTTATAAGGTGGGTAGAATGTAAGACCCAGAACTTTGAAAAAGGGGTCATCATGAGCTAATTTCAAATTCAGTATTTCTATAGCTTTAATTTCAGAAATTATCTTATTAAAGATAATTAAAGCAAGTTTTGATTTATTGAATTTGAAATAAGTTATAGTTATTATCCAATTTTACAATTATTAGATTATTTTTTATATTTAAATTATAAAGTTGGTAGTTGTGAAATAATAAGGATTTTATATGATTTGGACTAAATAATTAATATTTTTAAAGTATTGATACTGATGTTTTGGGAAAATAAAGGATTTAATTATATTATTCCTAATTATTGGATTTGAACGTTTTATTGAAAGTAATTTGTGAAATTGAGGAACAAATAGTATCTTTATAGATATTATTGTTGGGTTTAATTTGGGTTTCAATTACTATATTATTCCCAATTTTATTTGAATTTACCAAAGTGCCCCTAACCCTAAGTTTAAAAATGAAACCCTAACCCTGAAAACCATAACCAACCCGTTTCCCCCAAGACCCAGCCATAGCACTCAAAATGTTCCCTCACCAGCAGCAGTAGCACGCGCTGCTTTCCCTTCTTCTTGAATGAAAGAAATGAAATGGCAGAGGGAAGGGGAAGAAGGGAGATGTTCGCCGGCGCCACTGGGTCTCGCCACCACCGTCGATGCCTCTAAGCGAGACGCCGAGCTGCTGCACGTGGGGAAACATTCTGCCACCGCGTCCTGCCCAGTTGAGGTCGCCGCCGTTGTTTGCGGGGCCGTCTCCGTCACAGATCGGAGCTGAGGCGAGAGGGGAAGAGACTGGCGGGAAGGCCTCGCGAGGAGGGTTTACGCCGTGCCACCACCGGTGCTAGGGTCTGACACCGCCTGTCACCGTCGCGAGCTTCCTTGCCGTTGTCACAGAAGCTGCCTTCGCCGGTGCCATTGGAGGCGCGAACAGAAGAAGAACGCCGTTGAGAGGGGAACCGTGAGCTGCGAGCCACGGATTGAGAAGAAGCTCCACCCTCGTTGCCACTGGAGGAGTTCCGTGCGCTGCCGCCGAGGGTTGCCGCTGGTGGGGAGAAGATGCCATCGCCTCACGCTGCTACCACCATCTGAGCTCGCTGTTGCTGATGATGGTAAGCCCAAACCGCCGCCGGAAAAGGGTTCAGACCACCGCAGATGTCGCTGTCAGAGAAGGAAGCTGCGCCTCTGTGTTTCTGACTACCGAGGTATGGTTCTGTGACTTTCGGGACCACTGCCGGAGCTTCTGGCTACTTCTGCCGTCGCCGGAAAATCCTGCCGATAAGGGTCTTGTCATTAGCATCTGTCTTTTTGAATTCCGATGATACTATGGTCACTGCCTGTTGGTTTCAGTCGTCGTGATTGGAATTCGTCGCCGTTGCCACTTGAGGTGGCTGTCGGGCTACCACCGAACTGGTTCGGAGACTGTTACTGTTTCGGTTCAGCCGTTCCTCCTTCGGTTCGGTAAGCATTTTCGATATGAAAGCCCTTTAGTTACTGTTCCGCTATCATACGCTGAGGTTTGTGGCGTTAATTGCTATAAGATTGAGTTTCGGTTGTTGTATGTTACGATTAGAGTTGTTAAGATTGTGGAGAAATCAAGTGGAGCCGAGTTGTTGGTTGCTGTCATTTCGAGTTGAGGCGGAAAGGACTCTGTGAGACGTTTGGGTTATGGATTTACGTTTTGAGGTAAGGGCGCTTTCCGAAAACTATATTTTTATATATTGGAATTATTACATATGGATATTGATGTGAGACAATGATTTGGTGATTGTATCATCGTTATGTATTGTTTGATTGTCTCGAATGATTATGAATGTTGTTTGGCTGGATCGTTGTGCGGTTTTGTGAAACGGAATGCTTTTCAAGTTGACTCTTTTAAAGATTTGAGATCGAGTTTAATCCGTTGAGAATTGATTTGAGTTAATTTTTTTGAGAATGTAAAAAATAGAATACACCATTGTATTCAGCCTGGTTTACTTTAAATGATCTGGTTTTGATAAATCATTGTTGCTGAACCGTTTCTTTAAAGCTTTAGAAATGAGTTTATTTGGCTGATAATGATTTGATTTTGAAACGGTTTCCTTGAAAAATGGAAATGAGGTGACTGTTGAATTTGGCTTGCCTTTGAACTGATTTTAGATTTTGGGCTGTTGAAAAGGATTGTGCAACGGTTTTGTTGGAACCCGAACCGGGTGACAAAGTCCAAGTTTTAGGGGAGGTGCTGCCGAAATTCCGGTAGAATCTGGGACTTTACTAAAACGTTATTCGGAAACTCACGAGTTAAAGATTTCTACTATATTTTCTGAATTATTAAGAAAGGGATGTCTTATGCTTCTGAAATGAATTATTAAAAAGAAAATTGTGATTTAGTCTTTTTTCTTAAGAAAAGTATTATATTTTCCTTGTGAACAAGTCATTTAGAAGAAACTTATGCTTTAAGGCTATTTTAAATGTAAAAAAGGGGGTTTATGCCTTTGAATTGATTTGAGGGTTTCAATTAGAGAAGTTTCAGTGACTTTGAAAGAACCTAAACGTCTATTGACAAGTTTCATTCTAAAATATTTTGGGAAAAGTTTTAAGTACTCTTTGAGTTCTGAATGTTTGCAAGACTAAAATAATTTTTGAGCAGTTGAAATGCTTTAGAATTTCCATGGGGTTGAAGCTGGTTTTTGTTTAAGTAAAGGAAACGGCTTTGAAAAGAGTAATTGATTACATGACTTGGTTTGGCTTAGATCCTATTTTGTTACTCAAATCAGGAAGCCAAGGTTTTAATGATTTAAGTGAATTTGAGGAAATGAGTTATGTTAATCTCCCCTAAAGACTTGAGACTCTGTCGAGGAACTTTCGTTATAAAATTCAGTTGTTGGATGGAGGATTTTGAATATTTTCAAATAACTCTTTAATTTCCATGGTTTTAGAAGTTTTGGAAAGAGGATGCCGAGAGTGGCGTTGTTTTAAAAAGGACTTTACTTTGAGTAAAAGTGGCTTGTGAGCCTGGGATGATTTGAGAAATGAGAATTTTAAAGCCAAGGCTGGAAAGGATTAATTTTTTAATCCTTTTTTTATTTCAAAGTAAAGTGGATTGAGAAAAAGTAATTTATGGCTTAAATGCCGATTTTGCGAAATGATGATGTTGAATCGTGGAAGTGCTATTTTGTTATGAGTCGGAATGGTTGTGTATGATATTCAATTATGGCTGATTGCCGAATGAGTCATGAGTCATATGGCTGACTATGAATTATGAATTTAAGCCGGATGGCTGAGATGGGTGTTGATCCATGGCTGAGAATGAATGCATATATGCTATTGAATGAAATGTGAATGTTGCACTTCCACTATTTGAGACATGAGTTTCCCTGGAAGAAAGCAGTGGCTAGCCACCATGCATTCCAGGTGGAGGCTCGAGACTCTGTTGACCCTATGTCGTAAGTGTGGCCAGACACTGTGAAAGTTCCGGATGAGCTCGCCCCCTGGATATACACCAGTGAGGGTGTTGGATATGGATCATGTTTATGATCACGATTATGTTGAGTATAAATTGAGTTGGGGATGCGCGACAGAGGGACAGTCCAATGGTTAGTTACCAGGACTTGTCGGGTTGGCTTTATAACTGACAGATGATATCATCAGCCACTAGGACAGGCATGCATCATATGCATCTATGTGACATTGTTTGAGTGTGCATATTGTACTTGGTTTACCTTTGTGATTACTTGTGATTAACTGCTATTTGTTCTACTTGCTGTAACTGTTTGTTTGTGCTTGAACCTTCCTATTTGTGTTTGCGACTGAGACTCTGTTGGACTGTGGTGATTGGTTGTTGGTTGGAGTGTTTGGACCTAGGGCCGTGGTTGAAATGTGATGGACCGATGGTTGGTTTCGTTTTTGTGTTTCTGGTTTGGAAAAATATGAAAGGCTATTTTGGTTCAGCATAGATAAACCTTTTTGAAAGGCTTTTGAGTTTTTGAGAATTGAACGATTCCTCTTTCAGAAAAAATTTTCGACTTTACTTTTATTGTAAACCGTTGTTTTTGAAAAGAGGCATAAGACGGTTATTAATCACTGGTACGGTTTATCTTCACGTATCCTATTACAGTAATTCCCAAAAAAATCCTCTACTGAGAACCCTTTCGAGGATGATGTTCTCACCCCCTACATTTTTCCCCTTTCAGGATATGGGCGCAGAAGTCACGAAGAGTTTATTTAGTTGTCGTTGACATGCTCTGTATTGATTTAGATTATTATTTATTACTGTTTCCTCGCCTTTATCTTTACGTATTCTGTAAGAGGGATAGAGATGGTATTGGCTAATGCTTGTAATACCATATATATATATATATATATATATATATATGGATGTACTCTTTATGAGTTTTTTCGTAAGTTGTATGGTATCTATGGATGTACGTTATCGAACGAAAATATTTTTAAATCGGTATTGCGGTTTAAAATTTTAAACAGGCTCATATTTTAGTATTATATAGTATAAAAGTCGTCGTAATGTCCAATCTATCTGAGCCGCGCAGTCGAAAGTGTGAGTTTTGGTAGTTAGGGTGTTACATGTATAATACCCATAGGTAGATATATGCATGTTTTTTTGGGTTAATTATTAGACTGAATATTCCTAAGTCTAGTGAACAAATTGTTTTATCAACTTGCAATCCATATATGTTCAACAGCTAGGAAGCTTCAAACCAACAAAGGGAAACGATACAATGTATGCATGTGGGCTATTTAATTCAGATTCACATGAACATATGTCTCATTAATTGTACATTATATGATGAAGTTTATTTTGCGTGTTTGATGAGTAGGAGCAGATTAAAACATGGCATTATCAACCAATATATATAAAATGGATGGAAATAAATCAAAACAAAGATTTTTTTATGTTGTGACATGTTATGTTGACATTTACAAAGTTGTTACACTGAAAGTCGACAACTTTCTAATTGACTGTTTTCTAAAATGAAAAACAAAGAGAATATAAAAAGTTTTGTACGTACGTGGATCATATATATATATAGACAAATTTTTATTGTTATATATATATATATATATATATATATATATATATATATATTATGTTTAGTTAGAGGTTTTCTTTTGAACAAGATATATATATATATATATATATATATATATATATATATATATATATATATATATATATATATATATATATATTCTATTTTATAAGGTAGAATTTATAGTGTCTATAATTATGATAGTTACAATAACTAAATAATTTTAATAATATTTCAAAAATATTATTGAAACGAAAGTTAATTTTTTTTATATTTTAGTAATTTTTTATTTTTAAATTAAAAATATTATTAAATAATAAAAATATTTACTTTAATTTTAATAATATTTTGAAGTATTTCTAAAAATAAATAGTCACCATACACTACAACAAATTAAGTATATAGCTACGCTTATTTTACGACACTTAAAATAAATGTCTCTATTTAGCAATACTGTGACACTTTTGCATCAATTTTTTTAACTGTCACTAGTCACTATGTTGAGACTATACCTCTTACACTTTTTCATTTACTTCCTATTTCTTCCACCTTATTCATGCTCGTTTGATATGAGAAGAGGACATGAGAAAGTATCACCACAGCTTAGCCTTCATCGCACTGCAGTTTGCGTTCGCCATTCTCCATTCTTCGTTCGCCGTTTGCCATTTACCGATTGCCGTTCGCCGTTCGCCGTTCGCCGTCCCCCGTCCCCCTCGTCCTTCTCTTCCCCTCTTTCACGAGTATAAAACCCTAATCTATTCTGTTCTTTTCACATTCTGCAGTCAAATCGCGACCGATCATTCTAATTCAGAGCTCTCACGACAGAGCAACCAAAACTTTCATGGATTTCGAATCAATCACTCAGGCCATCGACGGTATATCTGTCTTCTTTCTTTTTCAATTTTTTATTTTTATATCTATGATACACGTAATCTCCAGGGAGGAAATATGCAAATTTAAGTTTCAGGAGGATCAAATTTTTGTATAATCATGATTGAAATCTGAAAATAGGGGATACTATGACTTTGTTATGCCTTGTACGGATTTGTTAGCATTGAAGTTTCACGACTTTTATATATAATTGAAGATGTCTCCTTGTATTCTATTCTTGCCTAATTTTTTATATCAATAGAGTATGAGGGTTCCAAAGAAGGTGTTGTAGTTCGCTGGTATTGAGGATGTGTTTACTTCATCAAGAGGATCCACTAAGACACTGAAATTTCGACAAGGTTTCAAATTCTGTTCAGATTAATTTTTTTCTTCTAGATTGTTTAATTTTATAATCTCCCATTGATGTATTTATTCTAAGTATTGAAAAAGCAAGAATAGCATTATGCTGAATCTTTTAATTATAAGTACCAGTGGGTGAGCAATGCAGCCGAGGAGACCGTGAGCCTTGCATTTTACATGGTGATGTCCTATATGTTTAGGCCTATGGAGAAGAATGAGTACTTTGTGCTTGATGATGAGGAGGAAGAGGCTGCCGAAATGGCCCTTAGGGAAGAGAAATTTGAGCTTTGAATAGGGAAACTCAATTTGGCTGGCTCTTCTTTTGGTTTTGGTTTAACAGTTGAACCTCTCTGTGCCACAGATTTCAGGATGTTCGGTGAAGCTCTTGTGGTTCAGGTCTGTTGGCAGCAAATGCTGTTACTCCCTTTTCTCAGTTTTTTTTATCATGTGTAATATTAGCATACCAAGAAAATTCTAATTTTCTCATCTTGTAGGGATGAGATTTCTTGGTTAAAAGTTTTAGGGAAATTGAGGGTCTTAAAATATCAGAACCCCAGGTTTGAGAAAACTCAATTATGTTTTTGTTAATTCCCTAATAGTTATTCTCTGTGTTTTGTCTCTTCCTAATATGTTTGTTGTTCTGCTTCATAAATGTGTACTCTTTCTTCCCACATGCAGGGGGCATTTTATCTATTCATTGATTTCAGCTACTACTATGGAAAAGAAGCTGAAGGATTTGGTAGAATTGATGATTCGGAGTCCCTTTGTCGATATCTTTTGGATAAGGGCCAGGTAAACTCTTTTAATGGCCTTTATTGTTTATTTGAGGAACATATTTAAGGGCCAGGTAAACTCTGAATCTGAATCTCTAGGAAGTTAGCATTTGTCGTTCGCCACCTCTGAGCTCGTCTCCGATCTGCTCTTTTTTGCTCTTTTATGCCGCTTTCCGCCGTTGCTCTGTTTTTGCTTCAAATCTGCTCTCGCAACCGCTGCTCTGCTCTCTGCTCTGATCCCTCAGTCTCCGTCACTGCCTCTGAACTCTCTCGCCTTTGGTCAGTTCTCTCCACTGATCTGCTCTCATCTAGTTTCTGTGCCTCTCTCAAGATCTTGTTTTTTGATTAATTGATGGTTGATGACTTGATGTGTTAACATATATGGATTCAAATTTTCTAATTTCTTTGTTCATTGATCTATTTTATTAGATTAGCTTTGATATTGCCTCTTTATGAGATGTAAATTCAATGTGTGATTAAATTCAGCAGGAGCTCTTTAATCTCTGGGCTCTTTTCAGTAACCATTTCTTCTCTTTCAACTACAATATTCAACATGTTCGATGAAATGCTTCAACCAAATTTGTTTGATTTTTTTTCTTTGCATTCTCTTATTTCTATTGCTATTGTAGTACAAGTCTGACATTAAAAATGCTCTTATCATTAGGGTTTATTATAGTCTCCGCTTTGATGTTTTACTTTTGTTCATATTATATTGTGAATTAGCTCTTCAATTGAGTATTTAACAATACTGAAATTGAGTGATTTATGTTTAGTAGTTTAGTATCTGAAAAGCTTAGGATCTGTTAGATTAATAGAAAGTTAGAAGCATAAGGAGAGACTAGTAATATTTCACAGTTGAAGAAATCAGTTGGATTGGTTAAAAATTAGCTAATTTTTTAGTTAGATTGGTTAAATGTTAGTTCATTTGTCAATTAGATTGGTTCAGCATTTGCGAGCTTCATCACTGATGACTTTGATTTATCTAAGATTGGTTTTAGTCAATAGTAATGTGGAAAAGTGGTTTATATTTACTTAGCATGTGTTTAATTATGCTTCTGCAAATTTAATTACTCATTACTTTCATGCATCTATGATTGATTTTGCTTAGTAATAATGTTTAAAAATGTAAAAGTAGAGATGCTTCAAACAAATTCCAGACTTGTCACATATGTTTTTGTTGCTAATTAATCTGTTTCTAGGCTATGAATATTGTCCTAATTCCTTGTTATGCCCCAAAATTGGGAAGGAATTCGAAATTTCAAATCAATCATTGAGCTTCATTATCATTTTGTGATCTTCCTTCATTGACTTAACAGCAACTTTGGAATGTGGAAGTTGAGTCAAAAACTGTTAGTCGTGTATGTAATTTAATGCTTGATATTCTTTTAATTAGTTTGAGTTAGTTATTTCATCTGTGATATATGAGTGTTAGCACAGTAATTTACTTCTCATGTTTTTCATTTATTTTGGTGAATCAACCACTACATACATTTTGGAATCACGTGATGATTTCTTGGAAGACTTTAGCTATATGTGGGAGGGTAATTAAGTTTAAGTTTGCTTCATCATGTAAGGATGAAAACTATAGTATATTAAAATAGTACATTACATATATACTTTTGTTCATATTATATTGTGAATTAGCTCTTCAATTGAGTATTTAACAATGCTTTTAGTTGGCTCTGAGTTTATATTGTGGATTAGTCATAGGTAGAATTTGTGGTTTCAATCTAATCTTTGGTCATTTCATATGATTTGTGATTGCACTATTTTTGGGTTTTGCTTACTTTCCTGGTAGTATTTGGCATGGTTAGGAGAAGGGAGCATTGATTGCCCTTGGATAGAAACAAGGCCGCTAAAAGAGAGTGAATCCGGTGAAACACTATCAGCTGCAACGTGGGAGGTAAGCATGCTTCCTTGCCACGCAGCCATTGGTTTATGTCTAATTGGTTATGAGTTGAAAACTTATATATGCAGATACTTTACTTGCTAGAAGTTGAAACCACCTTTTATGTCAATTGGATTGTGTTTTGCCGACTTCAAGTTTGTTTGTTCTCATTTTCATCTTTTCCCCTACTTTAGTCTCCTTTTGTGAAGCAGAATTTAACCGTGTAAGCCTATAGCATATTTAATTGAAGAGTGATGTGGACAAATTGAAAAGTTCATTACCATATCATGATAGGATGTAGTGTAGGTCCCACTCAAGGGTGAAGCCACACTCTCTCATTTGATGAACTGATAAGGTCCCAAATGAGTGCGTCCAACATGAGTCAAATCAATTCTTTATTATTTTTAGGAGTAATTCTTGACGAACTAAACTTTAAGGAATAATTTGTAAGTAAATATTGGTGATAAAAGATTAAGTTGTGTAATTAGCAAATTGATTAAGTCTTGCTAAAGCACATTTCTTCTTGATGAACCACTAGTAGTATACAAGTCATACCAAATGTGCCGTTTTAATTTATATTTATTTTTTCTTTTATTTCTTTGATAAACTGTGCAGTGTGCACCATTTATTAACATGGAACTCTTTAATTATATTTTTTACTATGTTTTTACAGGTATGAAGAGAAGAAGGCTAATAAAGAAGTATCAAAGTCCTAAAAAATTTCTCAAAATTGTTGAAGATGCTAAATTAGTGTTATTCCCTAATGCAAGAGGAAATGATCATATCTCAATTTTTAATTTTACCAAATTCTTAAAGTGTGAACCTATACATGATTGTTATTCATGATTGTTATTCTTTGATTTAAGTAATATAATTTTCTTTTATTTCTTTTATGTTTTTATAGGTATGATGAGAAGAAGGCTAAGAAAGAAGGAGAGTTTAAGTGGGATTATGACTATGTAATTAGAATTTGTAGAATTCAACTTTTGAAATACATTGTTGCTATTTTTGTAAAATTTGTGGGATTGAATTTTGATTTGTTGAAATACAATATCATTTCTAGAATTTAACTTTTGATAATAGAAATCTTTGATGTTGAAGAGATTATGACAGTTTAAAACTGTCACTAAATATAGGAAAAACTGTCACAGGAATAAATAACTTAGTAACGGTTTTAAATAGAAAAACTGTCACTAAAAATATTGTGACGATTTAAATAATCACTAAATATGTCTAAAAACTATCATAAGAACTAGTAACTTAGTGACGGTTTAAAATAGTCATGAAATATAAGAAAAAACTGTCACAGAATTTAGTAATTTAACGACAGTTTCAAAATGTTGCGAAATACAGTATAAAAAACACCTTTACAAGTGTTACAAATTAGTGACGGTTTTATACTTTAAAAACCGTCACAAACAATTTAGCGACACTCCTTATCAACGGTGGTCCAAAACCGTCACTATGTCAGCTGGCGACGCTCAAATCTGTGACGCTTTCTTTAACCGTCGCAAAGCCATTTAGTAACAGTTAAAACCGTCACCAAGCATTAAAAAAACCGTCGTTAAAATGCTATTTGTTGTAGTGATACCTACAATAATTATAGATACCATAGCATGCAGTATTTTATAATGATAAAGAAAAGGTAAGAGCTCTTAAGTTTTAAAGAAGAGATGTCACACAGAATTGTTGGTAAATGGAAGATTGGTTGTAATAATATAATAACATAATGTGTGTTGTTGGGTTTCATGCCGGTGGGGCTGTTGAATGTGGACGGATTCTATAATTCGTTGCTGTCCTTCATTGACAAGGCAGTTGATGAAGGCTTTATATCCTCAACTTCACGTCGCATTATCGTCTCGGCTCCCACAGCCAAACAATTGATGCTAGACTTAGAGGTATCATTATTGCTTCTAACCATATATATATATAGTAAAATATAACATATATTAAAAATAAATAATAAAATACATAATAATTAATATTTAATATGTACATAACAATTTTTAGTGGGAAGTATTGAGGCGAGTCTCCTCCCCCCTTCCTTTTTCTACTTTTCCTCTCTCTCCTTTCTTTTCCTTCCCAGCATGTCTGTCGTCTTCTTTCAAAGAGGCCATTCTTGGTCTTTCGTTCTTGATGAAGGGGTTACGTGGGAGCCAACCCGGAAGGCTATACCCAATTCTCCAGCTGATCTGGTAATAACTTGAATCTTTAGGCAATTCTTTAATTTCGCTATGAAGATCCCGATAATAGCATAGCCCTTTCTCTTATTACTAAGAAATTAACGTTTTAACGATGAATTAGGAATCGTCCATATTATGACGAGAAGACGCATTCGTGAAGGCCTATAGAGCCCGTAGAAAATCCTGCCTCTGGATTCCTTGATTGATCTTGTCTTATGAATAGATAGGAAGAGAATCTGATCAATCTAGTTAATTCACTAATTAAGCTTTCAAAAACTAAAATTTTCACAGTTTAACTTCTAAAATTCAAACCAATTTCTAGTTCTTAAAAAATGTACTCATCAGCTTGCGGTTGGCGGAAATGAGATTTGTTTTGGACAACTTTGTCAAACAGTTTTTTGGTATCATCCCGTGTTTATTTTATTTATTTACTAAATTTTCGTTACAATGTACATTTCATAAGCAAATTATTACTAGCTAGTTTACTCAATATATTAAAATGATGGACATTTCATCAAATGTTTTCGTGGTTCAAGGACAACCCCTTTTCCTTTGAGCAAAGCAAAATGGAGATATAAATAACGTAAAATACAAGTTGATAATCAAATATTCAATGCTCTTTACTATGCATTGATCCTAGTCATATAAGAAAATGTGAATGTGTGCAGGAACAAATTCCTGAACAAGATGAGTTTGCATCCAAGTTGGTGTGGGAAGAAAGACTAAATTACGGGACCGAATCAGAAGTTGCCATGTGATAATATATAGTAATAGATCCATCCTCTTTAATTTGTGGCCGATTGATCAAACCACGTTTTTGGGGTTTCTCATTTTAATTAATTAGTAGCAATTTGGGTACATAAATTAGTCATCTAACATATACGCACAGGACCGTAGATGTCAGTAGACAGTACAGTATTTTCTTTTTCTTTTAACGATTTCGCCACTTAATTAATAAGGATTCTACCAATTTCTTTCAATTTTTGTTTGTGATTGTATTTAATAGAAATATCTTTGTAGATGTATTTAATAAAAATATCTTTTTTATAATTATAATTAATAGAAGTATCTTTGTGAATGTGTCTCCTTATAAATATACATGTTAATGCTAATTATAATTAAAATATAATAATTAATTATTGTTGAGAATAAATTAGTAAATATTATATTGGTATCCTATATTTTTCCTTCTTTTAAATACCGTTGGTATATGGAAAATGATGGAAGCTAAAAAATGTGGGATAAAAAAAAATTACAGGATATTTGAAAATTTTTTAAAATTTAATTTCTATGAAAATTGAATTCAATTTCGGTATTTGAAATAAAAATATTTAAATTAGTTTAGATAAAATTCAATTTAATTCTATTATTTTTTCTCAAAATTAATTCCAATTTAAATAGATCTGATTTAAAATTTAATTCTATTAAAATTTTACTTAAAATTTAAAATGTTTAAAATATCTTTATAATTTAATTAATTTTTAATATTTCTCATTCACTTTTTCTCAAAGCTTCTCACCTTTTAACACATACTTTCTCTTCTCTCCCTACCTTAATTCCCTTCCCTTTCTTTTTTTTTTTTCAATTCACTTAATATAATATAGGTTTAATTACTCTATTGGTCCCTATAATTTCGCAAAATTTTCAATTAGGTCCCTATACTTTTTTTTCTTTTTAATTGGGTCTCTGCACCAAAATTTTTTTTCAATTAGATCCTTCTTAACAGTAATTGGTTTAATTATATAGAAACTCAATTAAAAAAAAAATTGGTGCAGAGACCCAAATAAAAGAAAAAAAAAAGTATAAGGATCCAATTAAAAATAAAATTGAGTAAAGTATCGTTTTTGTCCCTAACGTTGGGGTAAGTCCTATTTGTGTCCCTAACGTTTAAATCGTCCTATTTGTATCCTTAACGTTTATAAAAGTGATTCAATGTTATCCTACTATCAATTATACTAACAAATCAGAATATATTTTTTAATTATTCTCACTTGGATGTATTCATTCTCAATTAGGTCTCATTTGGATGTGGTCGATTTTAATATTATACCCACTATTTGTATTTAGATTCAATTATGTCCCTAGAAAAGTGAATTATGTAAATGTTGTAGGAATTAGTTTCAACATTTGATGAGCTATTTTTCGGACTAGATCATTAATTCTATCCCAAACATTTGTATTCTAACTTCAAGAAGAGATTTTTAAAACTCAAACTAAAGCGCTCATAATGTGTAATTGACAGCAAGATAACATTGAATCACTTTTACAAACGTTAGGAATACAAATAGGACGATTTAAACGTTAGGGACATAAATAGGATTTACCCCAAACGTTGAGGACAAAAACGATACTTTACTCAATAAAATTTGGTGCAAGAATACAATTAAAAGGAAAAAAAGTATAGAGACCTATTTGAAAATTTCGCAAAACTATAGGGACCAATAGAGTAATTAAACCTATAATATATAGCTATTTTTCTTTTTTTGAAAAATCTATTATATAGATCTAAAAAAAATATCCATATGTATAAATTTTATATGTTTAACTTAGACTAATGACACCAAGCGTTTATCAATAAGTCTTAACATTTTAAGCGAACTTGTGTCAACTATAACACTAATAAAAAGTAGCATAATTTTGTTCCATTTTAATAACATGAATTAGTTACTATAATTTATCCTTAATAACTATGTTTTTATTTTTTTTATTTGCTATGTGATTAAACCATTCAACAAGTTGGTTCTTGATAGTTCATGTTTATTTTCTGTTGGTGGTTTGTCGTTAAAATCAGCCAAGAAAAATTATTTAATTTTTTTAATTAATAATAATATTTTTTAAATTTAATATTTTTAGATTAATCTAATTTTTATTTTTTTAAAAGAGGTGAACAAATTTTAGTTGAAAAAAAAAATTAGTCAAAAATATATTTATTTAATTATTTCATATAATTTAATAAATAAATATATTTATTATTTAAATATAATATTATATTAATAAAAAATAAAATATTTATTATAAAATTTTAATTCATTTGATAAAAATTTTAAATATTAGAATTCAATTCAATTCTATAATTTTATTAATTTATTCAAAACACTAAAATTTAATTCAATTTTATACTATTAAAAGTTTTCAAATACGCGGTTAATATAAAGGGAATGCTCCCATAAAAACGCAGAAAATGTCTTTTTTTAAAGATATTTTTTAATAATTAAAATTTAACACATATAATCACTTAAATTATATTATTTTTGTCAAAATTATGTCAGATAAATTAATTTGACCGAAAAATAGTGAATCAAATTTTGAATCCGTCTAAATTAATATTATTTTTTATAAAAAATGACCACAATATCCCTATTATATAAAATGACTAAAATACTCTTATTATATATATTAATTTTGAGGATTCTAAATTCTATCCCTTTTCTTCTCTATCGTTATAGGGTTAGAATTTAAAGTTTTCAAAATTTATATATATATATATATATATGATAGGAATATTTTAGTTATGTTTTATAATAGAGATATTGTAGTAATTTTTTATAAAAAATATTAATTTATACCAGTTTAAAAATTTAATTTATTAATTTTTTGCTAAACTGATTTGTCCAGTCTAATTTTAATAAAAATAATACAATTTAATTGATTAGATATGTTAAATTTTAATTTTTAAAAAGCATCTTTAAAAAAGACGTTTTTGACATCTTTATCTAAGTAGCTCCCTAATATAAAATCAATGTTAACGTGTACTTATTTCTTATGTTATTTCAAGCCTTTATTATTATGCAGAATCATTTGGGTAAATTTTTTTCTCTTATTTTTATTTTTTGCTTGGCAGTTCAGTTTCATTTGTCGCTCTGAACTAACCAATCAAGAATATGTTCAAATAAATCCATGCCACTAACTTAAAGCTTGGAAAATTCTTAAATAATAATAATTAAGTTGGTGAAAACTGCGTAATTATGCACATTATGGAATTTAGATTTGTAGATTCTTTAATAGTTGACAATGTACAATATCCTTTACAATAATAATAATTATATCATGTCCTATGACTTTTGGAAATCCTATCATCATAATTATTTATATAATGCATGGCATTCTTGTTCGATGTCTACCTGGAAGAATGTCAAAGTTTTGAACGCTTTAAAAAAAAGATCGACGTTAATATTTTTGGTACATTATTATTGATGGAATTTAATATCTCAAATATACTATTAAAATTTATTATAAAAAACTGCTTTCTAAGATTTCAACTGCTATAAATAATGCATAATTTTGTTTTATAATTAAGCTAAGAGAATTTTTTGATGAAGAGAGAAGTTTAGTGAAAGATAAAAATTATAACTAAAATTTTTAGGAGAGTTTGTATTATATATAATATTATTGTAAACAGAATAATCTTTTTTTTCTTTGATAAATACTGTTCATGATAATACTACTCTTAACTTAAACTCATTGACAAACAAGCAAATAAAATAAAATTCAACTGAAAAATCTAGTAGGATAATGTATGATGAATTATATACTAACGTCAAACATACATATGATAGAGTATTCATGTACCATTATTTCTCAAGATGTTTCTTGTATTTTTTTATTTTTTTTTAGTTTTCTTTTGTTCTTTATATATTTTACATTTTTAAAGAGATCAGTAAGACTGAAAAAAGAAAGTCAGATGTTCCAAAAGAAAACTTCGCCTTCTTTCTCCCAAATTTGGTTGGGCTCCTTGTTAGGTCAAGTAGCTGTTCCGAAACTGAATCTATTTTGGAGATTAATATCGAATTATGTATGTCCACTAAAATTAATCATATCATACAAATTAAAAATCAACTTGTCCATATGTCAGCCTTAATCGTGAGTAGTATACTAGTTGCATATAGGAGTTGAAATGAGAAATGAGTATATGTCACCATACCACTAGGTTAGTTACTGGATTTCCACGACTAGCTAATGTCTATTAAATATTTTACATTATATTAATTTAAAGTCAATATAATAAAAAAAAAAGTTAGCTTTTGTCATATATATCATACTTACTATCACTACAATATTTTCTGTGAGACAACATTTAAAAATAATTGCCTACAGATTAAAAAAGAACTGTCTTTAATCTATAATAATAATATTTTTGGATCTAAGACAATGTTTTGGGAGGGTCTTATAGATATGGCCGATGCTGATGTTGTTGCCTTTTACAATTTTCAGAATTTATACGAGGTAGAGTATATATCTAACAAAATTAAAGAGAGTTATATGTAAATAAAGCAAAAACATCAAAATGACTAAAATTTAAAAAATATCAAAAGAAGAAATAGAATTATTTGTTCTACAATTTACCTGAAAGAAAGAATATTCCAATATACAATTAACTTCTAAAATTAGACTTTTAAAATATTTGAAGGGCGATTTTTTTAGTATATCTTCAATGTTGTTAAATATGTTAAAATGTTTTTTCTTGATTTTTGTTTTGTAACATTTTTAATCTTCTCGAATACGAGTCATCACCCACATTTTTTCTTCTTTTGAAAGAATGAACTTCGATTTTGAAAGAGCACATAACAAAATGAAGTTAAAAGGTTAAAAGAAATTAGAATTCATAGTGAGCTAATTAATCAACCCCAGATCCATAACAGAGACCAAAACTACTCACCAGTTTTAGGTGTATGTATCTATCAATGTTTTGAAAATCGAATCGGACTGATCAATTTGATCAGGTTAACTGAGAATAAGTTTTTTGGCCGGTTCGATTGATGCACAGAACCACCCTGCAAAAAATTGGCAAAAAATGGTAGAGATAGCCAGTGGTTGCCGTCTTCACCTCTCGAAGGTCTGCTCGGCCCTTTTCTCCTCGACGTCGCCAGAAGGTCTACTTATAGCTGTTAACGTCGTTATCTTTGTCCTTGTTGTTAACCAATTGTCATTGTCAAACCTAAGTTGCTGATTTTTTTGTTTTTTTTAATTTTGGTTCGCTTATGGCTCTCACTGGCATGCCTTAACTCAGGCGTGGACTTCTCTCATCCCCCTCACTCACGCTCATTCGCTTCTCGTCGGCGTTTTTCTACTTTGCCTCCGTTATCTTTCTCTCTCTCTCTTTCTCCTAGCTCACTTACTATCATTATTGGTAAGCCTCCATCCCTCCATTACTTCTTTAGTTTCATTTTTAAGAGTTAATTGTTGTTTTTTGGAATCAAATATGTTGATTGTTGATTATTTTTTTCTGGGTTAATTGTTGTTTTCTGAGTTGATTTTTTTTCGTTGTTCATTGTTATTGACAGGGCTGGATTGTTGTTGTTTTGTTCTGACTTCTGCATTAATTATTGTTGATTATTCGTAATCTTTTGAGTTATTTTTGTGCTATTGTTCTAATTCTGAGTTAATTTATTAGTTGTTGGCAAATTAGTTAAAGTTTAAAGCTTGTTTGTTTGTTGTTTCTTCGGGTGGCAGATAAGTGTTTATTATTTATGTGCTGCATTGTTAAGTTTTGTTATATTGATTTTGATTTCTAATATGTTGGTTGCTAATTTTTCTGGTTATATTCTCAGTTATTGATGGTACTTTGATGGGAATGAATGTGTTTAGAAAAGAGTTTTTAGTTGAAATTCTGAATGAGAAAACTGATAAGCTTGCTTGCTGTGCCAATTTATGAAATACACAGCCTTAGCTAAAGCTAATAAGAAAATTATTGAAATACATGGATAATTTATTATGTGAAATTGAAAAGTTTTAAATTTCATTAGCTTACAATTAATTAAATTTAAATATTTGAAAGTATATATTAAATTTTTAATAATTTTATTTTACATTTAATTAAAATGATTGAACTTCGATTGAACTTCGGTTGAACCACTGAACTATGAACCAGTTATTCCACTGGTTCATTAACCGATTTGGTTCTCACAACCTTGGTATTTATATACAAACATACATATTTAAGTGAGGATAGTTGCATCTATTTATATACAAAAATCAAGAAAACACTTACCTTAATATATTTCTATATGCGTTTTTTGACTTTGAGGGGGCACAACTTTCTAATTAGTATATATCAATGTTATGAAATTACTATTCCTTCCCAATGATCCAATAAAGTAAGTTAAGTCCTTCACTCTTTTTAGAGTTGGTCCCACTGCTTGTCCTCTATTGAGTTTGAAGAACTAACAATATTTTAAAATGATGACTAAACATTATTATTGGATTAAAAGCCAATTATGTGCTTAATTTAATTGCTAAGTGTGCAAGAAACAAATTCAATTAAAACTGGCCCAAGAAACAATAAAATAAGCCCAAATGGCATCTGGTCTACACACACAATCATGGCCCACACACACACAATCATGGCCCGAGATTTATTTGCTACCATCACAAATCTTTCCCATAAGAAACAAAAATTAAGCATCTAGCCAAAAGAAGGAAAGAAAGAATCTAACCCAAGAACAAGCTTAAACCCAAATGGTGGTCCAAGTCCAACGATTCACTTAGTTGCTAACTAAGTAATTCATTTCCATTTGCATCTGAACATAACCGTATCATTGAAACTAATTTCTCTCTTCTCTTTGTCCATCACCCACGTGATTTCTCAGAAGAAAAAGTAAGAAAAAGAGAAAGCTCTGAGTTAGGGCAAAATGAAAGAACAAAAAGCAAGTTTCTAAATCCAAGCAAAGAAGAGTAAGTCATAGAGGCTAGGGCAAAAAGAAAGATCACATCCGAAGGGCAAATCACAAAAAGAAGATTCCATATTTGTGTTTCATTAAAGCTCGATGAAAAAAAATCCTCTCTTACAATCACAGAAGTAAAAAGTTGAAAATATTGAAGATCATGGAGATCTGTTGTGAATCAACATTCAAGAATCTGACTTAGAGCCAAAGCAAGAATGAAGGCTTCATATTCAACAAGAAACATGAAATAAGTTGAAAGAGAAGATAGAAGGTATGGATGCATGTATGATTCGGTCACTGCTTCTACCCTATTTCTCCTCTGTCACACTGCTGCTGCTTCTGATTTTGGGAGAAGAATTCAAACAAGTGCTGAAGTAAGTTTCAAGCCCTGAAAGCTTCACTCCTCTATTAAAGGAGTGAACGATCAAGGATTGGAACAAGGAGTGAGAGCACAATATTTGGGTTCCTATAGCTTACAGAGCTATTACCTCTTCTCCTTCATGGTTCTCATTGAATATCTTATTTTTTCAGTCCAGACTTTCTTTATTTTCAATGAAAAAAGGCAATACAGTGAGGATTATATAAAAAAGCCATTGAGTGGAAAAATGCAAGAGTGTTAGACTTGGAGAAAATTCTATATTTATATCAGAAATTCTTTGTAAGTTTTTCTATTTTGTTGTCATGATCATGTGGGAATTCTCTTACAAGTTGGATTAGCACTTTATTGTTAAAAATCTAGGGTGAGTTCCTAGTCAAGTCTGGTTTAGGTTAGAAACTGGATTTGTCCTAGATATGATGGGTTAGAATCCTAGGGAGAATTGGTGAATGTAATCTTGTTGAAAGATAGTGAAATTCTCTCATTGTTGTGATGGAGACTGGACGTAGGCTGCATTGCACTGAGTAGCCAAACTAGGATATGTGGTCGTGTTACTTCTTCTTCTGTTCTCTGTTTTTGGTTTTGCACTTTAGGAGACAAAATAAAAGTATCTCTTGATTCTTCTATCCAGCTATACTTCACTATAATACACCTTGCTCATAACTGTTTTGGCTCCTACCACATAAAGAGACAAAACCAAAGTGTCTCCTGTTTCTTACTCAAAATATCTTAACAGAATCCTAGTTTGAAAGCAAAAATCAAAATAGGACAAGATTCAACCCTCCTTCTCTTAGCCACTAATATCCATCATCCTCCATAAAAAGTCACCTATTCTCTTTCTTTCCAACTTGCATAAATTTAGCACACCTTGTTTTTCCTCGTATCCTTCTAATCTTTGGAGTATTTACAAAAATGTGAAATTCAACCATTTAAATGAATTATATAGCTATATATACTAAGTGAATAAGCAAAAAGATCTTGATGGCAAACAACATGGGAATCCAATGCAGTAGCTTACACACTGACAGAAGGGCAATGCAACAGGTCTCCATTCTTCAATGAAAAAAATTACAAATACTGAAAAGAAAGAATGAAGATCATTGTTCAGTCTGTGGATTACAACCTCTGGAAGATAATCATGAATGGTCCTCAAATTCCTACTAAAACAAGTGCTGATGGTGTTGTTACTCCCAAATTTGAAGCAAAGTGGAATGAAGATGATAAGAAAAAAGTGGAACTCAATGCCAAGGCAGTTAAGATGCTAAATTGTACAACCAGCTTTGAGGAATACCAGAAGATTTCAAGAAGCAAAATAGCAAAGAAAATATGGGATAAGCTCCAAGTTACACATAAGGGTACCACACAAGTAAAAGAAACAATGATTGACATGCTGAGTAAAGAGTATGAAATATTTTTTATGAAGGAAGAAGAATCAATTGATGACATGTTTGAGAGGTTCTCTATCATCATTAATAGCTTGGATGCTATGTGGATTACTCATTCCGAACAAGTACTGGTGAGAAAAGTCTTGAGAAGCCTAATAAAAGAGTGGTAAACTAAGGCTATGATTCACTCGGAAACTGTCTCTCAATAATTTTCCTCCGGCAAGTGCACCGGATTGTCATCAAGTAAAAACACACTATAGAGTGAGGTCGAATCCCACAGGGATTGGTTGGTTGATCAATGTTAATTGAAGAATTGTTCTAGTTGAGCGAAATCGGAATTTGATTTGGGATTGCAGAAAGTAAAATTGGTGGGAAACTTAAATTGCAAGAAATTAAATGACAAAATTTAAAGTGCGAGAAATTAAATGACAGAAGCTTAAATTGTAGGAAATTAAATGGGAACGGGGGTTTAGCATGAAATTAAAGAGCAGAAAGTAAATAGAATGGGTAGATCAGAGATGGGGAATCATTGGGTCCAGGAGATGTATAATTCTTTGGATCAAATTCATTTTCATCTCTTCCGCAATCAATGCATTCATTGACATTGCTTGGCAATCTTAGATGATTGGATCCCAATGTCTTGGCTCACCAATCTCTCTAAGCATGAACAATTGCCCAATGTCTTGATTTAATTGCTCATGGGAAGAGTTGAAGTTTGGTCACTGACTATACCACACAAATTCATATATCAAAGTATTGGTAGGATTACATGTCACTATATCCATCCAACCCCCAATCTAATCCAATGTGAGAAAGCAATTCTAGCATGAATTCTTCATCCCTCTCTCAAGGATCTGAAGAATTCCAATTATGGATAGCTTCTCTCTCAAGACAACTATCCAATTGAATTAAGACCGAAAGCTTTATAACAAAAATTAAGAGAAAAGATAGAAGAAGATGATGAAAACTACTATTGATCCATTGAATTATAATAGAGCTCCCTAACCCAATGAAAGGGGTTTAGTTGTTCATAGCTCAATTCAATTTACAGAGAAGAAGAGTGCATGAAAATTAAAGCCTAGATAGAAAGTAAAAGAAAAAGAAAATACATAAAACTAAAAAGGAAAAAAGTGCAGAAGAGAAATAACAGAATTCTGAACTCCCAGAGCCCCTCAGGGCCTCCTGAAAGCTCCCTCAATCTTCAATAATTCTTCTATTTATAACCCTCTTCTCATCTTCAATTGGATCAAGTATTTAGATGTGGGTCTTGGTTGAAGCAGTTAGGAGCAATTCTTCAGTGATGGGCATTGGCAACTCACTTTCATATTGGGCATAGGTGCAATTTGGAATTGAATTGGCCTTAACGTTGGTGATCACGTTTGAGGGCAAACGTTGAATCAAATGCCACTTTGAAAATTCAGTTCTGCATGCTGTCATTGGCATTTGACTCAATGTTGGAGGGCCAATGTTTTGCTATTCACGTGTACGCGTGACCTACGCGTATGTGTGAATGGTGAAATTTGCCATTTCACACGTGCGCGTGGTTGGGCTGAAAAGGTATGTTCATGCGTACGCGTCATTGACGCGTACGCGTCGACACAAAATTCCCAACTCCCATTTCTGAAATCTTATCACGGACGTTGGAGGCAGCGTTTGAGGAAACGTTGGACCTCCAACTTTCGCACATCCACACGTGCGCGTCACCTACGCGTGCGCGTGGATGCTAAATTCTCAAATTCCAAATCTGAATGTTGCACATCAAGCCTTGAGACGTCATTTTGTCCTCTTGTCAACGTTTCCAATTTGATGTTCACTATAGACTATTATATATGGTTGAAAAGATTTGAATGTCAGATTTCTAACCCAGCTGAAATCACCTCAATTGGACATCTGCAACTCATGCTATACTCCTTTGAAGGGGACAGGGTCGCTGGCATCGGTGTGCAACGTTGGAGGCAACGTTGGCACACCAACGTTGGGAACATTTCCAGATTTCGAAGCTCAGACGTATTGTCCATCCCATACTATTATATATTTTTGGAAAGCTCTAAATGTCTACTTTCCAATGTCATTAGAAGCGCATCATTTGGAGCTCCACAGCTCGAGTTATACTCCATCGAAGGTGCAGAGGTCAGCTGGCCTTACTACAGGTTGGTACCATGTTCGTTTATGCACTTTTCGGGGCAGTTTTTTCCCTCAATTTTAGTGTCCACCATGTAGTGCCATATATGCTTGGAAAGCTCTCGATTCCTACCTTCCAATGCTTTTGGAATCACCTCATTTGGAGCTCTGTATCTTAAGTTATTCTTGTTGGAAGTATACCCCTTCAGGCTGTGGGGAGCGACATTTCCAGCAACGTTGGAGCACCAACTTTGGCTCCAACGTTGCTTCCCTTTGCCTCCTTTCATGGCCTTCTTGTTGCCTCTTTGCCTTCCCTTTTCTTAGCTTCCTTTCCACCTATCATCAACCAAATATTTGCATCAAAGTTTGCTATAATTTACAAGATCTTTGCATCATTAAATCATCAAACACAAGTTGCATAAAATCTTATGAAAAGCACATAAATAACCAAGTTTGCATGAATCAAGGTGTGCATGAAATTCTCATCCAAATACTTACTTATTGCCTAAGAAATGCATGAAACTACTCTAAAACAAACTAAAAATGGCTTGTGAAACTAGCCAAGATGTCCTGGCATCACAACACCAAACTTAAATCTTGCTTGTCCTCAAGCAAGTGATAAAACATGAAAATACAAGAGATACAAGTCCTTATTCAGAGAATTAAAATCCTTGGTCATGGGGTTTCATGCATGGCAACTTAGGTTCATGTTCATGTTGGTTTCTAGGCTCTCATATGCTCTTGAACTCTCACTCTATTGCCTTCTATGAGACTCTTATTCTTGATCCTTAACTTCTTTGTTTTTGTTTTCTTTTCTTCTTTAGAGCTTATTGCTTTCTATAGCTAAGTGTTCTGTGTTAAGACAACTCTTTAGGATAGGCTTTTAGCCAACACTCCCAAACCAGTTGGTTCAAGGTGCTAGGTGTTGAAACACCCCTAAGGACTTAATCACCCAAGTCTCTCCTCAGCACACACACACCACAGGCACATGGTTTATTATTCATTCCTTACACCTTGGTGTCTAGCACCTCTTTGGGTTGCTAAATGTTTTATGACAAGGTTGCTCTTGATAGTGGACTCTCAGTTGACAATCCCGGGTTAGTTAACCCAAGTTATCAAGTGATAAAGCACTCCTAAGAACTTACTCATCCAAGCATATCCTTGCACAGAAACACCACAGACACATGCCTTAAAGTTCAAACTATTGGTGCCTAGATTTATTTGCTCTTTTCTTTCTTTTTCATTCTCTTTTTCTCTTTTTAGGATCTTTATTAATTCATTTGAGTCTCATAGAATGCACTTCAAGCTCATAATTCAAGAGATATCTTAGCCCTGTACCTTATTGATGAATCAACTTAGCTAGCAATTACCACCACAACACTAGGACTTAATTCTGCACATTGGATTTCACTCGTCTTTCACAGTAAATTCTTATAAACTTCTTTTTATTGAGCTCAAGGACACAATATACAATTCAAGCAAGATAAAAATGAAGCAGTTACTTAGACTAGCAGCCCAAAACGTCAATAAAGAGAAACAAGGAGAATATGAATGTTCATGAGAACAGGATTAAATCATACTTTCAATTTAAGCACTACAAATCAGAGACAGTTAAGTACAACACAACCTCTTGTTGTTTTCTTGTTTCTTCCTTGTTATCATCATCCATAGCTTTTGCATCCTTCTTTGTCTCCTTGGATGATGGTGTATAGTCATTCCAAGAGATTGATTGAATTCCTGTAAAAATGATTGGAAGTTGCTTGTTCTCCAAGCACCTGAAAAACAGTTAGCATGCATGTATGCTTGTGAATTTCTGAACTTAATTTGGTGTGTGAACACCAAACTTAGTTCCTTGCCTAATGCAACAGATTGAATACATGCAGAGAACCTCATGTGCTTTTATTAAGAAAACAACTATGAACTAGAAATCAAAGGGTGAATGTAGGATTTTAAGTTTGGTGTTCCATCAAAGAATTATTTTGATTTGGGATTACAGAAAGTAAAATTGGCGGGAAACTTAAATTGTAAGAAATTAAATGACAAAATTTAAAGTGCGAGACATTAAATGACAGAAGCTTAAATTGCAGAAAATTAAATGGGAATGGGGGTTTAGCATGAAATTAAAGAGCAAAAAGTAAATAGAATGGGTAGATCAGAGATAGAGAATCATTGGGTTCAGGAGATGTATAATTCTCTAGATCAAATTCATTTTCATCTCTTCCGCAATCAATGCATTCATTGACATTGCTTGGCAATCTTAGATGATTGGATCCCAATGTCTTGGCTCACCAATCTCTCTAAGCATGAACAATTGTCCAATGTCTTGATTTAATTGTTCATGGGAAGAGTTGAAGTTCGGTCACTGACTATACCACAAAAATTCATAGATCAAAGTATTGGTAGGATTACATGTCACTATATCCATCCAACCCCCAATCTAATCCAATGTGAGAAAGCAATTCTAGCATGAATTCTTCATCCCTCTCTCAAGGATCCGAAGAACTCCAATTATGGATAGCTTCTCTCTCAAGACAACTATCCAATTGAATTAAGATCGAAAGCTTTCTAACAAAAATCAAGAGAAAAGATAGAAGAAGAAGATGAAAACTACTATTGATCCATTGAATTACAATAGAGCTCCCTAACCCAATGAAAGGGGTTTAGTTGTTCATAGCTCAATTCAATTTACAAAGAAGAAGAGTGCATGAAAATTAAAGCCTAGATAGAAAGTAAAAGAAAAATAAAATACATAAAACTAAAAAGGAAAAAATTGCAGAAGAGAAATAACAGAATTCTGAACTCCCAGAGCCCCTCAGGGCCTCCCGAAAGCTCCTTCAATCTTCAACAATTCTTCTATTTATAACCCTCTTCTCATCTTCAATTGGATTAAGTATTTGGATGTGGGCCTTGGTTGAAGCAGTTAGGAGCAATTCTCCAGTGATGGGCATTGGCAACTCACTTTCATATTGGGCATAGGTGCAATTTGGAATTGAATTGGCCTTAACGTTGGTGATCACATTTGAGGGCAAACGTTGAATCAAATGCCACTTTGAAAATTTAGTTTTGCTTGCTGTCATTGGTGTTTGACTCAATGTTGGAGGGCCAACGTTTTTCTATTCACGCATACGCGTGACCTACGCATACGCGTGAATGGTCAAATTTGCTATTTCACGCGTGCGTGTGGTTGGGCTGAAAAAGTATGTTCACGTGTACGCGTCGACACAAAATTCCCAACTCCCATTTCTGAAATCTTATCACAGACGCTAGAGGCAACGTTGGACCTCCAACGTTCACACATCCACACGTGCGCGTCACCTACGCGTGCACGTGGATGCTAAATTCTCAAATTCCAAATCTGAATGTTGCACATCAAGCCTTGAGATGTCACTTTGTCCTCTTGTCAACATTGCCAATTTGATGCCCACGATAGACTATTATATATGGTTGGAAAGATCTAAATGTCAGCTTTCTAACCCAACTGGAATTACCTCAATTGGACATCTGCAACTTATGTTATACTCCTTTGAAGGGGATAGGGTTGCTGGCGTCGGTGTGCAACGTTGGAGGCAATGTTGGCACACCAACGTTGGGAACATTGTCAGATTCGGAAGCTCAAACGTGCTGTCCACCCCCATACTATTATATATTGTTGGAAATCTCTGAATGTCTACTTTCCAATTCCGTTAGAAGCGCATCATTTGGAGCTCCACAGCTCGAGTTATATTCCATCGAAGATGTAGAGGTCAGCTGGCCTTACTACAGGTTGGTACCATGTTCGTTTATGCACTTTTCGAGGTAGTTTTCTCCCTTAATTTTAGTGTCCACTATGTAGTGCCATATATTCTTGGAAAGCTCTCGATTCCTACCTTCCAATGCTTTTGAATTCACCTCATTTGGAGCTCTGTAGCTCATGTTTTTCTTGTTGGAAGTTTACCCCTTCAGGCTGTGGGGAGCGACGTTTCCAGCAACGTTGGAGCACCAACTTTGGCTCCAACGTTGCTTCCCTTTGCCTCCTTTTATGGCCTTCTTTTTGCCTATTTGCCTTTCCTTTTCTTAGCTTCCTTTCCACCTATCATCAACCAAACATTTGCATCAAAGTTTGCTATAATTCACAAGATCTTTGCATCATTAAATCATCAAACATAAGTTGCATAAAATCTTATGAAAAGCACATAAATAACCAAGTTTGCATGAATCAAGGTGTGCATGAAATTCTCATCTAAATACTTACTTATTGCCTAAGAAATACATGAAACTAATCTAAAACAAACTAAAAATGGCTTGTGAAACTAGCCAAGATGCCCTGGTATTAGGTTACTGTTATCTCTGAAAGTAGTAACCTGAGTCAAATGACTTATGATGAGCTGGGAGAAAAGTAACTAGCTTATAAAATCACTCACATAAAAATGATACAAAAAAGAAAGGAGTGGCTCTTAAATCTTGTACTAAATCATTAGATGATGAATCTAATGACTGTTTATCAGATGATGAGTTTGTACTAAAAGGAAGAAGCAGAAGAGGCAACTTAAAGGAATCAAAGAAGGACTTAAGCAAGGTCATTTGTCACAACTACAGAGAAGCTGGACATTTCAAATTTGATCGTCCTAAGCTTAAGAGAGAAGACAAGTCTCGGAAGAACAAGAAGAAGGGGCTTATGACTTCTTGGGAAGATTTGAAAAATGACACTGAAGAGGATGAAGAGTCAGATAACAATTCTCAAGCATGCTTAATGGATGACCACAGTAATTTTTCTTCAACCCTTTAATGAAGAACTTCATCTTATGACTGATGATCTTACCGAAGAAATTCATAAATTTCTTGAATCAATGCCATAAACTTGAATCTGAAATGACATTTTAAAGGCTGAAAATACTTTCCTCAAAGAAAAAATGAAAGAAGCCGAATGTAATGTTAATCTTATTAAAGAAAACAAAAGGCTTAGATCTGAAATTAAAAATCTTGAAGGAAAGCATTCTGTTGTTGCCTATTTGAATTGCATTGAAAAGAATGAAAGGTTGCGTAAAGTGATTAAGGGTCTAAATCAAGACATAGCTAAATTTGCTCAAAGTTATGAAAATTTAGATAAATTATTAGCTAGTCAAAGACCTCTTTTTTGTGAAGGATGGGTTAGGGTATCAAGAAAAATCTGAATCTATTTTTGAAAAATCATGTTTTGAAAATGAGGCCTCAACTTCCAAAAACAAAATCTTTCAAAACTTAAATCAATTTGAAAAATCAGCAAGCAAAAATTTCTGTCATTCATACAATTGGTTTGGTCATTTGCCCATTCAATGTTTCATTTTTGAAAAAAGATTTTTGGTGATAGTGTTTACAAAGTAATTGGCAAGTACAATGTTCTTGGGTAACCAAGAAGGTTTAACATTAAAGGATCCAAAATGATTTAGATACCTAAGATCACTTAAAAATATTGTGCAGTTTTGCCTAGCATCCAAGAAGAAGAATGACATGTGGTACTTTGATAGTGGATGCTCTAGGTACATGACCGGAAAGTCCACATTCTTTATCAAGCTTGACAAATATGAAGGAGGCTTTATGACTTTCGGTGACAATGGAAAGGAAAAATATTGTGGCCATAGGTAAGGTTGGTAAGAGTTTCTCCACCTTCATTAATGTTGTTTTCTTGGTTGATGGATTGAAACATAATCTTCTAAGCATTAACCAATTATATGATTTAGGTTATTTAGTTATTTTCAAAAAATTGGAATGCATAATTGTGTGTGAAAATTTTGGTGAAACTTTGTTTGTAGTTAAAAGATGCAATAATGTGTATAGACTCACCTTGGAGGAACTGAAAGAACAAAATGTAGCTTGTTTTACTTCCATTGAATCTAAAAAATGGTTATGACATAAGAAATTGGGACATGCTAGCATGTTTCAAATTTCTAAACTTTTGAAAAAGAATTTGGTTAGAGGTTGGTGCTCCCTGGATCGTCGGTTAGGAAATCTCTTTCTTCCAAAAAGGGGAGGAAAGATGGAATTTAACGTTGCATGTATAGTTCCAACCGATAAGGCGACTCACAACCAAAGTTTAGAGTAGATGTGTCACAATTTAAACCAATTAATTCCGAGAGTAGGATCCCGAGTCGTCTCCCAAGGATTAGCGACCACAAGTGTACGATTTCGGTTGTGAAAGGAAAGAGTATTTTCAATAAAGAAACAAGAAATTAAAGAACAAACGAACAATCCAAAATTGTAATTAATAAACTAATGAAGGAATTAAAGAACTAGCTATGTAATATGAACAAGTAAGATATGAAAGTGATTGACGTATGTGTGTATGTGACTCAAAGCATAAGTGGAATCTTGGCTTGGGATGAGCTATGTGATTCTTTCCTTCTTGTAACCACAACTATGACAATTATGATGGATTAATCTCACATAGTCAACTCTTAGCATCGAAGAGTAAGTCAAGTGAGCATAAGTGTTCCTAATCCACAAATCCTAACTCATTTGCTAATTGCCTTAACAAAATGTTAGCATTAGTGGAAACAAGAGCAATTAACAATCCATGAATTATCACTAAATGTTAGATATTACAACTCTAGTAGCCCATGAGCTCATTTTCCCTAAGTCAAGAGGTGAAAATTTGGCCCATAATCAAAATTGACATTTCCACAAACACTTGGTGGGCATAAACATTAAACATGGGAAAATTAAGAAAATGCTTGAAACTATGAGCAACAAATGATCAAAATCAACAATACCAACTCAAACAAGCATATAACAATCATCAATCATCAAAATCATCAACAAGAAATCAAAATTGCAAAGAAGTATATATATATATTTTAACTACAAAAAGAGTATCAAAATTGTAGCTATAAAAGGAAGTAATTAAGAAATACTTACAATGGAGGCAAGCAAAAATCCAAGATAAAAAATGGAAATAGCACTTGAAATGTAAACCCTAATGGAAACCCTAATAGAGTTGAGAGAAAACTTAAATAAAAACTAAACCTAAAGCCTCTTACTACTATCTAAAAACTACTTCTAATGATATCTTATGTTTCTCCAAGTGTTGCCTCTCCAATATGAGCTCTAGCCATCATATTTGGGCCTCCAAAAGCCCCAAAACGCAAGCCACGTGACTTTTTAATGAAGTCACGCGCTGGTACCTGTGCGTACGCACAGGTGTGTGCTTACGCACACTTGGCCGAATTCTTAGGCTGTGCGTACGCACACTTCTCAATGCTTTTCTCTTTTGTTTCTTCATGCTTCCTCCCTCTTGCATGCTCTTCTTCCATTCTCACCAAGTCATTCCTACCTTTTACATCTGAAATCACTCACAAACAACATCAAGGTATCGAATGGAATGCAAATTGGATAAACTTGATTAAATTAAGCATAAAAGAGCATGTTTTCATAATCAAGCATAATTTAGGAGGAAAACTCAAAAGCATGCTATTTAAGGGAATAAGTGTAGGTTTATATGATGAAATCCACTCAATTCTAATAAAAAATTATCGTCAAATATGGATTCATCAATTCTTCCATATTTAAACACTAGAAGTTGCGATGTACTGCCAGCAAAGTTGTTGGAATGTTGCTTGGGAGGAAATGGAAGAGGAATTTACTTGCTCATGCTTGCGCATGGAGTCTTTTGGCATTCCATGCATTCACATAGTAGGTTTTTTGGTGTATCTAAACATTACCATTATCCCTGCTAAGCTCATAATGGAAAGGTGATCAACGAGAGCTAAACAACCGACGCTAAACATTGTTACACGTGTGGGAGAGATTCTGGACGCTGCTTACATGAGCATGCATGCAGCAATGCTTGACGATTGCAGAGACCTAATTAGATTGTCATGTTGATACTTTGAAGATTATTTTGAGCTGAAGACTAAGATTGCAAATGAAAGGGCAGCTTTAAGAGAGAAGCATCACTTACGAGCCGAGACTGTCGACGTGGGTGAAAAGCTTGGTATTAGAGATCCTTTACGCGCAAGGCACAAAGGATGCGGTCAACGTGCAGTGATGTCCAGGGAAAAGTGTGGCAATTCTGGGCACAACTCTTGCAAGTGCAGCAGTTTGTTTGTTGATGGCAGCCAGGATGCCTCAGCGGCCACCTCAGATTGGCAGAACATGGATGTGGTCTAGGAGGAGGATGATATGGTTGAAGCAAATGTAAGTCCGTAAATATGTTTTCTATCCATGTTGCACATATTCGTAGGTTATGAACATCTAACAGTTGCTTCATGTATGTATTTAATTTTCCGATATCAGGATAGTGATGAATTCAACCTATCAGAGAGAGTTCAGTGTATCATGTTCGGAGGATGCTGCAGAGTGTGTGGTTATCTCGGGACAACTAGAATTATCATGCATGAGTCATAGAGAGACATATTACCTTGTATGAGATGATTATAGTGCCACTAGCACTGTTTTATATGCCTCTTGTTTAATCTATGCATTTAAGCTTAGACCTATAGACTTCATGATTATGTATGAGACACTGAAGTTGTATTTGGTACCCTATTATTATTTAGTATTTTTATGTCAAATTATGACTATTTGCATTTTAAAAGTAAGGAATCCATGTAGAAGTTTGTTGAATTTGGTTTCCATTCTTGTTAATTATTGACAGCAATAATTTGCCAATTATGGATTAATTATCCATAACGACATTTATGTATTTAATGTATCCAGGTGGAAGTATGTTGAACACATTTTCATTGTGGTAAGTATCTGGCAGCAACGAGTTTCCCATGTATGGCTTAATTGGGGTTAACTACAATTTAGATTTACGGTCTCCATGTGAAAGTATGTTGCATTTGATTTTTTTTTTTTGGTAAATATCTAGTAGTAATGTTAATTGAACAATACTTAAATTAATTGAAGGTTGGCAAGGTAGTTATAGATGAAGTAATTCACGGTTGAAAGCATAGATTTTCAAGTAAAATTTCAATCACCAGCCTTTCGATTAATAAACATCACATAAATAAATGTGGGATTACGCAAAGAGAGTTTACCTAAACATTAGTAAATAGTGATAATGTATAACAACTACAAAATACAAACTATCAAGAGTAGCCCTGAATTCACAATTTTGTGATGTGCATGCCTCGTTTCAGATCGTTCTGATTTCATGATCCGACCAAAAAATGCACGCATGCACATTTTCAAAATTCATCATCCTGAAAATGACCCAACGTAGAATGTCTGGAGGAATCCCATGAGCTAAAAGGGGTGGGAAACTAATAAAATAGAACCCACCACTTCAAGGATATGGGTTTCCTTCTAATCCTGCCAAAATATCAGACACACAATAACTAAACAAGGATACTTATGTACTACCATCAGCTTCCACTCATACAACTATTTAGTTCAACACTAGTCACATAAAAAATATGGTGCTACTACACAGCCGGCTACTAATAATATTGCAGATAACAAAATCAACATTTCTCCAAAGCAGAATTTTAGCCATGGTGCGCTTGCTGTTCCAGTCCACCATAGCTCTCTACAGAAATTCATCCTTCATCTGGTTGAAGTGCTCTGTGGCTAAGCCTAAAGCAGTATCAATGTGTATTTTGTCCCCAAGAAGGTCTATATTATTGTTTTGACAAAGCATCAAGTGAGGAAACAACTCGTATTAGAGCTACTGAAGTACGAGATGCCATAAGAGGTAACAATGTTTAGATCAAGAGATGACACAAACCTTCTTCTGTCCAGGAGGGTTTAGTGTGAAGGCTTGCTCCATCTGTAGCCATAGCAAGATCCATAACTTATCCTTGTATCTGTTACAGGAGTCCAAGTCAAAGTTTAAAGGAGTACAGTATTTAACAGCCTTAATTAGATGCAATCTAGGAAATGAGTTTGACACTATAATTACCAGTTGCCCATATTAAGAACTCCAAGAACAAATTCAGGATTCCACTCCGCAAGGGGAGGTCTACGTCCCAAGAGATTAACCTCAATGAACTTGACCTTCATAAGGTTGTCCAAAGTTCTGGCCTGTAGAGTCGTTTGAACTCGCACAGTTATAGATAATGAATGGCAAAAAAAGTAACTTTCCTCCGATCCGTGCAACTAAGAATGTAATGCTAAATTAATAGGCCTAAAGTATGCACACCACAAAATTCTTATTCAACAATAATAAGATCAATGTTTATAGTGGAAACCAACTGCACACATTGAGGGATTAACATAAGCATTAATTAGTCGTTGTCGTCAACAGACAAAAATGAAATATTAAAGAAATCAGGGACAAATACAAGCAGCAGTTACTCCAATATGAAAACAATAACAAAAATAGAGGTTTTAATAAAAATGAATACTATGCACAAAAAAAAAATTGGGGTGGGAACTGTAGGAAAGAGTGACCAAATACATAGAAAAAAAGAAGGGAAAAAAGGAAGGAAAAAGCTACTAAACACACACAGAGAGAGAGAGAGAGAGAGAGAGAGAGGGGGTTTAAACCCCTCTTTAGGGCTTGGCCACCATTTTTTGGAAGGTCTCCAGGATAGCAGCACCCATAGAAAAGAAACAATGAATATTGGGCCTTAAACAAATTTAAATCTGGGCACCCATTATGTTACCACAACTTTTAACATGGTGTCCCAAAAATATCCAAGTTGTAAAATGTTCAAAAATATCAGTAGTTAGGTAGATATTTTGCTCTTGCTAATTTAAATTTTATGGGTCTTTTGAAAAGACTTACGGTACGCATCATGAAGGGTAAAAATTTTAAAAATTTGATTTCCACAAATTTAAAAATAAATATTTAGTTAATAGTTTCTTTTGTATTAAATACCCTAACAAGTTGTCAAAGTGAAAAATCGTTTGTTTATACCTAACTCGTACTTAATGACTAAACCAATTGCTAGTCACAGAAAAAAATATCATGCCCGAATAAAAAAGAAAAGTAGATAACACCTACGATCATACAAAATAAAATTAATTTATGAAAAAAACCCATATTTCCATGTTCGGCCATGGATTGTGAATAATGGGCATTATTCTGTCCCATTCGATTAATGGGCCTAAGCCAAAAAAATTCACAAAATAGTCGGCCCTAAGTTTACCCTAATTTTAGAAAAAAACTTAAATAGAATAGTTATCTATATGGCGTCGGGCCCGACCGTAAAAATAAAAAAAATAATTGAAGATGGTGTCACACAAAAATATTTCAACCCGTCGTACTAACCACAGCTTTGGCAACACATTTCCGACCAATAATTGTATCATCGGTGGGGTAGCTATCTAGGAGCCAGATCTTCCAGCCTTGTATATCCACAACCATCAAATAAAAGTGATTTTCCTGATCCACCTTCAGCCTGTCTTTCATTTGAACATATACCTATACAAAGCATACACTCTCAGGATTGATGTAGTTAAATGCAATTATGTTTTTACATGTACCATATCCCAAAACCCTTACATATTTTAGCGCGTTAGGTGTTGGAAGATAGTCTCTGCTGAAGAATGCGTCGATGTCCCCATCAGTTATGTTGGGATTCAATACGAACTCCTGCTTATTTGCATGGTTTTTGGCTTAGAGCAAGAGCGAAGCATAACTAACGAAGCGGATTCAGAAGTCTTGGAAAACATTATTGAAAAGTTTAACGGAAGTGACCATACTGTGTGTTGCTGCAATTGTGACTGTGTCCAAGCTGTCTTCAACGCCATGAGTTGCATAATGTATGCTGATAGTTCTTGGCCCGGCAGCAGGCAGTTGAAGTCTTCCCTGTCGAGCTTCATGTCACCTCTTTTAAATAGCGTCTCCTTAGGGTTCATGGAGTCTCCGAATATGTAAGCTATTGAATGGGCCTCTTCCAAACAATACCGCATGGCCTTTGTTATCTTGAATCTCAAATGAATAAACTAAAAAAACAATATAACCATTGCTTAGATTACAAGTATGAGTTATGGATTATTGCATGTAAACAAGATTGACAACCAGAACTTACCGGCAGGAAAACGACCCCAACCAGCGCAGAGGAGATTTGGGAGGGCGCCTCCCTTGGGGGCCTTCGAATCTTTCCGAATTTTTTCATCTCTTCCGATGATTCTAGTGTTAGTTTAGGAAGTTTTGATGGATTCAGATTTACACCAAAAATGGCTAACGGAAGTTCCAATGCCATCTCCGAGTCTCACATGAAGGAAGAAGCATAAACATGTTTACATTACAAGACAACAACGTTCATTGGTCACAAACCCTAAGCAATAAAAAAGGATGAAGCTTCACTGGTCCCTTGGTGTTGGTAGGGAGGTGTGACTATTAAACTGCAGGGGAGGCCCTCACCTCAAAGGCACCGAGGTATGGTGGTGGGGTCTTCAGTGCAGTTGTAGCTTTTACTTGCATCATAGACCCAAAAATGATGGTCCCTTCATTCCAAGAGCCATGAAGATTTGGGAGGAGGGGGTATCACCACCACTTCTTTTCGGTGGGATCTTAGTGCCTCCAGAGTCGGTACGACTTCCCACCGCATCAGCTGCATGCCTTAAGGGGGTTCGTGTACACTCCATGACCACGCTATCGATGGCTGTGACGGTAACATTTGGCGGAACCATTCTTTCTTCAGATGGGGCCCCATGTTGAGGCTGTATGAATATTTCCATGCATGCCTCAACCAATGCGAGGCCCTGCCTCATTTCATCATCCATACGACCAACTCGTTCTGCATCCTTCTTATGTGCCTGTATTGCAAAACATAGAGATGAAAAAGGTAAAAACATAGACACGATGTTCACATTTTTTTAGATGTTATGAGGGAGTGACCTACGTCTAACACCTTCATCAGGTTCTTACTTAATTCATTCATTTTCCTATTCAGCTCCACCAAAGCAGCGGCAACAGTAGCCTGTTGACAACGGAAAGGGGTAAGGTAGATTACAGAATTATACGTGAAATGCAACTAAATCAGGAAAAAAATTACAGCCATGAAAAAATGTTGTCACATTTACACCACAAACGTCTCTGCCGTTGGGTCACTCAGCATCTTGATCCATCACATTCCCCGCATCGTCCTCCCCTTCTTTTGTAGAGTCGACATCGATAATGTTGGTTGCGTTGTCGTCCATGCTTTCCTAGCTACACCTGCTCCAAAGCTTTTCTGGCTATTGTCTGAGAAGGTGTAAAGAGAGGGAGAAAGGTGGAACTTGTTAAGAGAGGGAGTTTTCATTTGCCTTTTATGATAGTCGAAAATTGCTACTCTTGCTTACATTGCATTAGAGAAATAGGTAGGATATGATGAAGCTTGTTAGATAGGCCGTAGAGAGACCTTGGAAAAGAACAGCCGCTGCAGAGGTCGTTGTCATTGTGTCAAACCCTAGGGTTGATACAAAATTCAATTTGAATATTTATCATGAAATTCACGAACAAGCTATTTCAAAGATGCCGTTTCTAAACCGTGGCCACCTGTTATAAACAACCCCTTAAAAAAAATTACACACACACCAAGATATTAATTTTCGTTCGATGTTGGTAACCACCACATGAAGTGTAACGACAATCATGAATATACAAAGAAAACGAACACAACTGTGGCATATTATCAGGCTTTTGGGATTTTTTCTTTTATACGAAGGTTTTGGGAAAAAGGGTTTTTAAGTTGTCTACATAAACATTTTGTTCCAAAAATTAGGCTTTACACATGATGTGGTTACCCAAATGGGCTTTTTTTTTGTCAAAATAAAACAAATTTATTTCAGCCATAGCCCAAAAAAGCCCAAAGTTTTAAGTTGTGTACCAACATGAGGTTCTAATGGCTTACAATTTCTAACTGTGGACATCTGCATGGAAAAAAATTTTTGTGCTCCGCTCTTCCATCATTGAACAGAACAATTTTTTTATTACCTGTTAAAATGTGGGGCAAGTCAAAGGGGCACGTTATGAAATCATTAGACTGTCTTGCACGCGATGTCACTCCTTTGATGTGTATGTTTCTATGGGCACAGCACTCCACGTGAGATCACTTATAGGGGGTAGCACGAGGTCTGACTTAGTGTTTCTACAAACACGCTATTGATTGGTTTTCTTTGCCAATAGCTAAGTCATGTAAGATTCGTTATCGATTACGAGTTGGGGAGAAAAAAAGAAAACCCCTTTACTTATTGTTTCACAAAAAAAATCACGAAATCACACCATTTAAAAATGCTCTCACGAATACTTAGGTACATGGGGGATAATTATTCTAGTCCAGTAACCATCCTTTTTTTTTCTCAGTGATAGTTATATTTTCTTGCTACCACCAAGTTTTGAATCTAAACCCCCATGACGCGCTGAACGAATTAAGTTGCAAAATTTATAACATTTTTGAAGTGTACCTTCCCCACCCCACGCTCCACACTCCGCCATTTATAGAACAGCCAATGCCGTTCCATAGTTTCAATGTTTTAGAATTTGAAGTAACTATTATTCTCGCACACATGATCAATGAATCGTACAGGTTTACACAAAAATATATTATCGATGTTAACTACATCACTATCTGGTTACCATTCTATTCATCCCAAAGTAGTAACATCATATATGACAGTCAAAACAAGACAAGTAATACATGTTCACGGGACTCAGACTCGCTGAAGCTTACACAACACGACGACCCACCGTCGACGACAAAATTCACAACAAAAGACACCCCCACCCGTCGGGACACAGTGGGATCATGTTCTTACTTTTGGCATTCCTTCAGGTTAAACAGTATGGAGAGTTGTTCGATTATCCTCGATAGTTGTATGAAAAGATCCAACTTTTCAGCCTCAAACTGTGACACGCGGCCTTCCAAGGATGCAACGGCCTCCTGCAACAAGGGTATGACATCAGCATCTGCATACACCACCGCATTAAAATAAAAACAGCATGCATACGCTCAACATTGTATTTGCTTCAACTTGCCCAACATAATATGAACACCAACTCCATTAACTTATGAATACATACCTTGTGAGGTCGTGCCTTCAACAGGAGATTGTGTGGCTACTGAGTGTTGGGTTTTCACTCCCACCTGCTTCCAGAAATTTTCATACTTTGTAAAGGGACCCCAAGTCGGTTCAAAAACTCGGCGGTAATAGCTGTCATCTCGAACATGGAAGCCAGTTTCTGTCGGTAGAGGAGCATACCCACTGATTGGAACATCTTCGGCCACGGACACAAGCTGAAGTTCACCACCACTTAAAGATCCACCGTTGACCTGGCCACCACTGAACTCAAACCATGCCTTCCACCCCGCTTCATACCACCCCGCTTCATAGGTCGGATATCTGCGGTGAAGATTGTGGGAAAACTCGGTTACCTCAGGCTCTGCTACCTCGCAAGTCGGATATATTCCAGGATGCCTCCCTTTGAATACAACATAACAATCCTGATTACTCCCGGGCACCATAGCGTCAGTAATCTTGAACCTCCCTTTTGTGTTTTGCTTGGATTGTGGTAATGAATAAGGACAACTTTGGGGGAGGGTTTAATAGTTTAATAGGTGAAAACTATCCCCAATGTTGCATAAAAAAATGTACCCACACAAGATGATTGGGCCGCTAAGCTCGTTTTGCTATCCACACCTAAATATGACTAGGCTTCATGAGCAACTTACCTTATAAAGTGGTGTTGCCCCGTATAGTTGAGATTATGAATAATGGATAATATTTTTTTTTAGTAGAATATTGTATTTAAAAGTTGAATATGAGAATATTTAGAGATTTTTTAATTAAATTAAATAAATATAAAATCTAATAAATCACATAAAGAACAATGTAATTACATAAATATATAATTGGTCACATCTAGATCGCTGGATCGAGAGCAGCGACTGAGGTGTTTCTATGCAGTTATTTGGAATATTTGGATGGAAAATAATAGAAAGATATTTCAGAATGAAAGCAAAGGCGTTGGAGAAATTATCAACATGTTAGCTCTAACGAGTGGATATGTGTGGATCCCTTATGTTGTTGATGTCTATGCCGGAGATGACATGGGGATACTTCTTTGTGTTGCACGTTACTATTTGTAGGTTATTTGTTGTGTTTAACTAGTCCTATTTGCTCCACTTTATTGTGTTGAGCTCCTTGTTTTAAAAAAAAAATAATTAGTCACATCTCGGATATTGAGAGGGATTTCAAAAATTGGACACACCTCGGGTACTGAGTAGAAGAGTTAAATGGGGTCTCATTAAGCTCAGTACCCGATATATGGTCATTTTAATCGGAAATTTTCAATTAATATGGAAGATAGACGGTTTTAATGAGCAATTTTAACTCAAGTTACGTAACGTGAAACTACCCATTTAAACACGTAATTTGAAACTGCCAATTTAATATAACAAATTTTATAACGTTTTTCATGTAATCGACAATTTAAAATGTTCAAATTATATAGTTCAAATTATATTAAAATTATTATATATAAATTATATAACGTTTAAATTTTGTTTACCAAAATTTTTAAGTATTTTATGGAATTATTTTTTTTAGTACTAATTTAAATGAGATGATTTCATGAAAAATAATGTGATGGCAGATTTAAATTACGTGACTTGATCGTTACGATTTAAATCACTTTATATAGTCGTTACCTATAGAGAGTATTCGAATGACAAACAAAATAATAAACAACGAAAAAAGGATGCACCTCGGTGTGAAAATCAACAACGAAAAAAGGGGAGAAGTACCTACGAAAGGCACTCCGATGCTTAAATTAATATTGTGTATGTCTTATATCTCTTGAATTTTTTCACTTACCTCTTGACGAGTTCTTCTTCTGGTTTTATAACGGTAAGTTCGAATTTCGAGATTTATTGATTACCAAATTATAGGGCTAACGTTTGAAAATTATAACATTCTGATTTGATCGTCATGGTTTTAATTGTTGATTTATAACATACATGCCGAGTTTTTGATAACCGATTTATAACGGCCACATCAATAAGGTTCATAAATTATGAAAACTAATGTCATTCTTATAGTTTAGTCGCATAATTTCAAAACTATAATTGATAGAAGTAAAATTTGCAATTGACATCCATAAAAATGATGGATAATAAAAGACCAAAGATACATAATGTTATCGAGAACTGCATAAAAAAATATAGAGCTTATGATTGACCTTTTGATGTTCAAAAAATGATCATTATTGTGCCATGCACGTACCATTCGTCATTTGTTCACCCAAAACCAATACAAATTAAATCTTAAATTAGATGTTATTTTTTAGATTTAATTACTCTGTTGGTCCTTATAGTTACGCGAAATTTTTAATTAGGTCTCTATACTTTTTTTTTCTTTTAATTGGGTCCCTGTACCAAATTTTTTTTCAATTAGGTCCCTCTTGGCAATAATTGGCTTACTTTTATAGGGACCCAACTAAAAAAAATTGGTACAAGAACCCAAATAAAAGAAAAAAAAAAGTGTAGGGACCCAAATAAAAAAAAATTTGGTGTAAGAACTCAATTAGAAAAAAAAAGTACAAAAACTTAATTAAATATTTTACAAAACTATAAAGACCAACAGAATAATTAAACCTATTTTTTACATCCTTGTGTTAGTGCTTTAATGTTTGCACAAGATATCTTCAAAGATTAACTATATTTTAGAAGATTACATCTCTTGTTTACATCAATATTCGTACTATATGTACATAAAACTAAATAATTTTATTTCGTTTTACTAAAATCAAAGTCCCTTCAAATTTGAACCCTACTAAAGAAAATTATCTTTCAATTTGATAATTATCTTTCAATTAATGGGTTTCATGCAACGCCACACATGTTACTAGCTGTCTTGAGCAATTTGCCTGATAAATTGTTCCTGCCGCATCTAATTTAGGTTACAAACCAGTCCTAATAAATTGTGCCACGATTATAATTGGTATACCACACAAACTCGCATTTAGACTCATAATTCATAGATTTAACATTGGTCTACCTACAATGTATTTTCATATTCATAAGTATTATATATCACACATTATTCATACCATCAATGAATTATTAATATTATTGTTTAACTATATTACCTGTATACTAAAATCAACCATAAAAATCAGTGATGAGTATAAATTATATATTAGAATATAATATTAAAAATAATAAAATAATACGTAGTGAACGATATTATTTTACTATTTTTAATAGTAAAAATAGTAAAATAAAACCATAAACCATAACTCTATTGGTAACCTTAACCATGAGTGCAATTCTAACCCTAATAGAATATGTACCTGTCACTTTTTTTTTATGAATCTCTCAGGACAACTTACGGAAATGATGTGCATACTCAGTCAAAGTCAAAAACATTTTTTTTTGTTATGGTAGGATTTATCTGTCATATCATACTTACCTACTAAAGAATGATTATAGCAAAATTTACTACATACTCAGTCAATCTCAAACTATTAAAAAAATTTGCACTCTTTAAAATTGCCAACCCAAATTTGTAAACACTAATATCATCCACCACTTACTTGAAAAATAATTTTATAATTAGATCAAAAATTTATGTAGCTATCAATAAATGTGATTATCAATAGATCGATATTTTCTTTTAATTAATCTTTCTGTAATCTAATTTATTTTAATATAAAAAATAATTATGTGCAAACAAAACTTTAAAAATTTCATTACGTGCGTAACTAACTTAAATTAATAACATTAAATTTACAAATATATATACAAATATATATATATATATATATATATATATATATATATATATATATATATATATATATACAAATTAATATAAACGCATAAATGACAAATTATTATTTTAATGTTTACAAAAAGACTAATAATTAAATCAAATAGTGTTTACAGTATGGGAGTTACTTAATAATTCGGTTCTCAATTTAAAGGAAATAAAACTACAATTAACATTTAAATTAGAGTGATTAGGTGAAGTTTAGATTTTCAAATTCTGCATAAAATAAGAAAGCTCAATTAAAAAAAGATTTAATTACTGTAACAGCCCAAACCACCTGCAAGTATGATATTGTCCGCTTTGACACACAAGGCTTCATGGTTTTGCCTTTAACGATAGGGATGATAGCTAAAGTCCCCCCCTCCCCACTCACTCGTCAAAACACTTCATGCTAGGGAGAGGTATCCACACCCTTATAAGGCATGCTTCGTTCCCCTCCCCAACCGATGTGGGACCTTATAATCCACCCCCTAAGGGAGTCCAGCGCCCTCGCTGGTACATCGATCCAGGCTTCGACTCTGATACCATCTGTAACAGCCCAGACCACCCGCTAGCACGATATTGTCCACTTTGGCACACAAGGCCTCACGATTTTGTCTTTGACAATAGAGATGATAGCCGAAGCACCCCTACACTCACTCGTTAAAACGCGTCATGTTAGAGAGAGGTATCCACACCCTTATAAGGCATGCTTCGTTTCCCTCCCCAACCGATGTGGGACCTTACAATCCACCCCCTAAGGGAGTCCAACGCCCTCGCTGGTACATCGATCCGGGCTCCGGCTTTGATACCATCTATAACAGCCCAGACCACCCGCTAGCACGATATTGTCCGCTTTGGCACACAACACAACTAGAAAATGGATTAATACAGACAGATTTACAGATAGATTTAGTCTTTATTACAGACGGATTTTTGGTTACCGACGAAATTACCGACAGATTTTGTCCCTCTGTAAATTCTCCATCCATTTCCCGAAGGCGACGAACTTTCTGACAGATTTTTCGTCTGTAATTACAGACGGATTTTCAGACAGAATTTCCGTCTCTAATTACAGACAGATTTTTTGACAGATTTTCCGTCTGTAATTTAAACTTTGGAAAATCATCTCACATTCTGATTACAGACAGAAAATCCATCTGTAAATCTGTCAGTAAGGTAAAATAGTATTTTTTTATTTTTCTAATTACAAAATAAACTTGTTTTCATACAAAATAAATATAAATTCAATACAAATTTTATCTAATTTTATTCGAATATTTATAATATTTCAAAAAATAAACAAATTCATCGTATTATCAAACTAAAAGAAAAGTACTATAAATAAACAAGTCAATATAATTCAAAACATAAACAAAGTATAATCCCCAAGCAACACTGGTTTACAAGGAAATACATGAGCACAGACTGAACATTAGTTGTTCAATTCTTCTAAGATCCATTCAACGGTTTCTTTTTCTCCTGGTGGCTTGTTCTGCTAAGACCTCTAGGTTTCTTCTGCGTGCCATAATAATTTTTGGAGGAGTGGAGGAGTGATAATCACTGCAGAAAGCATAGAAAAACAATTGAATAAAGAAAATGAAGCAAGGATCAAACGATTATATTCTACTTCATTCATTTAAACATGTTAAGAATTAATGAAAGCATACCGTGGCACTGGATTTGAAAGGTATAGTATCATAAAGATGCGACATTAATTGATCATGGGGCCTATGAAACAGTAAGTGTGCTATAGATCGATCAATGGGGTTTATGTCAGTTTCCATATCCATGAATCTCATACACCTGAATGAAGTTGCAGGTTATACTTATCAAGAAGATTAAATAGCATTATATTTCTGCAATAAATTAAAAAAGTTTGTTTAACAGTACTTTCTATGCACTGACATTAAGTACTTATAACTCTGAGCAATAAAACTGAAGTGAAGACAGCAACCAATACCTGCTACCATTATGTGGCACCATTGATTTGCATGCTTGATCATCTCCGGTGCAACCATTTGCAATTGAGTCATTATGTCTTTGCTCGGCACTCTTAGCCAAAAGGTATAGACTATCCCTTAGGCACAATTTGGTTCTTATATCCAACTACAGCCAAGCAAAATTTTGTTACCAAAGTAAATTATAATCAATGAAACTGATGAACTTGCAGCAATAATTATAAATAGATAACAATTTTAGCATTAAAGCTTTACATCTTGGAACCTTACCAAAGAATGAAAAAGGAAAAGAAAGATTATCACGCACATGCCTTAAAACACTGATGGTAGTGCCAAACTTCAAATAGTCACTAGACCTTGAAGATAATGCCACCCATGAAAAGGACAGACCTACTAGGGAAGAGAGACTATGTCTTCCTGATTTGCATATAGAACAAAGCCCACAATATGCCACAAATTTATTACTTTGACATTTCTTGTATTCTCAATCCACTGAAGAATTTTCTTGTAAGGAGATAATATTCGACTGCGATCCCTCTCATCCAAAACCTGTGATAATTCAAAGTTCAATAAAGATTCATTCAATCAATAAGAGCAAAGGCAAACAGCAAAGCACACAAATGGAGATAGAAATGTACAATAAAACTCAACAGAATCCACACACCAGTAAGTAGCAGCAGCACAAGAAAAGCTAATAACTAATCTTACAGTAGTTTTCAAAATAACCATAAAAATTTTAATAAACGAAGTCTTAAATCCAATAATAAGATACACAACACACAAGACTAGCAACCAGAAAGAAGTAAACTAAATTCACAATATTCACAAAATGCAGCTACTTACAGTGAGCTTAGTAAGCCCTTGAATTCCTTCCAAGGTTTCTAATTTGTTCTCCAAAACGGATAACCATTTCAAATTAACGCATGACCTCAACCCCTGCGGTACCATACATAAGAAGCCAATCAGAATGCCCATAAGATTTATTCTTTCAGAAAAGAAAGAAAAAGAGAGAGTACCTCTAGTGAAGTTAGGTTGTTGAGTTTGAGGTCGAGCTTCTCCAGATTGTTGAAGCTGGACAAACAAGAGACATGGGCATTTACCAAAACTGAAAAAGTTAATATCTTTGGTGGTTACAAGTTGAAATAAAAAAGAGCAGGATGGAAGCCTAAGATCTGAAAGTGCCTTGTGATAATTCAGAGTTCAATAAAGATTCACCAAAGAATTTGAAAATAAAGATTCATTCAATCAATAAGAGCAAAGGCAACTGATTCAGAACTGAATCAACATCCAAAGCAAGAACTACACAAGAGACTTAAACGAAAATCCGGACAACTTACACAGATTGTAAGTTAGACAAAGAATTAATTATTTTATTTATTTTTGGGTTAGACAAAGAAACTAAAGACTAAAATTCCTAATATTATGATCTGGTAACAGCATCTCTCTAATCGGAATCCAATAACTATTTAGCTATATATACAGTAGATTAAAGATATGCAAATCCAATTTATATCAACTTGATTAAGCTGTAGGTGAGTCTTTTTCTCTGCAGCTTTAAACACCTTTTCATGCGCAGTTATAGTCTTTTCCTATTTGCTCTCTTACTTTTTCTTAAGTTCATACCACCTCCGAGCATTGGCATGAGCTGAGAGAGCTAAATCAACTTCAACCTTGAAAGTGAACATAATATGGTTAATAATGTCACATATTGAAAGGGGGGGGGGAGGTGGGGTGGAGGAAATCACACATATTCTTTGAGAAAGAAAATTCAACAAAACCAGATAGATGGTGAAACTGACAACCAAAACTAATGGACCTTAGTGAAAATCTGAGAGTAAAAAATGACTTATTGGCTTAGACATGGTTTATGATTGAACGCGATAATCGTCTAATAATCGAATTCGTATAACAGATCTCTCATAGTGGGATAAGACTTTGTTGTTGTTGAATAACAGATCTCACCTAGTACATAACAAGATTGTTCTTGTTATTAGAAATGAATTTCTACTTCAACAAGAAGTGATAAATAAATAAGAACCTTATCTACAGGGAGTGTCTTCTTATCATCATCCATTTCATCAGGATTGTTTGCCAACAGTAAAGTCATACAGTTCCTCTCAAGATGGAGCTTGTCAATGAGACTAGCAACAGGGTTTCCAGCTTTCTTTTCATCTTTCACCATACGTGAAAGGTCATCCCAGTTCATACCCTTTGCAAGAGCTACACGAACAGCTAATATAGCAACATCCACATCTTCTAAGTTGTATTCTATCAATTCTGCCATTTTAACACAGTGATCAGCTTCTTTCCTCAATGTTAGGACATAAATGTGTATTTAGTCTTATAAGAGGTTCTTCTTTTGGGTTAGAATCCAGTAACATGAGTGTGACTCTGGAATGGGTACCAACCTGATCCTGGCGTATTTTATTTAGCTTCAGAGTAGCTAAGTTTTCTTAGGCTTATTTTATATATATATGAGTGTGTGAAAAGTGAAAAAAAAAAGTTGTCCTGCCCTGTGCTATATTTCTTACAAAGATATTTGCTTTTAATAATGTTGATTTCTCTGATGAAATTACGAGGAGAATAACATTATTGGAAGGAGATAGTACGACCAAAAAAGAGAGCTAGATGGACAATTTCACTCCCATGCGAGTTAAACCCCAAAATGGTCTCTGAGATTCACAAAATGCACCGATTTAGTCCCTGACTTCCCAATTGCACTAATTAAGTCCTCCAGATTGAAAAAAATGCATCAACATGGTCCCCCTCATATTTTTTGGTCATATTCCTTGCCGGCGGGAGTGACGTGGCGAATGAGTGCCACGCTGAAGTGTCTAACGGTTGGTTGATGTGGAAATTGAAAGTTTAAACCCCAATTTAGTCCCTGATTCCTTTTTAAACTCTAACTCAAAAATAACGCAGCACTTCTTCGTCTTCATCATCATCTTTTTCTTCTTCCCTTTTTTCCACACTCTTCAAACGCATCTTCCATCCCCTTCTCCACCTCCACCTCTTGTTCCTCTTTGTTCTCACCTAAACTAAACCGCACTCACTCTTCTCTTTTTTCTTATTTTTTTAATGATGTCTGAATCCCTTCTCTGCGTCTTAACCGAGGACCTCCTCGTCCGAGTCCTTCACCACCTCTACTCCGATGCCAACCGAAAATCATGGCGACTCATTTGCAAGCACTTGAACCGGGTCGAATCCCTCACCCGAACAACCATTCGGATCCTCCGGATCGAGTTCCTGCTCGCCCTGCTCCATAAATTCCGTAACATTCAGGAACTTGACCTCTCCCTTTGCCCGCGGATCGACGACGGAGCCGTCAAGATTATGCTGAGTCAGGGATCACCCGGTTAGACTCGGGGGCTTAAGAGGCTGGTGCGGAGTCGAGCCACTAGTTTGGGCCACTTGGGTCTGGAACAGCTGGTTCATGCGTGTCCCTTGTTGGAGGCCGTTGACGTGTCGCATTGTTGGGGTTTCGGTGACAGAGAGGCTGCGGCCATTTCGTGCGGCACGAGCTTGAGGGAGGTGAACATGGACAAGTTCTTGGGTGTCACTGATATTGAGTTGCCAGGATCGCTGTTGGTTACAGCAGATTAGAGCACCTCAGCTTGAAGTGGTGCTTTGAGATTTCTGATCTTGGCGTTGACCTTCTTTGCAATGAGTACGAGAATGAGCAGGAAAGAAGAAGAAGAAGATGATGAAGAAGAAGAAGTGCTGCACTATTTCTGAGTTAGGGTTTAAAAGGGGATTAGGAACTAAATTGGGGTTTAAACTTTCAATTACCACATCAACCAACCGTTAGACACTCCAGCGTGGCACTCATTCGCCACGTCACTCTCGCCGGCAAGGAATATGACCGGAAAATATGAGGGGGACCACGTTGATGCATTTTTTCCAATCTGGAGGATTTAATTAGTGCAATTGGGAAGTCAGGGAATAAATCAGTGCATTGGTGAATCTCAAGGACCACTTTGGGGTTTAACTCCTCCCATGCTGAGCTTTCTGAATATTTTACTATCCCAGACTTGCCTATTGATCCGAGAAGCCTACCAAAGGTTCAAAGCTGAAGATTCTTGTAGGCATTGTCAAAGATTTGATTCAAGAAGTGTTATCTCTTATTGACTTAATGATTACAAGCACTAAACTCCAATGGAGGCAAGAAAGTAAACAAGAATTGGCCTTAAGAAAATTCAAGCATACACATCCTCAAGAGCTACCTTGATGAACTCAATAATGAATCCTACTTTTCTGGTGAAGAGGAAGAAGAATTATCTTGTGAGTTTATCTCTGATACTAGAAAATATCTCGATGCTTTTGCTGTTGAAATTTTGATTTTTTTAAGAGACTTTTTTTTATCTGCTATTCTATTCTGCTGAAAGATGACCATAACGACCTTTAATTTTCTTTAGATTACTAGGATTTTATTTCTGGTGTAGGTACTTTTAGTTTTCCTCGTTGATGACAAAAGGAGAGAAATTAAACTGATTTATGATTTATCATATATTTTGCTTAAATTTTGTTTTGCTTATATTATTTTTGTGATGGATTATTCATTTATCTTATGGCATTAGCGCACATAGACAACGAGAGCTTATTTCATTATCAAAAAAGTTATCTTTATCCTATCATTCTAATTCAGTTTAAAAGTGTTTGTCATCAAAAAGGAAGATTATTGAGTCAAGTATTGTCATAGCTACCTTGAAAATGACAAACATTTAATTTTTCCTAAATTGACTAACTTTCTATTTCAAGTGTTGCAGGTTTTGATATCAAGAAATCATGATCAAGAACAAAACAACAAGTATACAATATTCCATAACATATCAAGCACAACAAAAAGAAAGATGTTGCACTTATTGTGAAGCAAAACAAGGGAGATCTCCTCAATCAAGCCAACGGTCTAAATTAGATTGCATGCAATGGCTAGAGGAACAAAAGAGAAACTACTTCTCTCCATCAACAGCAGATCAAATTCTCTATATATGATTATTCTTTTCAAAGAAGAAAGCAACAAATAGTTTGCACATCCAGCCAATGAAGCTCGAGTTTTCTTATTTGTTCTTGAGTGATCTCTATTTTTTCTATTGTCTAGTTTATTTTATATTAAAAGTAATAAAAGGTAAAGAGAGTTAGATTTCAGAAAAGCCATATTTTGACCAAACCATGATATATATGGTGGTGTCAACCTATCTCTCTTTCTCTCTTCTGCATTATTATAACGAGAGAAAATTCGACTAATCTCTTATTTTTTTAGGTTATGTATAATCCATAAAAGTTTATATATTGTGTTTCCTTAATTTAATTCCCCTTCTTAAGTCACTAGAAAATCTTCTTTTGAAATTTAGTGTGTATTTGATTCTCTATTGACCATCTCCCCAACATTAGATAAGGCTGCATGAAACAAAGAGAATGTGTTTGGATCATGATTCATGCTAGTTTTACTGGTTTTAACCGAGAATTAATTACTAGACCGATCTAGTTTAGGGTAAAATCCAATTGTCTTTAGTAAACTCGTCAAAAATTAAAAATTTGGTTAATCGATCTACTGACCTAATTTTTAATCATTAACATGATTTAAAATAATAAAATATAATTTATTTAAAAATATATATTTATATATAAATATATTATTTTATTTTATTTTATTTAATCTTAATTAAATCTCAATTAAACCTTTAAACTTTTAAATTTTTAACTTTGTTATTTTGATGATTGGTTCAATTTTTAAAATTTTGGTTTGGATAAAACTTGTCAACCTAGATTGAGCTACTGGAAAAATACAATTGATGGAAATAATAATTTCTTGCTTTTCTATCATTGTAAAGATGTTGAAGTGTTAGAAATATAATATTAATATGTTAGTCGATATAAAATGTTTAATATTTTACGTATATGTGCAGCATTGTAAATGAAATTTAATATTTGAATTGAAAATTTTTTATTCTCTCTTTTATGAATCCTAATTTTTTTCGTACTAACTATCTATTCTCTAGCCTTTTATATTTGTAATATTTTTATTTGTATAACTTTTTTTAGGTTACATTATTCAAAATAAGCATGTTTATTTATGAGCAGTGTTAGATGTACAAATGATATTCAACTAAGTCTAAACAAATTTAGGTCTCAACATAATAAGAACTTGCTAGGTGTTAAAATAAGGATTAAAGAGTGAGACGACACAAAAATATTTATTTACATAGTATTTTTCTTAAGTTATATGACTAGCATTAAAATTGACTATGTCTAAAATGAGCACAATAATTATGTACTTATTAAATGTATCATATATATATATATATATATATATATATATATATATATATATATAGATTATTAAATTTTATTAGATGAAAATTAAAGACTATTATAAAAGAAGAGTATTGATAATTCTAATAAATATAAAACATTCTAGTATATAAATCAATACCTTAAATAATAATATTTTAATATATAATACTTTAAATGACAATAAAATCTTTAATTTTATTTTTAAATAATTAAATATAAAATATATAAATACAAAAATATGAATATTCTTTATTCATTAAGATTAATTATTATGCAAAAAAAATTTATAATATTAAAAAATTATATTAAATTAATATTTTATACTGTAACATAAAAATATAAAATAATTAAAATTTTATTTTATATTGTTTGACAAATAATTAGATTATTATATTCAAAATTTATTAACTAATTATTTTTGTTGAAAATATTATTATATAATATAATTTTTCATCAAAATATTTTAAAAATATAATTTATTTAAAATATTATATATAACATATGAAAATATTAACATTTTCATCTTTTTAATTTTTTTAAAAAATAAAATAAATAATATAATTCTAAATACATGCCTATCATATTATATATTTACTTATATTACTAAGACCTAAACTAATCAAACTTACACAATTAAGAATATTAAAACTATATACAAAGTCAGACTATTGCAAAAATATAGTCATATAAATACACTGTTTTCTTTTATACCTTTTTCAAAATAAGATATATAATATATACTATCTGAATTAAAATGCATATCAGTTATTATATATAATTACACCTATATATATGAATTTTTCTAAAAAAATTGAAAAAAATAAATTATATTATTTATTTATTTTTTTTCAAAAAAATTAAAAAATAAAAAAAGTTAATATTTTCATGTATTATATATAATTTTTTAAATAAATTTTATTTTTACAAATATTTTGATAAAAAATTATATTATATAATAATATATTTAACAAAGTAATTAGTTAATAAATTTTAAATATAATAATTTAATTATTTTATAAATAATATAAAATAAAATTTAATTATTTTATATTTTTATATTATAGTTTAAAATATTATTTTAATATAATTTTTTAATTTTATAAAATTTTTCTTGCATAATAATTAATCTTAATGAATAAAAAATACTTATATTTTTTGTATTTATCTATTTTATATTTTTTGAAACAAAAAATTTCCACCTTTATATAATGAAATATGTGATAATCTTCTTTTTATATATATATATATATATATATATATTCTATTAATTTTTTTATATATTAAATAAGTATAATAATATAATCACATTGAAATTAGATAACATATTAAATTTGTTATATTAAAACTAAAAATTATATATTTTGTTCTTGAATTTAACAAAATATATTTTTAATAAATTATATATGATAAAAATTATTTTGTGAAAGAAATTTGTACACCAATTTCTCATATATATATATATATATATATATATAAGTTTGGTCGAGTTAGAATACAAAAAAAATTTAACTATAAAAATAAAAAATATTTGAAAATAATAAAAAATAAAAAATAATTTTATTATAAATATATAATTATGAATATTATATATATAAAACTATAACTGATAAATTTAAAAAATAATTTTAAATTATTATCTACTTAATATTACCATAAGATAATATAAATAAGAAAGACTAGAGGAGAGAGCCATAAGGTGGCATATATATTAGTGAGTCTAAAGAATACAACAACAACAACAACAACAACAACAACAACAACAAATTAAAGCCTTGTCCCACTAAGTGGGGTCGGCTACATGAATCAAACGACGCCATTGTGCTCTGTCATGCATCATGTCTACAGAGAGACCGTTTACATGTAGATCTCGTTTAACCACCTCATGGATGGTCTTCTTAGGTCTTCCTCTGCCTTTCGCCCTTTGTCCATCTTCCATCTCATCCACCCTCCTGACTAGATGTTCTATCGGTCTTCTTCTCACATGTCCAAACCACCTGAGACGCGATTCAACCATCTTTTCCACAATGGGTGCTACTCCAACTCTCTCCCTTATATCTTCATTTCTTATTTTATCCAATCGCGTATGACCACTCATCCATCTCAACATCTTCATCTCTGCCACACTCAGCTTATGTTCGTGCTCCCCTTTAGCCGCCCAACACTCCGTACCATAAAGCATAGCCGGTCTTATAGCGGTGCGATAGAATTTACCTTTAAGTTTTAAAGGCACTTTTTTGTCGCATATAAAACCAGATGCACTCCGCCATTTTGACCAACCTGCTTGGATCCTATGATTTACATCCTGTTCAATCTCTCCATTATCCTGTATGATGCACCCAAGATACTTAAAACTTTTAACTTTTCGTAGGATGTTTTCTCCAACCTTCACCTCTATATTAGGGTTTTCCCTTCTTAGACTAAACTTACATTCCATATATTCCGTCTTGCTACGGCTTATGCGCAGACCATACACTTCTAGAGCTTCTCTCCATAAATCCAACTTCTTATTTAGGTCTTCCCTTGACTCTCCCATAAGGACTATATCATCGGCAAAAAGCATGCACCATGGCACAGGCTCTTGGATGTGCTCTGTGAGTACTTCCAAGACTAATATGAAAAGGTATGGACTTAAGGATGATCCCTGGTGTAATCCTATACTAATAGGGAATTCCTCTGTCACACCACCTTGAGTCTTCACACTAGTTGTGGCCCCATCATACATGTCTTTAATTGCCCGAATATATGCGATCCTTACTCTCCTCTTTTCTAAAACCTTCCATAAGACCTCCCTTGGTACCCTATCATACGCTTTTTCCAAATCAATAAACACCATATGTAGATCCCTTTTATTACTACGATACCTCTCCATCATCCTTCTTAATAGGTATATCGCTTCAGTGGTAGATCTGCCTGGCATAAATCCAAATTGGTTCTCTGTTACTTGTGTCTCTTTTCTCAACCTCCGTTCTATCACCCTTTCCCATAACTTCATAGTATGGCTCATAAGCTTGATCCCTCTATAGTTTCCGCAACTTTGTATATCCCCCTTATTCTTGTAGATAGGTACCAAGGAGCTCTTTCTCCACTCATCAGGCATCTTTTTTTACCTTAAAATCTCATTAAAAAGCTTGGTTAACCAGTTGGTGCCTTTTTCTCCAAGACCCTTCCAAACCTCAATCGGGATATTATCAGGTCCTACTGCCCTGCCATTTTTCATCTGCTTTAGAGCCTCTTTTACCTCGAAGTCTCGAATCCTTCAATAGTAGTCAAAGTTTTGATCTTCTTCCCTTGTGCATAATCGATCAAGGCTCGGAAGAGTCTTTTGTCCCTCATTAAATAACTCGTAGAAGTTGCTCTTCCACCTTTCATTAATCTTCTCCTCTTGAGCCAACACCTCTCCATCCTTATCCTTTATGCACTTAATCTGATCCAAATCTCTCATTCTTCTTTCTCGGCTCTTTGCGATTCTATATATACCTTTTTCTCTTTCTTTCTTGCCCAAAGACTAGTAGAGACCCTCATATGCTCTTGTTCTTGCTTCACTTACAGCCACTTTTGTCTCTTTCTTAGCCGCCTTGTATTTTTCCCAATTATTTACGTTGCGGCATGGTGCACGAAATTGTGATCTCAACGGCGCCAAAAACTTGGTACGCACTTTCATAATCTCAATTCTTTTTCACAACTCCGCACAACTAACCAGCAAGTGCACTGGGTCGTCCAAGTAATAAACCTTACGTGAGTAAGGGTCGATCCCACAGAGATTGTCGGCTTGAAGCAAGCTATGGTCATCTTGTAAATCTCAGTCAGGCAGATTCAAATGGTTATGGGATTTTGATAACTAAAATATAAATAAAATATAAAATAAGATAGAAATACTTATGTAATTCATTGGTGGGATTTTAGATAAGCGTATGGAGATGCTTTGCTCCTTCTGAATCTCTGCTTTCCTACTACCTTCATTCAATCATTCATACTCCTTTCCATGGCAAGCAGTATGTTGGGGATCACCGTTATCAATGGCTACCGTCCATCCTCTCAGTGAAAATGGTCCAAATGCGCTGTCACCGCACAACTAATCATCTGTCGGTTCTCACTCATGTTGGAATAGGATCCATTGATCCTTTTGCGTCTGTCACTACGCCCAACACTCGCGAGTTGAAGCTCGTCACATTTATCCCATCCCAGATCCTACTCGGAATACCACAGACAAGGTTTAGACTTTCCGGATCTCAAAAATGCTGCCAATTGATTCTAGCTTATACCACGAAGACTCCGATCTTTCGGAATGGAGGCTAAGAGATACACACTCAAGCTATTGCAGATAGAATAAAAGTGGTTGTCAGGCATGCGTTCAAAGGTGAGAATGATTATGAGTGTCACGGATCATCACATTCATCAGGTTAAAGTGCGAGTGAATATCTTAGCATAAGAATAAGCTTGAATTGAATAGAAAAGCAATAGTACTTTGAATTAATTCATGAGGAACAGCAGAGCTCCACACCTTAATTTATGGTGTGTAGAAATTCCACCATTGAAAATACATAAGTGATAATGATGTTCATTGGCTTCGGCCCCAGAGGGGGAACCAGAATGACCAAGATCTCTAATACAATAGTAAAAAGTCCTATTTATACTAAACTAGTTACTAGGGTTTACAGAGATAAGTAAATGATGCAGAAATCCACTTTCGGGGCCCACTTGGTGTGCTCTTGGGCTGAGCAGGGAGCTTTACACGTGTAGAGACTTCTCTTGGAGTTAAACGCTAGGTTGCAGCCTGTTTGTGGCGTTTAACTCTGGTTTGTAACCTGCTTCTGGCGTTTAACTTCAGAATAGGGCAGGAAGTTGGCATTTGAACGCCAGTTTGCGTCGTCAAAACTCGGGCAAAGTATGGACTATTATATATTGCTGAAAAGCCCTGGATGTCTACTTTCCAACGCAATTGAGATCATGCCAATTGGTTTCTATAGCTCCAGAAAATCCATTTCGAGTGCTGAGAGGTCAGAATCCAACAGCATCTGCAGTCCTTTTTTAGCCTCTGAATCAGATTTTTGCTCAGGTCCCTCAATTTCAGCCAGAAAATACCTGAAATCACAGAAAAATACACAAACTCATAGTAAAGTCCAGAAATATGAATTTTGCATAAAAACTAGTAAAAACTAACTAAATCATACTAAAAACTACCTAAAAATAATGCCAAAAAGCGTATAAATTATCCGCTCATCACAACACCAAACTTAAATTGTTGCTTGTCCCCAAGCAACTGAAAATCAAATAGGATAAAAAGAAGAGAATATACTATAAATTCCAAAATATCAATGAAACTTAGCTCCAATTAGATGAGCGGGACTAGTAGCTTTTTGCCTCTGAACAGTTTTGGCATCTCACTTTATCCCTTGAAGTTCAGAATGATTGGCATCTATAGGAACTCATAATTCAGATAGTGTTATTTATTCTCCTAGTTCATTATGTTGATTCTTGAATACAGCTACTTTATGAGTCTTGGCCGTGGCCCTAAGTACTTTGTTTTCCAATATTACCACCGGATACATAAATGCCACAGACACATAACTGGGTAAACTTTTTCAGATTGTGACTCAGCTTTGCTAGATTCTCCAATTAGAGGTGTTCAGGGTTCTTAAGTACACTCTTTTTGCTTTGGATAACAACTTTAACCGCTCAGTCTCAAGCTTTTGGCTTGACACCTTCACGCCACAAGCACATGGTTAGGGACAACTTGGTTTAGCCACTTAGGCCAGGATTTTATTCCCTTGGGCCCTCCTATCCATTAATGCTCAAAGCCTTGGATCCTTTTTACCCTTGCCTTTTAGTTTAAAGGGTTACTGGCTTTTTGCTCTTGCCTTTTGGTTTAAAGAGCTCTTGGCTTTTTCTGCTTGCTTTTTCTTTTTCTTTCTTTTTCTTTTATTTTTGCCATTTTTTTTCGCAAGCTTTGTTCTTCACTGCTTTTTCTTGCTTCAAGAATCAATTTTATGATTTTTCAGATTATCAATAACATTTCTCCTTTTTCATTATTCTTTCAAGAGCCAACAATTTTAACATTCATAAACAACAAATTCAAAAGATATATGCACTGTTCAAGCATTCATTCAGAAAACAAAAAGTATTGTCACCACATCAAAATAATTAAACTAATTTCAAGGATGAATTCGAAATTCATGTACTTCTTGTTCTTTTGTAATTAAAACATTTTTCATTTAAGAAAGGTGATGGATTCATAGGACATTCATAGCTTTAAGGCATAGACATTTAGACACTAGTGATCATGTAATAAGACACAAACATAAATAAAACATAAAGCGTAGTAAACGAAAAATAGAAAAATAAAGAACAAGGAAATTAAAGAACGGGTCCACCTTAGTGATGGCGGCTAGTTCTTCCTCTTGAAGATCTTATGGAGTGCTTTAGCTCCTCAATGTCTCTTCCTTGCCTTTGTTGCTTCTCCCTCATAGCTCTTTGATCTTCTCTAATTTCATGGAGGAGGATGGAATGCTCTTGGTGCTCTACCCTTAGTTGTCCCATGTTGGAATTTAATTCTCCTAAGGAAGTGTTGATTTGCTCCCAATAATTTTATAGAGAAAAATGCATCCCTTAAGGCATCTCAGGGATTTCATGATGAGGAATTTTCTCATGCTCTTGTTGAGGTCCATGAGTGGACTCTCTTGTTTGCTCCATCCTCTTTTTTAGTGATGGGCTTGTCCTCTTCAATGAGGATGTCTCCCTCTATGACAATCTCAGCCGAATTGCAGAGGTGACAAATGAGGTGAGGAAAGGCTAACCTTGCCAAAGTGGAAAACTTGTCAGCCACCTTGTAGAGTTCTTGAGGTATAATCTCATGAACTTCCACTTCCTCTCCATTCATGATGCTATGGATCATGATAGCCCGGTCTATAGTAACTTCAGACCGGTTGCTAGGGGGAATGATAGAGCGTTGGATGAACTCCAACCATCCCCTAGCCACTGGCTTAAGGTCATGCCTTCTCAATTGAACTGGCTTGCCTCTTGAGTCAATTTTCCATTGAGCTCCTTCCACACATATGTCCATGAGGACTTGGTCCAACCTTTGATCAAAGTTGACCCTTCTAGTGTAGGGGCGTGCGTTTTCTTGCATCATTGGCAAGTTGAATGCCAACCTTACATTTTTCGGACTGAAATCTAGGTATTTCCCCCGAACCATTGTAAGCCAATTCTTTTGATTCGGGTTCATACTTTGATCATGGTTCTTAGTGATCCATGCATTTGCATAGAACTCTTGAACCATTAAGATTCTGACTTGTTGAATAGGATTGGAGAGAACTTCCCATCCTCTTCTTCTAATCTCATGTCGGATCTCCGGATACTCACTCCTTTTGAGCTTAAAAGGGACCTCAGGGATCACCTTCTTCTTGGCCACAACTTCATAGAAGTGGTCTTAATGGACCTTTGAGATGAATCTCTCCATCTCCCATGACTCAGAAGTGGAAGCAATTGCCTTTCCTTTCCTCTTTCTTGAGGTTTCTCTAGCCTTAGGTGCCATTAATGGTTATAGAAAAACAAAAAGCAATGCTTTTACCACACCAAACTTAAAAGGTTTGCTTGTCCTCGAGCAAAAGAAGAAAGAATGTAGTAGAAGAAGAAGAAAATGGAGGAGATAGAGGGAGATATGTAGTTCGGCCAAGGGGTAGAAGTAGTGGTTGTAATGTGTGAAAATGACGGAGTGGTGAGGGGTTTATATAGGGGTGGGGGAGGGTTAGGTTTCGTGTATTAGGGTTGGGTTTGGGGGGGAAAAAGGGTTTTGAATTTGAAGGTAGATGGGGTTTTGGGGGAAAGTGAATGAGGTGATTGGTGAAGGATATTTGGGGAAGAGATATGGAGGTGATTGGTGAAGGGTATTTGGGGAAGAGTGTTATGAAAAAGTGTGAAGAAGAGAGAGAGAGAGAGAGGTGGGGTAGGTGGGGATTGATAAACCCATATTTTGTGATGTATTTTGTGCTTAGTTTGAGTGATTTATTCAATCCTTCACCTACTTATTCATATTAATTGCATGGTTTTACTTTCCCTTCCTTATTATGTGATGTATGTGAAAAACATGTTTCCTATGCTTTAAAATTAATTATTTTAATTACCTTTATTTCCATTCGATGCCGTGATTAGTGTGTTGAGTAGTTTCAGATCTTTTAAGGCAGAATGACTTAAAGGATGAAAAAGGAAACATACAAAAATGGAAGGAAGGTGCAGAACGGTGTTTTGCAGAACTGGCACCCACGCGATCGCATGAATGACGCAATCGCGTGCCAAGAGCGAAGAAGCAGCGACGCGGCTGCATGACTGACGCGACCGCGCGACTTGAGCAAATCACATACGACGCGGCCGCATGACTGACGCGACCGCGTGACAAGAAAAGCCCCGAATGACGCGACCGCGTGACCCACGTGGATGCGTGACAGAGGCCACGCACCAGAAATTGCAGAAAATACTTCCAGCGATTTCTGAAGCCTTTTTGGCCCAATCCAAGTCTAGAAGGCATAGACCAGAGGTTATAAAGTGTGGGAATGCATCCATTCAGAGAGAGCTCGCCAATTTAGTTGTTTCCCATGTTTTAGATCTAGTTTTGAGAGAGGTTCTCTCCCCTCTCTCTCGTAGGATTTAGGACTTCTCTTAGTTTTAGGAGTAACTCTCAATCCCAGGTTCTTTATTTTTATTTATTCTTCTAATTTAGTTTATGAACTCTTCATGTTAGATTATAATTTCCCTTATTAATGTTATTTGAGATAATTCAATTCATGATTGCTTTCTTTAATTTATGTTATTGTTGCTTTACATCTGAAGGCATTTTTATTCCAGCAAATTTACTTTTTCTTCTTTTGGTCTTGGTTAAGAAAGCAGTAACTCAGGAGTTATCTTATCTCAACATAATCGATAACTGTTATCTTTGCTAATTGAACTGAGCTTCAATAATCGCAACCTTTTCTCAGGAAATAAATAGGATTCGAAGATCAAACTAATTAGTCCCTTGACTTTCCTTTACTTTAGTAAAGGTTGACTAAGTGGAATTAAGATTCAACTTTCATTGTTATTGATAACAATAACTAAATCTGGACTTCCAATTTCTCATACCTTGCCAAAAGTTTGCCTTGCAGCTATTTATTTATTTTAATTACCATTTAATTTACCCGCCATTAAGTTACTTATTCCTTATTCTTGAAACCCCAATTTACAATCTTCATAACCAATAATAAGAACATACTTCCCTGCAGTTCCTTGAGAAGACGACCCGAGGTTTAAATACTTGGTTATCAATTTTAAGAGGTTTGTTACTTGTGACAACCAAAACCTTTGTAAGAAAGGTTGATTGCTTGGTTTAGTAACTATACTTGCAACGAGTATTTACCATAACTTCTAAACCATCAATCTTCCGCTCTTTCAAAATGGCGCCTGATGAGCGGATAATTTATACGCTTTTTGGCACTGTTTTTAGTATGTTTCTAGTAGGATCTAGTTACTTTTAGGGATGTTTTCATTAGTTTTTATGTTAAATTCACATTTCTGGACTTTACTATGAATTTGTGTGTTTTTCTGTGATTTCAGGTATTTTCTGGCTGAAATTGAGGAACTTGAGCAAAAATCAGATTCAGAGGTTGAAGAAGGACTGCTGATGTTGTTGGATTCTGACCTTCCTGCACTCAAAGAGAATTTTCTGGAGCTACAGAACCCGAAATGGCGCGCTTCCAATTGCGTTCGAACGTAGACATCCAGGGCTTTCCAGAAATATATAATAGTCCATACTTTGGCCAAGAATAGATGACGCAAACTGGCGTTCAACGCCAGCTTTCTGCCCAAATTTGGCGTCCAGCGCCAGAAAAGGAGCCAAAACCAGAGTTGAACGCCCAAACTGGCACAAAAGCTGGCGTTCAACTCCAAGAAGGACCTCTACACGTGCAACACTAAAGCTCAGCCCAAACACACGCCAAGTGGGCCCCGGAAGTGGATTTATGCATCAATTACTTACTCATGTAAACCCTAGTAGCTAGTTTATTATAAATAGGACCTTTTACTATTATCTTTGGATTATCTTTTGATCCTTTGATCATCTGGGAACGTATTGTTCTTACACCATGGGGGCTGGCCACACGGCCATGCCTGGACCTTCACTTATATATTTTCATACGGTAGAGTTTCTACACTCCATAGATTAAGGTGTGGAGCTCTGCTGTTCCTCAAAGATTAATGCAAAGTACTACTGTTTTCTATTCAATTCATCTTATTTCGCTTCTAAGATATCCATTCGCACCCAAGAACGTGATGAAGGTGATGATTATGTGTGACGCTCATCACCATTCTCCCCTATGAACACGTGCCTGACAAACACTTCCGTTCTACATGAAATAAGCTAGAATGAATATCTTTTAGATCTCTTAACCGGAATCTTCGTGGCGTAAGCTAGAATGATGGCGGCATTCAAGAGAATCCGGAAAGTCTAAACCTTGTCTGTGGTATTCCGAGTAGGATTCAATGATTGAATGACTGTGACGAGCTTCAAACCCGCGATTGTTGGGCGTTAGTGACAGACGCAAAAGGAGGGTGAATCCTATTCCAGCATGATCGAGAACCGACAGATGATTAGCCGTGCTGTGACAGAGCATGTGAGCATATTTTTCACTGAGAGGAGGGGATGTAGCCACTAACAACGGTGATGCCCTTGCATAAAGCCAGCCATGGAAAGGAGTAAGATTGATTGGATGAAGATAGCAGGAAAGCAGAGGTTTAGAGGAATGAGAAGCATCTCTATTCGCTTATCTGAAATTCTCACCAGTGATTTACATAAGTATTTCTATCCCTATTCTATTATTTATTATTCGAAAACATCATTATCAATTTATATCTGCCTGACTGAGATTTGCAAGGTGACCATAGCTTGCTTCATACCAACAATCTCCGTGGGATTCGACCCTTACTCACGTAAGGTATTACTTGGACGACCCAGTGCACTTGCTGGTTAGTTGTATCGAAGTTGTGAACCATGGTATTGGCACCATGTTCTTGGCGCCATTGCCAGGAAAAGAAAGAGCCATGAATTTTACATGATCAAAGTGTAATCGCGATTGCGCGTACCAAGTTGCTCACGTTGCCAGGGATTGTTTGAGCCTGGACATCACAATTTCGTGCACCAAGTTTTTGGCGCCGTTTCCGGGGATTGTTCGTGTTTGGACAACTGACGGTTCATCTTGTTGCTCAGATTAGGTAATTTTCTTTTTGTTTTCTTTTCAAAAATTTTTCAAAAATATTTCTAAAATTTTCTCATCTGTTTTCGAAAAAAAAAATTAAATAAAATATATTTTTATTCAAAATTTTTAAGAATGAATTCTAGTGTTTCATGAAGCATGTTGAAGCCTGGCTGGCTGTAAAGCCATGTCTAAATTCTTGGACTGAGGCTTCCAAACCATCAGCATAGAGGCAAGTTACTTTGATAAGTAATGAGCAGTATATTCTCTTATGTTGCATGCTGAAGCTTGGCTGGCCATTGGCCATGTCTAGTGTTTTGGACTGGAGCTTTCATTGAAAGCTTAGCTGGCTAGTAAGCCATGTCTAATTCCTGGACTGAAGCTTTAGACTAAGAATGCAAGATTCCTGAAATTCATGTTAAAAATTTTGGAATCCTTATTTTTTCTTTTTCATATAATTTTCGAAAAAAAAATCCAAAAAAATTAGAAAATCATAAAAATCAAAAACATTTTTTGTGTTTTTTGAGTCATGTGTCATGTTATAAGTTTGGTGTCAATTGCATGTGCATCTTGCATTTTTCGAAAATTTCATGCATTCATAGTGTTCTTCATGATCTTCAAGTTGTTCTTGGTAAGTCTTCTTGTTTGATCTTGATGATTTTTTGTTTTGTGTTGTATGGTGTTTTTCATATGCATTCTTGAATTCTTAGTGTCTAAGCATTAAAGAATTCTAAGTTTAGTGTCTTGCATATTTTCTTTGCATTAAAAGTTTTTCAAAATATGTTCTTGATGTTCATCATGATCTTCATAGTGTTCTTGGTGTTCATCTTGACATTCATAGCATTCTTGCATGCATTCATTGTTTTGATCTAAAAATTTCATGCATTACATAATTTTTAGTGTTTTTCTCTCTCATCATAAAAATTCAAAAATAAAAAAAAAATATCTTTCCCTCTTTTCTCTCATCAAATTCGAAAATTTGAGTTGACTTTTTCAAAAATTTTTAAAATCAAGTTGTTTCTTATGAGTCAAATCAAATTTTCAATTTGAAAATCTCATCTTTTTCAAAATCTTTTTCAAAAATCAAATCTTTTTCAAAATTCTTAGTTATTTTCGAAAATTTAAAAAATATTTTTCAAAAATCCTTTTCTTATTTTTATACCAAATTTTCGAAAATAACAATAATCAATTAATGTTTTGATTCAAAAAAATTTCAAGTTTGTTACTTGCTTGTTAAGAAAGATTCAAACTTTAAGTTCTAGAATCATATCTTGTGATTTCTTGTGAATCAAGTCATTAATTGTGATTTTAAAAATCAAATCTTTTTCAAAAACTAATTTCTAAAATATCTTCTTATCTTACCTTTTTCAAAAAGTTGGTTTCAAAATATCTTTTCTAACCTCCTAACTTCTTATCTTTTCAAAATTTGTTTCAACTAACTAACTAACTTTTTGTTTGTTTCTTAACTTTTTCAAAACTACCTAACTAACTCTCTCTCTCTAATTTTCGAAAATATCTTCCCTCTTTTTCAAAAATTTCTTTTTAATTAACTAATTATTCTTATTTTTATTTTTGATTTTAAAAATTTTCGAAAAATACTAACATTTTTCAAAAACCATTTTCAAAAATCACTAACTCTTTTTCAAAAATTATTTTCGAAAATTCCTTCTCTCTCATCTTATTCTATTTAGTTATTCATCTACTAACATCTCATCTCACATCTCAACCCTCCTCACAGTTGTGTTTCTTCCATTATATTACATTCTTTGTCTCCCCCTCTTCTTCTACTCACACAGAGATCCCTATACTGTGGTATAAAAGATCTCTATTATTATTATTATTTTTCTGTGCCCTCTTCTTTGTCATATGAGCAGGAGCAAGGATAAGAACATTCTTGTGGAAGCAGATCTAGAACCTGAAAGGACTCTGAAGAGAAAATTAAGAGAATCTAAAATACAACAATCCAGAGATAACCTTTCAGAAATTTTCGAACAGGAAGAGGAGATGGCAGCCGAAAATAATAATAATGTAAGGAAGATGCTTGGTGACTTTACTGCACCTAATTCCAATTTACATGGAAGAAGCATCTCCATTCCTGCCATTGGAGCAAATAACTTTGAGCTGAAACCTCAATTAGTTTCTCTGATGCAGCAGAACTGCAAGGTTCATGGACTTCCATCTGAAGATCCTTTTCAGTTCTTAACTGAATTCTTGCAGATATGTGATACTGTTAAGACTAATGGAGTAGATCCTGAAGTCTACAGGCTCATGCTTTTCCCTTTTGCTGTAAGAGACAGAGCTAGATTATGGTTGGATTCTCAACCCAAAGACAGCCTGAACTCTTGGGATAAGCTGGTCACGGCTTTCTTAGCCAAGTACTTTCCTCCTCAAAAGCTGAGCAAGCTTAGAGCTGATGTTCAAACCTTCAGACAGAAAGAAGGTGAATCCCTCTATGAAGCTTGGGAAAGATACAAACAGTTGACCAAAAAGTGTCCTTCTAACATGCTTTCAGAATGGACCATCCTGGATATATTCTATGATGGTTTATCTGAGCTATCAAAGATGTCACTGGACACTTCTGCAGGTGGATCCATTCACCTAAAGAAAACGCCTGCAGAAGCTCAAGAACTCATTGACATGGTTGCAAATAACCAGTTCATGTACACTTCTGAAAGGAATCCTGTGAATAATGGGACGCCTATGAAGAAGGGAGTTCTTGAAGTTGATACTCTGAATGCCATATTAGCTCAGAACAAAATATTGACTCAGCAAGTCAATATGATTTCTCAGAGTCTGAATGGAATGCAAGCTGCATCCAACAGTACTCAAGAGGCTTCTTATGAAGAAGAAGCTTATGATCTTGAAAACCCTGCAATAGCAGAGGTGAATTACTTAGGTGAACCTTATGGAAACACCTATAACTCATCATGGAGAAATCATCCAAATTTCTCATGGAAGGATCAAAAGCCTCAACAAGGCTTTAATAATGGTGGAAGAAACAAGTTTAACAATAATAAACCTTTTCCATCATCCACTCAGCAACAGACAGAGAACTCTGAACAAAATACTTCTAATTTAACAAACTTAGTCTCTGATATATCCAAGGCCACTGTAAGTTTCATGAATGAAACAAGGTCTTCCATTAGAAATCTGGAAGCACAAGTGGGCCAGCTGAGTAAAAGGATCACTGAAATCCCTCCTAGTACTCTCCCAAGCAATACAGAAGAGAATCCAAAAGGAGAGTGCAAGGCCATTGACATAAGCACCATGGCCGAACCTACAAGGGGAGTGGAGGACATGAATCCCAAGGAGGAAGACCTCCTGGGACGTCCAGTGACCAATAAGGAGCTTCCCTCTGAGGAACCAAAGGAATCTGAGACTCATCTAGAGACCATAGAGATTCCATTGAACCTCCTTATGCCCTTCATGAGCTCTGATGAGTATTCCTCTTCTGAAGAGAATGAGGATGTTACTGAAGAGCAAACAGCCAAGTTTCTTGGTGCAATCATGAAGCTAAATGCCAAATTATTTGGCATTGATACTTGGGAAGTTGAACCTCCCTTGTTCATCACTGAACTAAGTGATCTGGATCAACTGACATTGCCTCAGAAGAGACAGGATCCTAGAAAGTTCATAATACCCTGCACCATAGGCACCATGATCTTTAAGGCTCTGTGTGACCTTGGTTCAGGAATAAACCTCATGCCCCTCTCTGTAATAGAGAAACTGGGAATCTATGGGGTGCAAGCTGCTAAAATCTCATTAGAGATGGCAGACAGTTCAAGAAAAAAGGCTTATGGACAAGTAGAGGACGTGTTAGTAAAGGTTGAAGGCCTTTACATCCCTGCTGATTTCATAGTCCTGGATACTGGAAAGGAAGAGGATGAATCCATCATCCTAGGAAGACCTTTCCTGGCCACAGCAAGAGCTGTGATTGATGTTGACAGAGGTGAACTAGTCCTTCAATGGAATGAGGACTCCCTTGTATTTAAAACTCAAGGATCTCCCTCTGCAACCATGGAGAGGAAGCATGAAAAGCTTCTCTCAAAGCAGAGTCAACCAGAGCCCCCACAGTCAAACTCTAAGTTTGGTGTTGGGAGGCCACAACCAAACTCTAAGTTTGGTGTTGAACTCCCATATCCAAACTCTAAGTTTGGTGTTGGAGAGTTTCAACAATGCTCTGAACATCTGTGAGGCTCCATGAGAGCTCACTGTCAAGCTATTGACATTAAAGAAGCGCTTGTTGGGAGGCAACCCAATTTTTATTTATCTAACTATATTTTTCTTAGTTATATGTCTTTGTAGGTTCATGATCATGTGGAGTCACAAAATAAATATAAAAAAATTGAAAACGGAATAAAAAACAGCAGAAGAAAAATCACACCCTGGAGGAGCATCTGTCTGGCGTTCAACGCCAGAACAGAGTATGGTTCTGGCGTTGAACGCCCAAAATGGGCAGCTTCTGGGCGCTGAACGCCAGAACAGGCATGGTTCTGGCGTTCAACACTAGAAATGGCACACAAATGGGCATTGAACGTCCAGAGTTGTGTGCAAGGGCATTTTACATGCCTAAATTGGTGCAGGGATGTAAATGCCTTGACACCTCAGGATCTGTGGACCCCACAGGATCCCCACCTACCTCCACTCACTTCTTCTCACCCCTCTTTCATACAATCCTATAAACACTCTTCCCCAAAACCCTTCACCTATCACCATCATCTCTCTTTCCATTCATGATCATCCTTTCTGTTTTCCATTTACCACTCACATCCATACACCCACTACCTTCAAAATTCAACATCTCTCTCCCACCCAATGCCACCCATATGGCCGAATACACACTCCCATCCATCTCCTCCATATCTTCTTCGTATTCTTCTATTCTTTCTTCTTTTGCTCGAGGGCGAGCAACATTCTAAGTTTGGTGTGGTAAAAGCATAGCTTTTTTGTTTTTTCCATAACCATTGATGGCACCTAAGGTTAGAGAAACCTCTAGAAAGAGGAAAGGGAAGACAAAAGCTTCCATCAAGGGTCTATAGCTCAGTGGTAGAACACTTGACTGCAAATCAAGAGATCCCTGAGATACCTCAGGGGATACATTTTCTTCCACACAATCATTGGAAGCAACTAAGGGTGGAACATCAAGAGCACTCCATCATCCTTCATGAAATCAGAGAAGATCTAAAAGCAATGAAGGAGGAGTAACAAAGACAAGGAAGAGACATAGAAGAGCTCAAGGACATCATTGGTTCCTCAAGAAGGAAACGCCACCATCACTAAGGTGGATTCATTCCTTGTTCTTGTTTCTTCTGTTTTTCGTTTCTATGTTATGTGCTTATCTGTGTTTGTGTCTTCATTACATGATCATTAGTAGTTAGTAACTGTGTCTTAAAGTTATAAATTTCCTATGAATCCATCACCTCTCTTAAATGAAAAATGTTTTAATTCAAAAGAACAAGAAGTACATGAGTTTCGAATTTATCCTTGAACTTAGTTTAATTATATTGATGTGGTGACAATGCTTCTTATTTTCTGAATGAATGCTTGAACAGTGCATATGTCTTTTGAAATTGTTGTTTAAGAATGTTAAATATGTTGGCTCTTGAAAGAATGATGACTAGGAAATATGTTATTTGATAATCTGAAAAATCATAAAAATGATTCTTGAAGCAAGAAAAAGCAGCAAATAAACAAAGCTTGCAGAAAAAAAAATATAGGCGAAAAAAAAATAGAAAGAAAAAGCAAGCAGAAAAAGCCAAAAGCTCTTAAAACCAAGAGGCAAGAGCAAAAAGCCAATAACCCTTAAAACCAAAAGGCAAGGGCAAATAAAAAGGATCCCAAGGCTTTGAGCATTAGTGGATAGGAGGGCCTAAAAGGAATAAAATCCTGGTCTAAGCGGCTAAACCAAGCTGTCCTTAACCATGTGCTTGTGGCGTGAAGGTGTCAAGTGAAAACTTGAGACTGAGCGGTTAAAGTCAAGGTCCAAAGCAAAAAAAAGAGTGTGCTTAAGAACCCTGGACACCTCTAATTGGGGACTCTAGCAAAGCTGAGTCATAATCTGAAAAGGTTTACCCAATTATGTGTCTGTGGCATTTATGTATCCGGTGGTAATACTGGAAAACAAAGTGCTTAGGGCCACGACCAAGACTCATAAAGAAGCTGTGATCAAGAATCATCATACTGAACTAGGAGAATCAATAACACTATCTGAACTCTGAGTTCCTATAGATGCCAATCATTCTGAACCTCAATGGATAGAGTGAGATGCCAAAACTATTCAAGAGGCAAAAAGCTATAAGTCCCGCTCATTTGATTGGAGCTATGTTTCATTGATAGTTTGGAATTTATAGTATATTCTCTTCTTTTTATCCTATTTGATTTTCAGTTGCTTGGGGACAAGCAACAATTTAAGTTTGGTGTTGTGATGAGCGGATAATTTATACGCTTTTTGACATTGTTTTTAGTATGTTTTTAGTAGTATCTAGTTACTTTTAGGGATGTTTTCATTAGTTTTTATGTTAAATTCATATTTCTGGACTTTACTATGAGTTTGTGTGTTTTTCTGTGATTTCAGGTATTTTCTGGCTGAAATTGAGGGACTTGAGCAAAAATCAGATTCAGAGGTTGAAGAAGGACTGCTGATGCTGTTGGATTCTGACCTCCCTGCACTCAAAGTGGATTTTCTGGAGCTAAAAAACTTGAAATGGCGCGCTTCCAGTTGCGTTGGAAATTAGACATCTAGGGCTTTCCAGAAATGTATAATAGTTCATACTTTGGCCAAGAATAGACAACGTAAACTGGCGTTCAACGCCAGCTTTCTGCCCAAATCTGGCGTCCAGCGCCAGAAAATGAGCCAAAACCAGAGTTGAACGCCCAAACTGGCACAAAAGCTGGCGTTCAACTCCAAGAAGGACCACTACACGTGCAACACTCAAGCTCAGCCCAAGCACACACCAAGTGGGCCCCGGAAGTGGATTTATGCATCAATTACTTACTTCTGTAAACCCTAGTAGCTAGTTTATTCTAAATAGGACCTTTTACTATTATCTTTGGAATATCTTTTGATCCTTTGATCATCTGGGAACGCATTGTTCTTAGACCATGGAGGCTGGCCACACGGCCATGCCTGGACCTTCACTTATGTATTTTCATACGGTAGAGTTTCTACACTCCATAGATTAAGGTGTGGAGCTCTGCTGTTCCTCAAAGATTAATGCAAAGTACTACTGTTTTCTATTCAATTCATCTTATTTCGCTTCTAAGATATCCATTCACACCCAAGAACGTGATGAAGGTGATGATTATGTGTGACGCTCATCACCATTCTCCCCTATGAACACGTGCCTGACAAACACTTCCGTTCTACATGAAATAAGCTAGAATGAATATCTCTTAGATCTCTTAACCGGAATCTTCGTGGCGTAAGCTAGAATGATGGCGGCATTCAAGAGAATCCGGAAAGTCTAAACTTTGTCTGTGGTATTCCGAGTAGGATTCAATGATTGAATGACTGTGACGAGCTTCAAACTCGCGATTGTTGGGCGTTAGTGACAGACGCAAAAGGAGGGTGAATCCTATTCCAGCATGATCGAGAACCGACAGATGATTAGCCGTGCTGTGACAGAGCATGTGAGCATATTTTTCACTGAGAGGAGGGGATGTAGCCACTGACAACGGTGATGCCCTTGCATAAAGCCAGCCATGGAAAGGAGTAAGATTGATTGGATGAAGATAGCAGGAAAGCGAGGTTTAGAGGAATGAGAAGCATCTCTATTCGCTTATCTGAAATTCTCACCAGTGATTTACATAAGTATTTCTATCCCTATTCTATTATTTATTATTCGAAAATATCATTATCAATTTATATCTGCCTGACTGAGATTTGCAAGGTGACCATAGCTTGCTTCATACCAACAATCTCCGTGGGATTCGACCCTTACTCACGTAAGGTATTACTTGGACGACCCAGTGCACTTGCTGGTTAGTTGTATCGAAGTTGTGAACCATGGTATTGGCACCATGTTCTTGGCGCCATTGCCAGGGAAAGAAAGAGCCATGAATTTTACATGATCAAAGTATAATCGCGATTGCGCGTACCAAGTTGCTCACGTTGCCAGGGATTGTTTGAGCCTGGACATCACAATTTCGTGCACCAGCGCCGTTGCCGGGGAACTGCTAACGTGTGCCTTATTATTGGTTATTGTAAATATTTTTCTTTTGCTTGCTTATTTATTTTTGTTTTTCTTTTTTATTTTTATTTGCTACCATGAATTCTCACCCCCCCTCGCTTTGAGTTTGGTTCTAATTTTGTTGAAGGAAATAGAAGTTACAGCAGGAATATGGGATCGCATCAAGGTCACACCAATCAAGGATGGATGGAGCCAAGAGGATCTAATCACCCCTTTAGGCAACAACACCCTCCAAGATATCATGGACAAAGACCATTCTACAATACATATCCAGCTGATAGATATGGTGGACAACCTTGTAACTACCGACAAGCCCCACCCCGCGCCTGTAGACCATCCTCTCAACATAACCCCGAACCACCACAGTCACAAGCTTCTCTTCACCATTCGCCACCACATGATCCCTATTTACCCCAGTTCCAATCCAGTCATTCCCAAGCACCACCACTTTCCTATGTATCATGTCCAAATCCATCACCCCGAGAATCAGAGGTTCGCCTCAAGGAAACAGTAAATAAGCTTCAAGCAACCATTCGACAACTGGAGCAAGCAGTAATTTAATTAGCTTCTAGACGCTCAAACATTCAAGGACCAACCACAACCCCATGTGGACAATCTAATGAAGAGCGCAGCATGAAGGAGATATTAGAAACTCTAGTGGACAAGACAAAGCATGAATTCGTACTCGAACAAGTAAAAGAAGCTGTCATTGTACAAGAAGAAGAGTTGGTTGAAGATCTAGGAGACGCAGAACCTCCATGGGAATCCAGAGCTGAGGAGAAATCCGTCAAGGACATTATAGTTAATGCTAAGGAGGATAGCGCACAATCCCCAAGGCAATTCGTTTATGAAGAATCAGACGGAATAATCCAAGAAGTAAATTCTCTTGATGATGATAGTCACAAGTCAAGTTCTCTTAGTAATGAACTTGCATCTGCAAGTGAGTTCTCTGAGATCGACGAATCTTCCCCAAATGAATATGAGGATGATGCAGAGGTAGATTTCTCTCAACCTCCAATCTATGACTCAAGTGATGAGGAAGACATAGAAGACTTTGACCAGGGTGATGATGTATTTGAAGATCCTTGCAAAGAAGTGGAGGAATTCACAGAAGAGCACAAGGGAGAAGAACTTACAGAACCACCAGAAACACCTACCCCAAGGCCATTACCACCTAATACAAGCTTCAAGTGGGTACAATCCTTAACTTTTAACTTTACTTATTCACTTAAATATGGTTTACTTGAAACAGATGGCCATCTTAGAGCTCTCTGTGGCTTTAAGAGTAAGAGGGAAATGGCCCGTGCTCAGAGCTGGTGCACAAGGTTCAATAAGGTTCCACGCTTCAACTCGAAGTGCATGGATTGGTTTCAAAATCAATCGAATGGATCTCGGAAAACGTTTGGTTACCATGGTGAGAATTTACTTTTTAAACCGCCCGGATGGAAACATGGAGATCAAGACGGAGGCGGATTTAAATACAAGGCTTGGGATCCTGGAATCTATTCTGACATTCGTCACCCCGGGAGCCTGAAAATCTGTTTGAAGCTGCTCAGAAGCTTTACATGCCTAGTTTGGGACCCCGGAGGCTATTGGCATTCCAAGCAATGGTGGAGATTTCTGGATGAATTTAAACACAAGCCACCATAACAGGAAGCACTTCAAATGTCCAACTTAAGGACTTTAACTAAAAGTGCTAGGTGGGAGACAACCCACCATGGTATGATCGTTTCTTTTGTAATTTTAATTTTATTTAGTATTGTTTGTTTTTGAGTTTTATTTTATTTTATTATTAAACCTGGAATCATGCATAGCATTCACATTAAGCATTGCATTCTGCATTCAATTCACAAAAAAAAGGGGTGCGCGATGCGACCGCATGCCCCATGCGATCGTGTCAAATGGCGAACTACACTTCCCACGCAACCGCGTCATTCGCGCAGCCGCGTGACCTAGAGATTGGCGTAAAGATCCAACGTCCAGAAAGTTGGGCTGGAATCGTGCGGCCATTGTGCGTCTAGCACAAAATGGCCCACGCGATCGCATGCCCCATGCGATCGCGTCGCATGGATTGCACAAATCCCAAAAAGGAGACAGAGAGTTGCGCTGGAACGACGCTGGATTCGTGCGTTTAGCACAATTTTTAGCGACACGATCGCATGCCCCATGCGATCGCGTCATCCCTTCTTTTACCCCCTCCATGCGATCGCGCGCCCCACGCGATTGCGTCACCCCCATTTTCACCCCAACCACGCGACCGCGTCCACGCGGCCGCGTGGATTCAAATTTATAATCCCCCCAGCCACGCGAACCCTACATTCGCGCAGCCCCCCTGAAACCTTCTCCTCCCTCTCTTCTTCTCCGATCACAACAACCTTCCCAACCACCATCTCCGACCACCGCCGTCCCCCGTCAACCACCCAGACCCCACCGCTGCACCACCCCTCCCCCATTCTTCTCTTCTTTCTTCTTTCTTCCCTTCCCCCCCCTCTCCGCCACTGCCCACCACCCACCGCCGCCGTCCGTACCCACCGCGCCCCACCAGCACCACCAACCCCTTTCCCAACTCCCTTCCCCTCTTACCCCATTAACCACCCCCTCTTCTCCCTTCCCTGTCTCTGAACCGCAACCCCACCGCAGCACCACCGCTAGCTGCCATGCTGAACGCCACTTCCACCACCCCCCAGCCACCTCTCTACCCCAACCTCCTTCTTACGCCTACCAGGTTTCGCAACACGCAATCCCTTTTATCCGTTCGTAGTTTATTCTTATTTTTCCATTTAGTTCATGTTAGGATAGTTAGATATGCATGTTGTAGTGGATTTTAGGTTGTTAGGTAGCCTAGGATGTGGTTAGTGGATTTAGGTCTGTTTATTTGCACTTTTCTTGTTTCTGTTTTATCAAATCTGCAATTCTGTTGTTGCTGTGTTCATGTTCATATGCTGTACTTTCCTGCATTTGCTGCTCTTTACATTGAACTTTCATGTTTATATTCCGTATATGTAATTGCAAGCTTTAATTCGGATTCATATGAACTGCTTGATTGCTGTTTATTTTCCGGGAAAGTCCTATTTTAGCCGGAATACTGCCCAAATTTCTGTAAAATATTTCTGTTCATGTCTTGGTTTTGGCATTTTCAACTGTGCTTTCCTATAATTTCACCAAACCAATTCATGAATGCTTAGGCACACATTCTTATTTTCTTTGATCTCCTGGTTCATAAATCGCAATTTTGATGTTTGATTCCTATTTTTGCTTTCTTTATCTCTATTTGAATCATCATCAAACTGTTTTACTTGTTTGAATATGAGTTACCTATAGCTTCTACCTGTGATTACTTGTTACTTGGACTATTTTCATTATGCTTCTTACTTTAACCCATTTTTCACTAACTCACTAATTTTAACTCTAACCAACCTAACCTTTTCAAAACTTCTTTTTTTTTGTTTTTCTTTCACTTTCTTTTAACATTCTAACCGAGGCATGATGTTAATTTTTCTATTTAACTTGCATTCAATTACATTTTGGATTGTGATTTCTTCTTTTCAGACTTTTCACTCCTATACAAATCCTAAATGCACATTTTACTTAACTCATATTCATTATCCTATTGCTCCTTTGCCACTTTGTGTTTTCTTTGATTATTTGCCTATTTGCCTTCCTATTTTTATTATATCCTGATTTTTTGTTTTTCAGGATGTCAGATTCCCAGAGAAAAGGAAAAGGCAAGGCCACTTCTGGCAAAAGGAAAAGAGGAGAAGCCTCCGTGTCTATCATCGACCTCATGCATGATGCCTCCTCACGAGAGAAAGCCTTTACCCCGCAGGAGAAGGCCGACCAGCTACTTCCCGCCAATGACTCAGTAAAGTTTGCAAACAGATACTGTGAGCTGAAGTATCCGGTGTTTGCAAACTCTAGGAACGTATACCTGGAGCGGACTTTGAAGATCCCAGAAGAACTCCAGCAATACACCTCTGATCAGATCAAACAAAGAGGCTGGTTCTTTCTGGAGAGACCTCTGACTGAGGTTAGTGCTTCTTGGGTTAGGGAATTCTACTGCAACTACTTCAAAACTTCCCTAGATGCAGTGAACCTCAGAGGGAAGCAGATTCTGGTTACTGAGGAGGCAATAGAAGAGGTTCTGAAACTTCTGCCTAAGACTGATCAGACAGATGGCTATCAGAAAGCTGAGGAGGATATGCGCTATATGCGATTTAACTGGGATGCAGTCAAGGCCCGGATTGCCCTTGACCCGTCAGTTCCTTGGATCATGGGTCAGAACACCACCATGCCGAAAGGGATCAAGCGGATTTACCTGAACGATGAGGCTCGGCTATGGCATTAGATATTCAGCAACTACATTATGCCGAGTACTCACGAGACTGAGATACCAGCCGCTATGATCACCCTCCTTTGGTGTGTGATGGAGGGCAAGGACCTGTACCTGCCACGCTTTATCCGGCACTATATGGCCAGGGTCAACGTCCGAGGAACTCTTCCCTTTCCCTATCTGGTTACACAGCTGGGCCATCGAGCTGACGTGCCATGGGAGGATGCTGATGAGAGGCCACCTGCTGCGGAATGCAAGAAGATTATCGCGCACAGCAGGAACTTTCTGGCCTTGGGCTACAGACTCCATTCCTGACTGCCACCGCTAATGATACAGCTACACCATCTGCCGGTCCCTCTTCCTCCACTGCTGCACCACCTACCCCTGCCACCACCACTGCACCTCCACCTGCCACAGAGCCTGTCTATCATCTAGTGCACCGCTTGTTTTGATGACTTGACCAGATGGAGCGTCGCAACAAGCGACGCTATGAGCACCTGAAGCTGATGATACGATCCGGCGACATCCCCTCCGAGCCTGACACACCATCCGAGGCATCTGAGGAGGAGGCGGATGCGCCTGAGGCAGAGACCCATCCCCAGAGAGAGGCCGAGCAGGCTGCACCATAGGCAGAGGTCCCACATCAGATCCAGGCTGTAGATCCTGAGATCCCCATTCAGACAGCCCCTCCTCTCTAGCAGCCGGACATTCAGCCAGCTACCACAGAGACCCCAGCTACCATCCCTTCCAGTGATGACACCCCTTCACACCCGGCCGAGTGAGCATCGGGGACGATGCTACATTTTAAGTGTAGGGAGGTCGCCATCTCTGGCGTATTATTTTGGTGAACCACTACAGACTCTTTTTCTTTTATTTTGGATATTTTTCTGTATTTTTCTCTTTTTTTATTTTTTTATTTTCTTAGTACTTATACATTGCTACTTTCATGTATTTTTACTCTATTTCTGCATTTTGCATTCTTTTTTTAAGTTCATATTTTAGCCACTTAGTTGCAATTCTAACTTATTAGTTATAGAAATTGTGGATTGATTAGTATAGTTTACCCTTTTTAGCATAAGATAACTCAGAATAGATTGAAAAGAAAAAGGAAGTAAACTAGAGACTTTAACAGAATCAAAACAACCCACACCTTGTATATATAGCATTACATGTTAGTTAACAACACTTCATCAAGAAGAAACACTAGAACTTTAAAGCCATTCAATATAAGTTTTACATTGAGAATAATGAGAATTTTTAACTAAACCTGCATGACATACATAAGTGATAAATGATTTTTAAGCTAGAGAACACATAGCCTGTGAGTTTTGAGCTTAATTGTATGGTTACATTCAAACCATAATTTTTTATTCCTGTGTGTTCCGCCCTTCTTTTATATTCTGATGTTCTTTACTTTGCTTTAATCTATATGTCCAATTATAGAATATAGAATATAGAATATAGATACATATCAAAAGAGTGATTGAGGCCATTATTTGATTTTAGCTCACTTATCCCAAAATAGCCTATCTTTTACATCACCCTTGTTAGCCCCCTTGAACCTTTAAATTCCTTTTTTATTCTATTAGCCACATCACTAGCCTTAAGCTGAAAAACAAATAAAATCCCAAGTTGAATCCTTGGTTAGCTTAAGATAGAAAATTATGAATAGTTTAAAATGTGGGAAACCTATTGGGAACATGGATGATAAAAATAAAAGGTAGAAAAGTTGAAAGGAATAAAATAACTCAAAATAAGAAATTTTGGGAAGCATGCTCATGAAAAAAAAATCAAATTAATTAAATTACCATGTGCATTTAAAAAAAAAAGTTATTTTTCAGTATTTAATAAAGGGGATACAAAAGAATTCCCCAAATGCAAAATAAAAGCAATGCACATGGAATAAGAACAAAAGTTGAAACATGAGCATGTAACATCAAGTGGAAAAATATGGAAAAATAGGTAAAGAAGTTTTGTTTTACTAAGTATGTAAGTTAGGTGAGATCTTAGTCTAATTAAGGATTCACTTATTAGCTCACTTAGCCTTATACATATATCATTACCTTTACCTTGGCCCCATTACAACCTTAATTAAAGACCTCATGATTTTTGGTATGACTGTATTCTATAATTGTTGATTGGTTAGATGAAGAACAAAGTTATAAAAAGGAAGAATAAAAAGAGGAATAGAGTGATTAACCCAATAAACACTGAGTGACTAGAGAGTAAACACAAATCCAGTGAGGGTTCAATAGCTAATTAACATTTATCTCTGTTTGAATTATCTAATTGTCTTGCAAGTTCATAAAATGCTTTTTCTCCCATCTCAATTGTATAAGTGCTTATTGATTATCTAAGGCTTGGCTATATATACATATATGACTCTTTGAGAATGTGAATTAATTTAACTACCTATAAGCTTTATATATGAGTGAATAAATTAGAATTGCATGATGCATTTAGGTAGTTGCATTTAGATTAGATTGCATTGCATGACATTCTATCAATTTAACCTTACTTATTACCTTGGATTTAGCATGAGGACATGCTATTGTTTAAGTGTGGGGAGGTGGATAAACTCATATTTTGTGATGTATTTTGTGCTTAGTTTGAGTGATTTATTCAATCCTTCATCTACTTATTCATATTAATTACATGGTTTTACTTTCCCTTCCTTATTATGTGATGTATGTGAAAAACATGTTTCCTATGCTTTAAAATTAATTATTTTAATTACCTTTATTTCCATTCGATGCTGTGATTAGTGTGTTGAGTAGTTTCAGATCTTCTAAGGCAGAATGACTTAAAGGATGAAAAAGGAAACATACAAAAATGGAAGGAAAGTGCAGAACGGAGTTTTGCAGAACTGGCACCCACGCGATCGCATGAATGACGCAATCGCGTGCCAAGAGCGAAGAAGCAGCGACACGGCCGCATGACTGACGCGACTGCGCGACTTGAGCAAATCACATACGACGCGGCCGCATGACTTACGTGACCGCGTGACAAGAAAAGCTCCGAATGACGCGACAGCGTGACCCACGCGGACGCGTGACAGAGGCCACGCACCAGAAATTGCAAAAAATGCTTCCAGCGATTTTTGAAGCCCTTTTTGGCCCAATCCAAGTCCAGAAGGCATAGACCAGAGGTTATAAAGTGTGGGAATGCATCCATTCAGAGAGAGCTCGCCAATTTAGTTATTTCCCATGTTTTAGATCTAGTTTTGAGAGAGGTTCTCTCCTCTCTCTCTCTCTCGTAGGATTTAGTACTTCTCTTAGTTTTAGGAGTAACTCTCAATCCCAGGTTCTTTATTTTTATTTATTCTTTCAATTTAGTTTATGAACTCTTCATGTTAGATTATAATTTCCCTTATTAATGTTATTTGAGGTAATTCAATTCATGATTGCTTTCTTTAATTTATGTTATTGTTGCTTTACATCTGAAGGCATTTTTATTCCAGCAAATTTCCTTTTTCTTCTTTTGGTCTTGGTTAAGAAAGCAGTAACTTAGGAGTTATCTTATCTCAACATAATCGATAACTGTTATCTTTGCTAATTGAATTGAGCTTCAATAATCGCAACCTTTTCTCAGGAAATAAATAGGATTCGAAGATCAAACTAATTAGTCCCTTGACTTTCCTTTACTTTAGTAAAGGTTGACTAAGTGGAATTAAGATTCAACTTTCATTGTTATTGATAAGAATAACTAAATCTGGACTTCCAATTTCTCATACCTTGCCAAAAGTTTTCCTTGCAGCTATTTATTTATTTTAATTGCCATTTAATTTAGGTTTAATTACTCTGCAGGTCCCTATAGTTTCACCGAATTTTCAATTAGGTCCCTATACTTTTTTTTTCCATTGGGTCCCTGTACCTTATTTTTTTTTCAATTAAGTCCCTATTAACGTTTGACGTTAAAAAAAACGTTAGTGAGCTGTGAAATGACTTATTTACCCCTGTCTTCTCCCTATAAACACTCTCGTTGCAATATTTGAGGTTTCTCTTCTTCTCCCTTTTCCATTTTCAGTTTTCATATTCTCCAACTTTATAGCTCATAGTCAAGGAACCTCATTCATTCTCTCTTCGGGAAGCTGTGTGATGAGCGGATAATTTATACGCTTTTTGGCATTGTTTTTAGTATGTTTTTAGTAGGATCTAGTTACTTTTAGGGATGTTTTCATTAGTTTTTATGTTAAATTCACATTTCTGGACTTTACTATGAGTTTATGTGTTTTTCTGTGATTTCAGGTATTTTCTAGCTGAAATTGAGGGACTTGAGCAGAAATCAGATTCAGAGGTTGAAGAAGGACTGCTGATGCTGTTAGATTCTGACCTCCCTGCACTCAAAGTGGATTTTCTGGAGCTACAGAATTCGAAATGGCGTGCTTCCAATTGCGTTGGAACGTAGACATCCAGGGCTTTCCATCAATGTATAATAGTCCATACTTTGGCCAAGAATAGACGACGTAAACTGGCGTTCAACGCCAGCTCTCTGACCAAATCTGGCGTCCAGCGCCAGAAAAGGATCCAAAACCAGAGTTGAACGCCCAAACTGGCACAAATACTGGCGTTCAACTCCACAAATGGCCTCTGCACGTGCAACACTTAGGCTCAGCCCAAACACACACCAAGTGGGCCCCGGAAGTAGATTTATTCATCAATTACTTACTCATGTAAACCCTAGTGACTAGTTTATTATAGATAGGACCTCTTACTATTGTATTAGACGTCTTTTAGACCATCTTTGGATTATCTTATGATCCTTTGATCATGTTTTAGGGGGCTGGCCATCTCGGCCATGCCTGGACCTTCACTTATGTATTTTCATACGGTAGAGTTTCTACACTCCATAGATTAAGGTGTGGAGCTCTGCTGTTCCTCAAAGATTAATGCAAAGTACTACTGTTTTCTATTCAATTCTTCTTATTTCGCTTCTAAGATATCCATTCGCACCCAAGAACGTGATGAAGGTGATGATTATGTGTGACGCTCATCATCCTTCCCCCTTATGAACGCGTGCCTAACAAACACTTCTGTTCTACATGAATTAAGCTAGAATGAGTATCTCTTAGATCTCCTAACCAGAATCTTCGTGGCGTAAGCTAGAATGATGGCGGCATTCAAGAGAATCCGGAAAGTCTAAACCTTGTCTGTGGTATTCCGAGTAGGATTCAATGATTGAATGACTGTGACGAGCTTCAAACTCGCGATTGTTGGGCGTTAGTGACAGACGCAAAAGGAGGGTGAATCCTATTCCAGCATGATTGGGAACCGACAGATGAATAGCCGTGCCGTGACAGGGTGCGTGAGCATATTATTCACTGAGAGGAGGGGATGTAGCCACTGACAACGGTGATGCCCTTGCATAAAGCCAGCCATGGAAAGGAGTAAGACTGATTGGATGAAGATAGCAGGAAAGCAGAGGTTCAGAGGAACGAAAAGCATCTCCATTCGCTTATCTGAAATTCCTACCAATGATTTACATAAGTATCTCTATCCCTATTTTATTATATAATATTCGAAAACACCATTATCACTTTATATCTGCCTGACTGAGATTTACATGGTGACCATAGCTTGCTTCATACCAACAATCTCCGTGGGATTCGACCCTTACTCACGTAAGGTATTACTTGGACGACCCAGTGCACTTGCTGGTTAGTTGTATCGAAGTTGTGACAATTATGTATTGAGATCAGAGCACCAAGTTGCTCACGTTGTCGGGGATTGTTTGAGCCTGGACATCACAATTTCGTGCACCAAGTTTTTGGCGCCGTTGCCGGGGATTGTTCGAGTTTGGACAACTGACGGTTCATCTTGTTGCTCAGATCGAGTAACTTTCTTTTCGTTTTCTTTTCAAAAATTTTTCAAAAATATTTCAAAACTTTTCTCATCTGTTTTCGAAAAAAAAATGTTTTCAAAATTTTATTCAGAATTTTTAAGAATGAATTCTAGTGTTTCATGAAGCACGTGAAGCCTGGCTGGTTGTAAAGCCATGTCTAAATTTTTTTGGACTGAGGCAGCAATTTGTTATCAAGAGCAAATTAGTTGTTGCTCATCCACCTGCTGCTGATCCATGATCACCTGCTGAAGCTTGGCTGGCCATTGGCCATGTCTAGTGTTTTGGACTGGAGCTTTCTTTGAAAGCTTGGCTGGCTAGTGAGCCATGTCTAATTCCTGGACTGAAGCTTTAGACTAACATGGCAAGATTCCTGGAATTCATATTAAAAATTTTTGGAATCCTTATTTTTCCTTTTAATATGCGAAAAATATAAAATAAAAATCCAAAAAAATTAGAAAATCATAAAAATAAAAAATATTTTGTGTTTCTTGTTTGAGTCTTGAGTCATATCATAAGTTTGGTGTCAATTGCATGTGCATCTTGCATATTTCGAAAATTCATGCATTCATAGTGTTCTTCATGATCTTCAAGTTGTTCTTGGTAAGTCTTCTTGTTTGATCTTGATGATTTTTTGTTTTGTGTCTTTTCATGTTTATCATATGCATTCTTGAATTCTTAGTGTCTAAGCATTAAAGAATTCTAAGTTTGGTGTCTTGCATGTTTTCTTTGCATTAAAAATTTTTCAAAAATATGTTCTTGATGTTCATCATGTTCTTCATAGTGTTCTTGGTGTTCATCTTGACATTCATAGCATTCATGCATGCATTCATTATTTTGATCTAAAAATTTCATGCATTGCATCCTTTTAGTGTTTTTCTCTTGCATCATAAAAATTCAAAAATCAAAAAAATATCTTTCCCTTTTTCTCTCATCAAATTCAAAAATTTGGATTGACTTTTTCAAAAATTTTTAAAATCAAATTGTTTCTTATGAGTCAAATCAAATTTTCAATTTGAAAATCTTATCTTTTTCAAAATCTTTTTCAAAAATCAAATCTTTTTCAAAATTCTTAGTTATTTTCGAAAATTTCAAAAATATTTTTCAAAAAATCTTTTTCTTATTTTTAGACCAAATTTTTGAAAATAACATAATCAATTAATGTTTTGATTCAAAAATTTGAAGTTTGTTACTTGCTTGTTAAGAAAGATTCAAACTTTAAGTTCTAGAATCATATCTTGTGATTTCTTATGAATCAAGTCATTAATTGTGATTTTAAAAATCAAATCTTTTTCAAAACTAATTTTATCATATCTTTTCAAAAATATCTTCTTATCTTATCTTTTTCTTAAAAATATCTTTTCAAATATCTTTTCTAACTTCCTAACTTCTTATCTTTTCAAAATTTGTTTCAACTAACTAACTAACTTTTTGTTTGTTTCTTAACTTTTTCAAAACCACCTAACTAACTCTCTCTCTCTCATTTTCGAAAATATCTTCCCTCTTTTTCAAAAAAATTTCTCTTTAATTAACTAATTATTTTTATTTTTTTATTTTTAATTTCAAAAATTTTCGAAAAAAATACTAACATTTTTCAAAAACCAATTTTCAAAAATCACTAACTCCTTTTCAAAAATAATTTTTGAAAATTCCCTCCTTCTCTCTCATCCTATTCTATTTATTCATTCATATCCTAACATCTCATCTCACCTCTCTTCCATCCTCACAGTTGTATTTCTTCCATTATATTACATTCTTTGTCTCCCCATCTTCTTCCACTCACACAGGAATCCCTATACTGTGGTATAAAGGATCTCCATTATTATTATTATTTTTCTGTGCCCTCTTCTTTGTCATATGAGCAGGAGCAAGGATAAGAACATTCTTGTGGAAGCAGATCCAGAACCTGAAAGGACTCTGAAGAAAAAATTAAGAGAAGCTAAATTACAACAATCCAGAGATAATCTTTCAGAAATTTTCGAACAGGAGAAGGAGATGGCAGCCGAAAATAATAATAATGCAAGGAAGATGCTTGGTGACTTTATTGCACCTAATTCCAATTTACATGGAAGAAGCATCTCCATTCCTGCCATTGGAGCAAACAACTTTGAGCTTAAACCTCAATTAGTTTCTCTAATGCAGTAGAACTGCAAGTTTCCTGGACTTCCATATGAAGATCCTTTTCAGTTCTTAACTGAATTCTTGCAGATATGTGATACTGTTAAGACTAATGGAGTAGATCCTGAAGTCTACAGGCTCATGCTTTTCCCCTTTGCTGTAAGAGACAGAGCTAGATTATGGTTGGACTCTCAACCTAAAGATAGCCTGAACTCGTGGGATAAGCTGGTCACGACTTTCTTAGCCAAGTACTTTCCTCCTCAAAAGCTGAGCAAGCTTAGAGCTGATGTTCAAACCTTCAGACAGAAAGAAGGTGAATCCCTCTATGAAGCTTGGGAAAGATACAAACAGTTGACCAAAAAGTGTCCTTCTGACATGCTTTCAGAATGGACCATCCTGGATATATTCTATGATGGTTTATCTGAGCTATCAAAGATGTCACTGGACACTTCTGCAGGTGGATCCATTCACCTAAAGAAAACGCCTGCAGAAGCTCAAGAACTCATTGACATGGTTGCTAATAACCAGTTCATGTACACTTCTGAAAGGAATCCTGTGAGTAATGGGACGCCTATGAAGAAGGGAGTTCTTGAGGTTGATACTCTAAATGCCATATTGGATCAGAACAAAATATTGACTCAGCAAGTCAATATGATTTCTCAGAGTCTGCATGGAATGCAAGCTGCATCCAACAGTACTCAAGAGGCATCTTCTGAAGAAGAAGCCTATGATCCTGAGAACCCTGCAATAGCAGAGGTAAATTACTTAGGTGAACCTTATGGAAACACCTATAACTCAACATGGAGAAATCATCCAAATTTCTCATGGAAGGATCAAAAGCCCCAACAAGGCTTTAATAATGGTGGAAGAAACAGGTTTAGCAATAGCAAGCCTTTTCCATCATCAACTCAGCAACAGACAGAGAACTCTGAACAAAATACTTCTAATTTAGCAAATTTAGTCTCTGATCTGTCCAAGGCCACTGTAAGTTTCATGAATAAAACAAGGTCTTCCATTAGAAATCTGGAAGCACAAGTGGGCCAGCTGAGTAAAAGGATCACTGAAATCCCTCCTAGTACTCTCCCAAGCAATACAGAAGAGAACCCAAAAGGAGAGTGCAAGGCCATTGACATAAGCGCCATGGCCGAACCTGTGAGGAGAGGAGAGGACGTGAATCCCAAGGAGGAAGACCCCCTGGGACATCCAGTGGTCAATAAGGAGCTTCCCTCTGAGGAACCAAAGAAATCTGAGACTCATCTAGAGACCATAGAGATTCCATTGAACCTCCTTATGCCCTTCATGAGCTCTGATGAGTATTCCTCTTCTGAAGAGAATGAGGATGTCACTAAAGAGCAAACTGCCAAGTTTCTTGGTGCAATCATGAAGCTGAATGCCAAATTATTTGGCATTGATACTTGGGAAGTTGAACCTCCCTTGTTCATCAATGAACTAAGTGATCTGGATCAACTGACATTGCCTCAGAAGAGACAGGATCCTGGAAAGTTCATAATACCCTGTACCATAGGCACCATGATCTTTAAGGCTCTGTGTGACCTTGGTTCAGGAATAAACCTCATGCCCCTCTCTGTAATAGAGAAACTGGGAATCTTTGGGGTGCAAGCTGCTAAAATCTCACTAGAGATGGCAGATAGCTCAAGAAAACAGGCTTATGGACAAGTAGAAGATGTATTAGTAAAGGTTGAGGGCCTTTACATACCTACTGATTTCATAGTCCTGGATACTGGAAAGGAAGAGGATGAATCCATCATCCTGGGAAGACCTTTCCTGGCCACAGCAAGAGCTGTAATTGATGTTGACAGAGGTGAAATATTCCTTCAATGGAATGAGGACTCTCTTGTGTTTAAAACTCAAGGATCTCCCTCTGCAACCATGGAGAGGAAGCAGAAAAAGCTTCTCTCCAAGCAGAGTCAACCAGAGCCCCCACAGTCAAACTCTAAGTTTGGTGTTGGGAGGCCACAACCAAACTCTAAGTTTGGTGTTGAACTCCCATATCCAAACTCTAAGTTTGGTGTTGGAGAGTCTCAACAAAGCTCTGCACATCTGTGAGGCTCCATGAGAGCCCACTGTCAAGCTATTGACATTAAAGAAGCGCTTGTTGGGAGGCAACCCAATTTTTATTTATCTAACTATGTTTTTCTTAGTTATATGTCTTTATAGGTTCATGATCATGTGGAGTCACAAAATAAATAAAAAATTGAAAACGGAATCAAAAACAGCAGAAGAAAAATCACACCCTAGAGGAGCATCTGTCTGGCGCTGAACGCCCAGAATGGGCAGCATCCTGGCGCTGAACGCCCAGAACAAGCATGGTTCTGGCGTTCAACGCCAGAAATGGCAGCAAATGGGCATTGAACGCCCAAAATGGGCACCAACCTGGCGCTGAACGCCCAGAGTTGGGTACAAAGGCATTTTTACATGCCTAATGGGTGCAGGGATGTAAATCCTTGAACACCTCAGGATCTGTGGACCCCACAGGATCCACTCAGGATCTGTGGACCCCACAGGATCCACTCAGGATCTGTGGATCCCACAGGATCCACTCAGGATCTGTGGACCCCACAGGATCCACTCAGGATCTGTGGATCCCACAGGATCCACTCAGGATCTGTGGACCCCACAGGATCCCCACCTACCTCCACTCACTTCTTCTCACCACTCTCTTTCACACAACCCCATAAACACTCTTCCCTAAAAGCCCTTCACCAATCACCTCAATCTCTCTTCCCCATTAAACCTTCACCACTCACATCCATCCACTCTTCCCCATAAACCTACCTCATAAACTCCACCTACCTTCAAAAATTCAAAACCAATTTCCCACCCAAACCTACCCATATGGCCGAACCTTAACCCCCCTCCCTTCCCTATATAAAGACCTCCATTCTTCATCAAATTCACACAACACACCCCTCTACACTCCTCTTGGCCGAAACCACATCTCTCTCTCCCTCTCCATATTTCTTCTTCTTCTTCTTCTATTCTTTTGTTTATTGCTCGAGGGCGAGCAATATTCTAAGTTTGGTGTGGTAAAAGCATAGCTTTTTTGTTTTTCCATTACCATTGATGGCCCCCAAGACCGGAGAATCCTCTAGAAGAGGGAAAGGGAAAACAAAAGCTTCCACATCCGAGTCATGGGAGATGGAAAGGTTCATCTCCAAAGCCCATCAAGACCACTTCTATGATGTTGTGGCCAAGAAGAAGGTGATCCCTGAGGTCCCTTTTAAACTCAAAAGAAATGAGTATTCGGAGATCCGACATGAAATTCAAAGAAGAGGTTGGGAAGTTCTAACAAATCCCATCCAACAAGTCAGCATCCTAATGGTTCAAGAGTTCTATGCCAATGCATGGATCACCAAGAACCATGATCAAAGTAAGAACCCGGATCCAAAGAACTATGTTACAATGGTTCGGGGGAAATACTTAGATTTTAGTCCGGAGAATGTGAGGTTGGCGTTCAACTTGCCATACATGGAAGAGAACGCACGCCCCTACACAAGGAGAGTCAACTTTGATCAAAGGTTGGACCAAGTCCTTATGGACATATGTGTAGAAGGAGCTCAATGGAAGGTTGACTCCAAAGGCAACCCGGTTCAACTAAGAAGATTGGACCTCAAGCCTGTAGCTAGAGGATGGTTGGAGTTTATTCAATGCTCAATCATTCCCACTAGCAACCGGTCTGAAGTTACTATAGACCGGGCCATCATGATCCATAGCATCATGATTGGAGAAGAGGTGGAAGTTCATGAGATTATACCTCAAGAACTCTACAAGGTGGCTGACAAGTCCTCCACCATGGCAAGGTTAGCCTTTCCTCACCTCATCTGCCACCTATGCAATTCGGCTGGGATTGACATAGAGGGAGATATCCTCATCAAAGAGGACAAGCCCATCACTAAGAAAAAGATGGAGCAAGCAAGAGAGCCCAGTCATGGAGCTCAAGAGGCGCAAGAAGCTCATTTCCATGAGATCCCTGAGATGCCTCAAATGCACTTTCCTCCACAAAATTATTGGGAGCAAATCAACACCTCCCTGGGAAAATTAAGTTCCAATATGGAACAACTAAGGGTGGAACATCAAGAGCACTCCATCATGCTCCATGAAATAAGAGAAGATCAAAAAGCAATGAGGGAGGAGCAACAAAGACAAGGAAGAGACATAGAAGAGCTCAAGGACATCATTGGTTCTTCAAGAAGGAAACGCCACCATCACTAAGGTGGATTCATTCCTTGTTCTTATTTCTTCTGTTTTTCGTTCTCTATGTTATGTGCTTATCTATGTTTTGTGTCTTCATTACATGATCATTAGTAGTTAGTAACTATGTCTTAAAGTTATGAATGTCCTATGAATCCATCACCTCTCTTAAATGAAAAATGTTTTAATTCAAAAGAACAAGAAGTACCTGAGTTTCAAATTTATCCTTGAACTTAGTTTAATTATATTGATGTGGTGACAATGCTTCTTGTTTTCTGAATGTATGCTTGAACAGTGCATATGTCTTTTGAAGTTGTGGTTTAAGAATGTTAAATATGTTGGCTCTTGAAAGAATGATGACTAGGAGACATGTTATTTGATAATCTGAAAATTCATAAAAATGATTCTTGAAGCAAGAAAAAGCAGCAAAGAACAAAGCTTGCAGAAGAAAAAAAAAAGAAAAAAAAAGGGGGCGAAAAAAAAATAGAAAGAAAAAGAAAAAGCAAGGAGAAAAAGCCAATAACCCTTAAAACCAAAAGGTAAGGGCAAATAAAAAGGATCCCAAGGCTTTGAGCATCAGTGGATAGGAGGGCCTAAAGGAATAAAATCCTGGTCTAAGCGGCTAAACCAAGCTGTCCCTAACCATGTGCTTGTGGCGTGTAGGTGTCAAGTGAAAACTTGAGACTGAGCGGTTAAAGTCAAGGTCCAAAGCAAAAGAAGAGTGTTCTTAAGAACCCTGGACACCTCTAATTGGGGACTTTAGCAAAGCTGAGTCACAATCTGAAAAGGTTCACCCAATTATGTGTCTGTGGCATTTATGTATCCGGTGGTAATACTGGAAAACAAAGTGCTTAGGGCCACGGCCAAGACTCATAAAATAGCTGTGTTCAAGAATCATCATACTGAACTAGGAGAATCAATAACACTATTCGAAATCTGAAGTTCCTATAGATGCCAATCATTCTGAACCTCAATGAATAAAGTGAGATGCCAAAACTATTCAAGAGGCAAAAAGCTATAAGTCTCGCTCATATGATTGAAGCTCTGTTTCATTGATAGTTTGGAATTTATAGTATATTCTCTTCTTTTTATCCTATTTGATTTTCAGTTGCTTGGGGACAAGCAACAGTTTAAGTTTGGTGTTGTGATGAGCGGATAATTTATACGCTTTTTGGCATTGTTTTTAGTATGTTTTTAGTAGGATCTAGTTACTTTTAGGGATGTTTTCATTAGTTTTTATGTTAAATTCACATTTCTGGACTTTACTATGAGTTTGTGTGTTTTTCTGTGACTTCAGGTATTTTCTGGCTGAAATTGAGGGACTTGAGCAGAAATCAGATTCAGAGGTTGAAGAAGGACTGCTGATGCTGTTGGATTCTGACCTCCCTGCACTCAAAGTGGATTTTCTGGAGCTACAAAACTCGAAATGGTGTGCTTCCAATTGCGTTGGAAAGTAGACATCCAGGGATTTCCAGCAATGTATAATAGTCCATACTTTGGCCAAGAATAGACGACGTAAACTGGCGTTCAACGCCATCTCTCTGACCAAATCTGGCGTCCAGCGCCAGAAAAGGATCCAAAACCAGAGTTGAACGCCCAAACTGGCACAAATACTGGCGTTCAACTCCACAAATGGCCTCTGCATGTGCAACACTTAGGCTCAGCCCAAACACACACCAAGTGGGCCCCGGAAGTGGATTTATTCATCAATTACTTACTCATGTAAACCCTAGTGACTAGTTTATTATAGATAGGACCTCTTACTATTGTATTAGACGTCTTTTAGACCATCTTTGGATTATCTTATGATCCTTTGATCATGTTTTAGGGGGCTGGCCATCTCGGCCATGTCTGGACCTTCACTTATGTATTTTCATACGGTAGAGTTTCTACACTCCATAGATTAAGGTGTGGAGCTCTGCTGTTCCTCAAAGATTAATGCAAAGTACTACTGTTTTCTATTCAATTCTTCTTATTTCGCTTCTAAGATATCCATTCGCACCCAAGAACGTGATGAAGGTGATGATTATGTGTGACGCTCATCATCCTTCCCCCTTATGAACGCGTGCCTGACAAACACTTCTGTTCTACATGAATTAAGCTAGAATGAGTATCTCTTAGATCTCCTAACCAGAATCTTCGTGGCGTAAGCTAGAATGATGGCGGCATTCAAGAGAATCCGGAAAGTCTAAACCTTGTCTGTGGTATTCCGAGTAGGATTCAATGATTGAATGACTGTGATGAGCTTCAAACTCGCGATTGTTGGGCGTTAGTGACAGACGCAAAAGGAGGGTGAATCCTATTCCAGCATGATCGGGAACCGACAGATGAATAGCCGTGCCGTGACAGGGTGCATGAGCATATTATTCACTGAGAGGAGGGGATGTAGCCACTGACAACGGTGATGCCCTTGCATAAAGCCAGCCATGGAAAGGAGTAAGACTGATTGGATGAAGATAGCAGGAAAGCAGAGGTTCAGAGGAACGAAAAGCATCTCCATTCGCTTATCTGAAATTCCTACCAATGATTTACATAAGTATCTCTATCCCTATTCTATTATTTATTATTCGAAAACACCATTATCACTTTATATCTGCCTGACTGAGATTTACAAGGTGACAATAGCTTGCTTCATACCAACAATCTCCGTGGGATTCGACCCTTACTCACGTAAGGTATTACTTGGACGACCCAGTGCACTTGCTGGTTAGTTGTATCGAAGTTGTGACAATTATGTATTGAGATCAGAGCACCAAGTTGCTCACGTTGCCGGGGATTGTTTGAGCCTGAACATCACAATTTCGTGCACCACTGTGTTTCCAGGAGCTCGTACTCGAAGGAAAGAAGACACATGTGTTTCTGTGGAGAGGCAGTAACCGTCCGCCGTTCTTCAGCCATTTCTGACCATGGTAGGAGGTATGTTACTTGTGGGAAGATACCAAAATACAACTTTTTTGAGTGGATTGATGATTTTGATTGGATTGAGGTTGATGACGGTGCAAAGAATGGGTGGCCAAAGGAAAAGGAAAGGCGGGTTCACTGTTTGTGTGGTGACACTCTGAGTCTTCAAATTTCAGGAACAACAAAGAATCCTAATAGAAGATTTATTTCTTGCCCTAACAGAAGATGCAAATTTTTTGAGTGGGTTGATGAAGTTGGTGCAAGAAGTAATGTGTCTGCTGCTGCTGTTGGAGTTGTTGGAACACAAAATTCTGCTAAGTTGGAAGTTGAAATGTAGAAATTGGATGCACAAGAAAGAAAGATAGAGAGGCTAAACGTGGAGATGGAGAGAGTAATTGTTGAAGCCAAAGAAATAGATGCTTGTGTTGGTAGATTATGTGATGAGTTGAATATTCTCCAAGAACAAGTTGGGAGGTTGGATGACAACAACTTGCAGCAAGAAGTGGCCAGAAAATATGCCACATATATTTTCATTAAGTGATCCTGTAAACCATACTTACACAAAATATCAAACATAAGTGGTCATATAATATGCCACATATAGCTAAGCCAAAATAAAGATCCAAGAAGTGCAACAACTAAAAGTGGTCCAACCTGATTACAAAATATCAAAATAGTGGTCCTATCCACCTAATAAACAGTGGCCACATAGACACAATTCATCACAAGATAAACTATTTAACACCAAACCCAACAACCCTAACTATAAATATAAAGAGACTTCAGTCATCACTTAGGTCTATATGTAGACTAGGTGCTCCTTTTTGCTTCATCACTCCTAACTTCAGCCGCCCACTTCTCCTCACACCAAACACCTTTGTCTTTGGTAAAGGTTGAGAAGATGCTTTAGGTGCTTGGTGAAATTTTGCACTTGCCACAGCTAGGAGAGGCTGGGAGGCTGGCCCTTCAAGAGGTAAGGCTTGTTGTGAGGTGGCTGTGGTTGGAGCCACTGCACCGGTGGATGTGTTTGGAGCCTGAGAAACTGTAGTTGCAAGTATGGGAGGTGGTTGAGTGGAGGCAGCAATAGCAGGTGTGGCGGGTAGCTGTTGGGAAGATGCAGGTGTGGTGGGGAGTGGTTGTGAAGATGCAGCTCTACCCCTTCCTCTACCCCTTCCCCTGTCCCTTCCTCTTCCCCTGCCTACCCCTGTTTGCCTTATTCGCTCAGATCTGCGGATATTCACACCGGATCTGTTGTCGGCAGTAGGATCAGTGTCAACAGCAGCTGCAGGATTAGCAGCAGCAGCAGCAGTAGGCACAGTGTCAGCAGCATTCGGATCTTCTCCGTTGGCGGCAGCAGCAACACCAGGTTCTGAAATCAGGTAAACAGCAGATTGCAACATGAATATTCAGCTCTTTTTTCAATGACTTTATAATCCATTTACAATTTATTTATAACACAGCATAATCAATTGATAATCATCTTATAGTCTATTTATAAGGAAGTATAATCTGTTTGCAATCCAAATCAATTCACAACAATTTATAACACAGCATAATAAATTTTTATACACCTCAAATACCCTATAATTTCGAATTTAAAACAGTAAAACAACAGTTTGTAGGTTCAGATTTGCATGATACCTGACACTATTGGATTGGGACAATGCCTTCTATTATGTCCATATTGGCCGCAGTTGCTACATGTAACAGATGAACCCGTCCTCCTTAGCTTTGTCTGAGAACGGTTCTCATCAGGTTCTCTGATCCTCACCATCCGTGGTCTTCCTGGCTTCACCCTAAAGATGGGAGGTATGATGGTGTCACACTCAACCTTCGGCCACATATTTTCTCCATTGATTGGAGAAACTAAGTTACCATAAGTTGCAATATAGGCTGCTGGGCTATAGAAGTTGTTGCAATAATCTTCTGGACTGTCCCCTTTCTCGAATATAGCACAACAAGCATGCGGGCAGGGCATTCCACATAACCCCCAAAATCTGCAGCTACACGTTCCAGCCAACAAGTCAACCACAAACCTCTCAACAATCATCCGGTTCTTATGAGAAACTTTGTATTTCAGTCCTCCAGCCCATCTTGCTTGCCACTCCATAGCTCGCATAGCAATGACATCAAGCCTCTTTTTGGGTTTAGGCATGATTGTACCCTCATATTTTTCGGCCTTCTTCTTTTTTTTAGCAAACCGAGACATCCAGTAACACCGAATCCACTCGAACATAGTAAGTATGGGCTTGTCTCTTGCCTCCAATATCCTACCATTGAAAGCTTCAGATATGTTATTCATCAACATGTCGCTCTTAGCAAGAAACGTGAAATGGCTCTTGCACCAGAGCTTTGGATCCAATGATGATAACTTTTCATAGCATTGACGGTTGATGTTCATTAGTTGAGTCATCCTCCTCTCCCATTCCTCGACATATGTAGCTTTAGCTATTGATAGAATAAGATCCCGCAAAACAGTCCCACCTCCATATGCTTTCTTGCAATTCGCATACAGATGTCTCAAGCATAGTCGATGCTCTAACGCCGGCATCATCTCTTGAAAAACTTGCATCAAACCCTGCAGCACAGCATATATAAATATATAATTCAGATTCATATAGCTGCATCATATCATATATAATAACTTTTTATAGAGCTGCAACATAGCATATATAATTCACTTATAAAACGCAGCAATATATGAGCTAAATTTCAATTTTCAGCAGCTGCAACATATCATATTAAAAGTAAATAAATTAATAAATAAATTAAAAAAGGTAAATTCTTATATCACTGTTTTTGTTTTTCCCCATAATAATAACTTTTCAAATTTAGTCATAATCAAATGATGAATCGATCCAAAAGAGATGAGACTTGTGCATCTATGATTTAAGGGTCCACCATGATTACTGACAGAACATTTCAATAATCTCAAAAATCAAATAAAGAAACTTGATAAGAAAAGTGACATGCATTATTCTAGTGCCTAATGAGGTCTACACTATAGATATATTTTAATAGCAATATTTATTGTGTGGCCAATGATAATTTTTGAAAAATAAAAAACTGTTCTAATAAGTCATCCACTTGCAACTTGCAAGACCAAAATCCAAACCAAAAGCCACTTGTTAACACTATACAATCATGTTGGGGTCAAAGAAGATTTCCATTCTGGCTATAGATATGAATATTCTTCTGTGTTTCATTCTTTCATTAACTACTACTATTACTACATCTTTCATTAAAGAAGTAACCATACCACAACTATTAGACTATACACTTCATTTGTGGTTCAATTTTGTTAGCATTCATTCTATACACACAATTCTCTAAAAATAATAATATGAAAAGGCATCAATTCTCTAGCAATATACTATAGCATTCTGCATAGTTTAGTCTTGATGACAGTAAATTATTTGATTCAATTACAACACTAATTCTCATTTGATTGAACATAACAAAGAAGTAATGAGACCTCTTTCTTAGTTCATCACAATTAGTTAGTGGAACAACAATGCTAAAATATAAACCATGGGGAGGGGGCAAATAAGATAAAATTTTCAAGATATGACCCAATATAAATAGATTTCAAGAACATAAATCATACACATGCTACATTGCAGCTTTTATAAGCCTATTAAAAACTGCAGCTACATTTTCACTAAGATGATAAAACAAGAGACAATTTTACAAGAGAGATCGCCATAGTAAAAGTTCAATCTTACAAGATAAGTGCTACATATTTACTAAATTACTTGGTTTATGAGCTCCTGAAGTTCTAATGGATTGCTTAACCATTTACACAGCATGTTAATATAGATTTAAATAGCAAATGCTAACCTTTTGTTGGTCGGACATGAATACCCACTTCCTTCTACTGACATCTCCAATATCATCCAATAACATGTTTATAAACCAACTCCAACTGTCTCTAGTCTTAGCCTCTACAGTAGCAACAGCAATTGGAAAATAGTTATCGTTTGGATCTCTTCCGACAGCCACCAACAGTTGTTGACCATGATCACCCTTCAAGTGGCAGCCATCTACTCCTATGATAGGCCTGCAACCAGCCAAAAAGCCTTGCTTGACAGAATTTAGACACATGTACATCCTCATAAACCTTGGCTGGTGTGTAATTGAAGGCCTGTCAACCAAAATCTGAGTAGTAGACCCGGAATTTGTCCTCATAATCTCTGCACAGTAATCTCTGAGCTTGCCATATTGTAGAATAGCCCTGCCATATATTTCTTCCCTCGCCTTTCTCCTCGCCCAATAAGCCTTTGTGACTGAAATATTAGCCATGTATTTATCCTGAATGGTCTGAATTACTGTTGCAATCTTCATCTCCTCCCCCCTACTAATATTGGTAACAATCTTCTGAGACACCCAACTACTTGATGCAAGCCTACCGCTGTAATCTCGTCCACAAGTGTGCTTTCCGTTAAGGGTCTTCAGCCGAAAGCAATCGGAACCACCAACTTTAGATGCAAATGCCATCCACCTACACTTCCCTTTCTTTCCTCTATAGCCCACTCTACATCTAACCTTATCACTCTTGATATACCTAATATCCCTTCCATTCAACAGAGCATGCTCCTTAATAGCATCCTTAAACTGACTAAGTGACTTGAACTCCAATCCCACCTTAAACACATATTCCCTACTCATCTCAGCCTCATTGTATTTAGGATATCTTCTCTTCTTAATCATATCATCCGAATCTCCCTCATAGCTATCAATATCTTCAGTTTCATAACCCTCGGAAATCTCTCCAACCTCAACATCATCCCTAACGGCGGCATCATTCACAGCAGCATCAACACCACTAGTTTGAGCATTGTTATGTTCATTTAAAGGGCCATCAAATCCCCCAAAAGCATTTCCAACTCCACCATCATTTCCATCTTCAACGTCAAATCCAAAATGATCCTCGTGGTCTCCATCGTCTGCACTGTCATCAAATCTATCCTCCTCACTAGACGCTTCTGATTCACATTCAACCTCTACTTCTATGAAACCACTCTCATTGTACTCAGCTTCAGTTGGCACATAGTCCTTATCATTCGAACATATCTCAACACCGTTACCTTCCCTACAGCCATCAACAACATACACCGAGCAATGCTTAACAGTTTGTGACACTAATAACCTACCCATTCTCATGGCATCTCCATCACTCATCAACTCTCTGAGACCCGAGCTCAATTGATAGCCTGGTTCACAGTACCAGATCCTGGCATTCCCTTTGTACCCTAACTTTTGCAACTCACTAACTATTTCTTGCAAACTCCATTCATCGAGCTCATAATGCATATCTTCCAACACCTTTCCCCCCAAATATTCTAGCCCGTTCCCTAAATCATGAAACTTGCCACCATGGTGTATGTCTATGGTAAAATCTGAGTCCCCCATCCCTACAGGTATTAAAAATAGAAACATAATCCATTTAAAGCAACATCGGCACAACCACAATAATCAACATTCAAGAATAAACAAAATTCATCATCCAATGCCATAGTAGCTCCATTCAATCACATAATTTGAAAAAAAGGTTGAGACTTTCATAAGCTGAAACCATCAGCATACATTACACTTTCACAAATCTCCCATTGAAAGCAAAATCTATTTAATAAAAATAGAAGTAGAATCCATTTAAAGCACCACCATCACAGCAACAATAGTCAAACAATGCCATATTTTTTTTTGAAAAAAATTAACATAAATATCAACTTTTAACACTGAAAAAATTTGGGTTTTTTCTTTGTCACTTACTTGCAGAAACTTTGACTGCAGGGAGATGGAGTAGAGGCGTGGTCGGAGGCTCGGCAACGTGCGGCACGGTGACTCCAGGCGAGGGCCTTCACCGCGACGGAAGGAAGATGCCTTGGTCGGACAAATCGTGGAGAAGACCTCAGAGAAGAACAACGAACAAGGGCCTAGCGTAGAGAGAAGGCAACGGAGGGGACTCCAACAACTGTCTATTGCAGTCGATGGCAGACACACACGCCGTTGACGGAGGCAAGAGACGGAGAAGACAGGAGAAACTTAGGGTTTCTTTTTTTCTTAGGAATGAAATGTGAGTGGTTATTTGGGTATTAGGAAAAAATTCAGATTACTTCACCAAGCCTCTACAGCTAATTTTCAAGAATATTCCTTTTTTATGAAGAATATTCTGTTATCTCAAACGGTACACTGACGACAGGGACTTAATTGAAAAAAAAAGGTACAGGGACCCAATTGAAAAGAAAAAAAGTATAAGGACCTAATTGAAAATTCGGTGAAACTATAGGGACCTTCAGAGTAATTAAACCTTTAATTTACCCGCCATTAAGTTACTTATTCCTTATTCTTGAAACCCCAATTTACAATCTTCATAACCAATAATAAGAACATACTTCCCTGCAGTTCCTTGAGAAGACGACCCGAGGTTTAAATAATCGGTTATCAATTTTAAGGGGTTTGTTACTTGTGACAACCAAAACCTTTGTAAGAAAGGTTGATTGCTTGCTTTAGTAACTATACTTGCAATGAGTATTTACCATAACTTCTAAACCATCAATCTTCTGCTCTTTCAAAATGGCGCCGTTGCCGGGGAACTGCTAACGTGTGCCTTATTATTGGTTATTGTAAATATTTTTCTTTTGCTTGTTTATTTATTTTTATTTTTCCTTTTTATTTTTATTTGCTACCATGAATTCTCACCCCCTCGCTTTGAGTTTGGTTCTAATTTTGTTGAAGGAAATAGAAGTTACAGCAGGAATATGGGATCGCATCAAGGTCAGACCAATCAAGGATGGATGGAGCCAAGATGATCTAATCACCCCTTTAGGCAACAACACCCTCCAAGATATCATGGACAAAGACTATTCTACAATGCATATCCAGCTGATAGATATGGTGGACAACCTTGTAACTACCGACAAGCCCCACCCCGCGCCTGTAGACCATCCTCTCAACATAACCCCGAACCACCACACTCACAAGCTTCTCTTCACCATTCGCCACCACATGATCCCTATTTACCCCAGTTCCAATCCAGTCACTCCCAAGCACCACCACTTTCCTATGTATCATGTCCAAATCCATCACCCCGAGAATCAGAGGTTCACCTCAAGGAAACAGTAAATAAGCTTCAAGCAACCATTCGACAACTGGAGCAAGCAGTAATTCAATTAGCTTCTAGACACTCGAACATTCAAGGACCAACCACAGCCCCATGTGGACAATCTAATGAAGAGCGTAGCATGAAGGAGATATTAGAAACTCCAGTGGACAAGACAGAGCATAAATTCATACTCGAACAAGTAGAAGAAGCTGTCATTATACAAGAAGAAGAGTTGGTTGAAGATCTAGGAGACGCAGAACCTCCATGGGAATCCAGAGCTGAGGAGAAATCCGTCAAGGACATTATAGTTAATGCTAAGGAGGATAGCGCACAATCCCCAAGGCAAGTTGTTTATAAAGAATCAGACGGAATAATCCAAGAAGAAAATTCTCTTGATGATGATAGTCACAAGTCAAGTTCTCTTAGTAATGAACTTGCATCTGCAAGTGAGTTCTCTGAGATCGACGAAGCTTCCCCAAATGAATACGAGGATGATGCAGAGGTAGATTTCTCTCAACCTCCAATCTATGACTCAAGTGATGAGGAAGACATAGAAGACTTTGACCAGGGTGATGATGCATTTGAAGATCCTTGCAAAGAAGTGGAGGAATTCACAGAAGAGCACAAGGGAGAAGAACTTACAGAACCACTAGAAACACCTACCCCAAGGCCATTACCACCTAATACAAGCTTCAAGTGGGTACAATCCTTAACTTTACTTATTCAAGCTTCAAGTGCTTTACATCTGAAGGCATTTTTATTCCAGCAAATTTACTTTTTCTTCTTTTAGTCTTGGTTAAGAAAGCAGTAACTCAGGAGTTATCTTATCTCAACATAATCGATAACTGTTATCTTTGCTAATTGAACTGAGCTTCAATAATCCCAACCTTTTCTCAGGAAATAAATAGGATTCGAAGATCAAACTAATTAGTCCCTTGACTTTCCTTTACTTTAGTAAAGGTTGACTAAGTGGAATTAAGATTCAACTTTCATTGTTATTGATAAGAATAACAAAGTCTGGACTTCCAATTTCTCATACCTTTCCAAAAGTTTGCCTTGCAGCTATTTATTTATTTTAATTGCCATTTAATTTACCCGCCATTAAGTTACTTATTCCTTATTCTTGAAACCCCAATTTACAATATTCATAACCAATAATAAGAACATACTTCCCTGCAGTTCCTTGAGAAGACGACCCGAGGTTTAAATACTCGGTTATCAATTTTAAGGGGTTTGTTACTTGTGACAACCAAAACCTTTGTAAGAAAGGTTGATTGCTTGGTTTAGTAACTATACTTACAACGAGTATTTACCATAACTTCTAAACCATCAATCTTCCGCTCTTTCAGGGATCCTGTGGGGTCCACAGATACTGAGGGGTCAAGGACTTAGCATCCCTACTCCATTTAGGCGTGTAGATGCCCTTAGAGTGCAATTCTGGAGTTTAACGCCAGACTGCTGCTTGTTTTTGGCGTCAAATGCCAGCTTTTCTCCCTTTATTGGCGTTTAATGCTAAGTTGGTGCTTGTTTCTGGTGTTTAACGCTAGATTGTAGCTTGTTTCTGGCGTTTAACGCCAGCTTGATGCTTCTTTTTGGCGTTAAACACCAGTCTGATGCTTCTTACTGGCGTTTAAACGCCAGTAAGCTTATCCTCCAGGGTGTGCTGTTTTTAATGCTATTTTTCATTCTGTTTTGATTTTTCAGTTGTTTTTGTGACTTCACATGATCATCAACCTACAAAAACCATAAAATAACAATGAAAAATAAATAGATATAGTTTAAATAACATTGGGTTGCCTCCCAATAAGCACTTCTTTAATGTCAATAGCTTGACAGTGAGCTCTCATGGAGCCTCACAGATAATCAGAGCAGGGTTAGGGCCTCTCAACACCAAACTTAGAGTTTGGTTATGGCCTCCCAACACCAAACTTAGAGTTTGAATGTAGGGGTTTTATTTGACTCTGTATTGAGAGAAGCTTTTCATGCTTCCTCTCCATGGTTACAGAAGGAGAACCTTGAGTCTTGAATACAAGATAGTCCTCATTCAACTGAAGGACCAACTCTCCTCTGTCAACATCAATCACAGCTTTTTCTGTGGCTAGGATTATGAAGTCAGCAGGGATGTAGTGGCCTTCAACCTTCACTAGCACGTCCTCCACTAGTCCATAAGCCTGTTTCATTGATTTGTCTGCCATCTCTAGTGAGATTCTTGCAGCTTGTACCTAAAAAATTCCCAGTTTCTCCATTACAGAGAGTGGCATGAGGTTTATCCCTGACCCCAGGTCACACAGAGCCTTCTCAAAGGTCATGGTGCCTATGGTACAAGGTATGAAGAATTTTTCGGGATCCGGTTTCTTCTGAGGTAATGTCTACCTCATTAATGCATTCAGTTCATTGGCGAACAAGGGGGGTTCATCCTCCCAAATCTCATTACCAAATAACTTAGCATTCAGCTTCATGATTGCTCCAAGATACTTAGCAACTTGCTCTTTAGTGATGTCTTCATCCTCTTCAGAGGAAGAATATTCATCAGAGCTCATGAATGGCAGAAGGAGGTTCAATGGAATCTCTATGGTCTCTGTATGAGCCTCAGATTCCTTTGGTTCCTCTAAAGGAAACTCCTTTCTGTCCAGAGGACGTCCCATGAGGCTTTTCTCACTTGGACTCATGTCCTCCTCACTCTCTCCAGATTCGGCCATGTTGGTCATGGTTATGGCCTTGCACTCTCTCTTGGGATTTTCTTCTGTATTGCTTGGGAGAGTACTGGGAGGAGTTTCAGTAATCTTCTTACTCAGCTGACCCATCTGTGCCTCCAAATTTCTAATGGAGGACCTTGTTTCATTCATGAAACTTAGTGTGGTCTTGGATAGATCAGAGACTATGGTTGCCAGGCAGAATGGCTCTGTTCATAATTTTCTGTCTGTTGCTAAGAAGATGATGGAAAAGGCTTGCTATTGCTAAACCTATTTCTTCTACCATTATTATTGAAGCCTTGTTGAGGCTTCTGTTAGTCCTTCCATGAGAAATTTGGATGATTTCTCCATGAAGGATTATAGGTGTTTCCATAGGGTTCTCCCATGTAATTCACCTCTGCCATTGCAGGATTCTTAAGATCATAAGCTTCTTCTTCAGAAGATGCTTCTTTAATATTGTTGGATGTAGCTTGCAATCCATTCAGACTCTGAGAAATCATATTGACTTGCTGGGTCAATATTTTGTTCTGAGCCAATATGGCATTCAGAGTATCAATTTTAAGAACTCCCTTCTTCTGAGGTGTCCCATTGTTCACAAGATTCCTCTCAGAGGTGTACATGAACTGGTTATTTGCAACCATTTCAATGAGTTCCTGAGCTTCTGCAGGGGTTTTCAGATGAAGAGATCCTCCTACAGAATGGTCTAATGACATTTTTGACAACTCAGACAGACCATCATAGAATATACATATGATGCTCCATTTTGGAAGCATGCCAGTAGGACACCTTTTGATCAATTTCTTATATCTTTCCCAAGCTTCATAGAGGGACTCACTTTTCTTCTGTCTGAAGGTTTGGATTTCCACTCTAAGCTTGCTCATCTTTTGAGGTGGAAAGAATTTGGCCAGGAAAGCACTGACCAGCTTTTCCCAAGAGTTCAGGCTTTTCTTAGGTTGTGAATCCAACCATGTTCTAGCTTTGTCTCTTACAGCAAAAGGAAAAAGCATAAGCCTGTAGACCTCGGGATCAACTCCATTGGTCTTGACAATGTCACAGATTTACAAGAATTCAGCTAAAAACTGATGAGGATCCTCCAATGGAAGTCCATGAAACTTGCAATTCTGTTGCATTAGAGAAACTAATTGAGGTTTAAGCTCAAAGTTGTTTGCTCCAATGGCAGGAATTGAGATGCTTCTTCTATAGAAGTTAGAAGAGGATGCAATAAAGTCACCAAGCATCTTCCTTGCATCTCCACCATTGTTATTAGGTTCGGCCATCTCCTCTTTTTCAAAAATTTCTGTCAGATCCTCTCCAGAGGGTTGTGCTTTAGCTTCTCTTAGTTTTCTCTTAAGAGTCCTTTCAGGTTCAGGATCAGCTTCAATAAGAATGTCTTTATCCCTGTTCCTGCTCATATGAAAAAGAAAAGAACAGAAAAGAAGAGGAATCCTCTAAGTCACAGTATAGAGATTCCTTTATGTGAGTAGAAGAAGAGAAGAATAGAAGAAGGAGAAGAGAAAAATTCGAAAATTAAAACTTGGTGCATGAAATTGTGATCTCAACGGCGCCAAAAACTTGGTACGCACTTTCATAATCTCAATTCTTTTTCACAACTCCGCACAACTAACCAGCAAGTGCACTGGGTCGTCCATGTAATAAACCTTACGTGAGTAAGGGTCGATCCCACGGAGATTGTCGGCTTGAAGCAAGCTATGGTCATCTTGTAAATCTCAGTCAGGCAGATTCAAATGGTTATGGGATTTTGATAATTAAAAATATAAATAAAATATAAAATAAGATAGAAATACTTATGTAATTCATTGGTGGGATTTCAGATAAACGTATGGAGATGCTTTGCTCCTTCTGAATCTCTGCTTTCCTACTGCCTTTATTCAATCATTCATACTCCTTTCCATGGCAAGCTGTATGTTGGGGGATCACCGTTGTCAATGGCTACCGTCTGTCCTCTCAGTGAAAATGGTCCAAATGCACTGTCACCGCACGGCTAATCATCTGTCAGTTCTCACTCATGTTGGAATAGGATCCATTGATCCTTTTGTGTCTGTCACTACGCCCAACACTCGCGAGTTGAAGCTCGTCACAGTTATCCCATCCTAGATCCCACTCGGAATACCACAGACAAGGTTTAGACTTTCTGGTTGTCAAGAATGCTGCCAATTGATTCTAGCTTATACCACAAAGACTCCAATCTTTTGGAATGGAGGCTAAGAGATACACACTCAAGCTATTGCAGATAGAACGGAAGTGGTTGTCAGGCACGCGTTCATAGGTGAGAATGATGATGAGTGTCACGGATCATCATATTCATCAGGTTAAAGTGCGAGTAAATATCTTGGAATAAGAATAAGCTTGAATTGAATAGAAAAACAATAGTACTTTGCATTAATTCATGAGGAACAGCAGAGCTCCACACCTTAATCTATGGTGTGTAGAAACTCCACCGTTGAAAATACATAAGTGATAATGATGTTCATTGGCTTCGGCCCCAGAGGGGGAACCAGAATTACCAAGACCTCTAATACAATAGTAAAAAGTCCTATTTATACTAAACTAGTTACTAGGGTTTACAGAGATAAGTAAATGATGCAGAAATCCACTTCCGGGGCCCACTTGGTGTGCGCTTGGGCTGAGCATTGAGCTTTACACCTGTAGAGACTTCTCTTGGAGTTAAACGCCAGGTTGCAGCCTGTTTGTGGCGTTTAACTCCGGTTTGTAACATGCTTCTGGCGTATAACTTCAGAATAGGACAGGAAGTTGGCATTTGAATGCCAGTTTGCGTCGTCAAAACTCGGACAAAGTATAGACTATTATATATTGCTGAAAAGCCCTGGATGTCTACTTTCCAACGCAATTGAGAGCGCGCCATTTGGGTTTCTGTAGCTCCAGAAAATTTATTTCGAGTGCAGAGAGGTCAGAATCCAACAGCATCTGCAGTTCTTTTTCAGCCTCTGAATCAGATTTTTGCTCAGGTCCCTCAATTTCAGCCAGAAAATACTTGAAATCACAGAAAAATACACAAACTCATAGTAAAGTCCAGAAATGTAAATTTTTCATAAAAACTAATAAAAACATAGTAAAAACTAACTAAATCATACTAAAAACTACCTAAAAACAATGCCAAAAAGTGTATAAATTATCCGCTCATCACGGCATAAGACCACTCTTTAAAGCACTCTCTTTTTATCTTTAGCTTTTCTTGTATACTCGCATTCTACCACCAGAACTCCTTGTCTCTTGGTCCTATTCCTTTAGATTCACCAAAACTTTCTTTTGCTGTTCTTCTAATAACTTCTGCCATCTCCCTCCACATCTCTTCCGCGCTTCCATTCCCATCCCACTTTTCCTCTTCTCCTACCCGTCTTAGGAAGCTTCTTTGTTCCTCACCTTTCATCCGCCACCACCTCGTCGTTGGGTTCTTCGTATGATGTCTTTTCCTCAACTTTTGCTCAACGCAAAAATCCATGACGAGCACCCTATGTTGTGTTGTCAAACTCTCTCCCGGGATAGTTTTACAGTTAATGCAAAATTTTCGGTCGACTCTCCTCAACAACAAGAAGTCGATTTGAGAGCTTGTCAAGTCACTCTTATAGGTTATAAGATGTTCGTCTCTCTTTTTAAAACATGTATTTGCAATGAGAAGATCAAAGGTTGAGGAAAAGTCCAAAATAATTTTACCCTCGGCATTGATCACTCCGAAACCATGGCCTCCATGAATACTCCCATATCCAGTCCCTTCTCTCCCAACATGGCCATTTAAATCTCCTCCAAATAAAATCTTATCTCCCAAAGGTATGCCTTGAACCAAACTCTCTAGATCCTCCCGAAACCTTATCTTGTGTTGTTCGCCCGAACCCACTTGCGGTGTATAGGTGCTAATCACATGGAAAGCACCTCCCTCCACCACCAGTTTGATAGAGATGATCTGATCTCCTACCCTCTTGATATCTACTACGTTCTTCTTCCACTGCTTATCCACAATTATTCCAACTCCATTCCTATTCTTCACCTTTCCTGTATACCAAAGTTTGAAATCAGAAGTATCCAACTCCCTAGCCTTTGCACCAACCCATTTTGTTTCTTGTAGGCACATAATGTTAATCTTCCTCCTTGTCATAGTGTCCACCACCTCCATGGACTTTCTTGTTAGAGTGCCTATGTTCCATATCCCAAATCTCAACCTTCTGTCGCTTCGACTTTTACCTTTTACTTTGTGAACTAGCTTATTTACCCTCGTCCGTTCACGAAAACGGGAGAACCCTTGCTCATTTAACACTACATCCGGGCACCGATGCAGCGACTCTTGCTCATTTGACACCGTACTCGAGCCATACAGCGCGTTGCTTCCGGGCAACGACCTAGCTTTAGCGCAATAATGTCTTTGATTCATGTCATGGGGTTCGACTATATTTTTATGTTGGTTGTCGAAGACCTAACACAACCCTCCTCCTTTATCCGGGTTTGGGACCGGCTATGTACCACAAGTGTAACATAGGCGGAGTTAGTGAGTCTAAAGAATAAAAGAATATATATCAATCCTATATCAGTCACTATTACATACACACATATAATACATATACTTAGTTGATACATATTATTTATTTAGTTTTTCTAAAAAAATAATATTTTCATATATTATATATAATTTAAATAAACTATATTTTGAAAAATATTTGATAAAAAATTATATTATATGATAATATTTTTAACAAAATTAATTAGTTAATAAGTATTGAATATAATAATCTAATTATTTGTCAAGTAATATAAAATAAAATTTTAATTATTTTATATTTTTTTGTTACAGTTTAAAATAATATTTTAATATTATAAAATTTTTTGCATAATAATTAATCTTAATGAATAAAAAATACTGATATATTTTGTATTTATATATTTTATATTTAATTATTTAAAAATAAAAAATGTTGTTACCATTTATAGTATTGTATATTAAAATATTGTCATTTAAAACATTTATTTATGTAATAGAATATTCTATATTTATTAGAGTCCATCAATCCTCTTCCTTTATATTAGCCTTTAATTTTTATCTAATAAAATCTAGTAGTCTATATACATGTGGTACATCCAATAAACACATAATTATTATGCTCATTTTAGACATACCCACTAAGATTTATTCATATATCTTATAACAATTTTATTTTAATAAATCAAGTCCTTTAATATTCAAACAAAACTCATTCTCTAAAAATCATGTTTGATGCAAAATATCTAAATACAGATCATATTGACACCACATTTACAAATAGTAAATCAAATCAAACACAGGAGTATTGAGCTTGTGGCCTAGTTCTTGAATTCTGATGAGGAGTGACGATTGATACATTATTAAAAGAAATGATGCTTGTACAAAAAAAGAAAAAAGAGAATGGTGTTAATACTTAATAGTTAATACTACCTGTGATGAGGCACATACATGAGGATGATCAGTTTACTAATTATTTACATTCGATCAGCATCACATCAAATCCAATATTTGCTTCCAAATTATCCTAGCTTGGGTAACAGCAAAATAGTAATGCATAGAAGATTAACTCAAAGAACTAAAGTTATTCAGTTGATCAAACATCTTCATTCAACAAGAGACAACAGCATTGCACCTTAATACAAAAAGAAGTGATCACTTATTCTAAATGTTGTTGAAATTGAGATTTAATATAAAATAAAAGAGTAAACTAAATGTAAAACATGAACTTATAACACAATTTGAGTCATAAATTCGTCTGACCTAATAAAATAATTTAACATTAAAATTGATTTAAAGTCCTAAATTAAGATTCTAACTACTTGCTTTGCTTGTCCCTTTTCCTTGTGTTTCAACAGGCAAAACTAGTGACCAATTATAAGTAGCTCAAACTGTAGAGGAAATTTACAACAAAGTGGAAGAAAAGTTGGAGCCATAACAAAACAAACATATTCATACAATCAGTCAACCAAAAGACCGGCACTGATTCCTTCCTGATAACACAACATTTAGAGTGCCATGTATAAGTAGTTTCTACTGCATAAAATAAGAGGCTAAAACTAGCTAGTTGCGAAACCACCTTTTACATTATTGAAATCTCAAACTGGGACTACTTGGAAACACTACAATACTCTGCCAAATGAAGGTGATGTTTCAAAGATTTATCTCTTTAAGGAATTCTCATACAATTATACAATACATTATTAAAGGGTTGTTTGTGAGCCTCTTCTCCGAAACCAAACTTACAAACAAATTTCCATAAAGAATAAGCAAAATAAAAAGAGTGTGATAGCTGCGTGCAAAACCTCAAAAGTTCTCCGGACTGTCATCCAATTGTTTCTCGTCTTCTATATCAACCTCCAAAATCTCCTGAAAATCCAAATAGGGAACATGTTTCGCTCTTGTTCTAGGCTTTTGCATTTGGATTGAACGAAGTAAAGCAATAGAGAATTAGTTATTGTTTAGTCACTTAATAAGAAAACAATCAGGACAGTGATTCTAAGTTGTGACCAGATACCAATTTTGAAAGAACATAGAGTTTATACTTTATAGTGTTTAATAGTGATTATGGAAAAGGAAGAGAAGAGAGAGAGTTACAGGGATCCTCTGTTTGAGATAATTAGCGACTCTGGCTACGACATCGGAACGCTTGTGCCAAAAGCGACCCTTGAGGCTGATCTTCACGAAAGGTCCATCTAACTCTGCCAATTCAACCGTTCCTGAGAGAAGAAGCATATTCATGAAGAACATATATAATATATATCTATCCTTTACATATTTCATTGAACAACAAAAACAACAACCAGTGATGCCAACTGAAGTGTCAAAGATCTGTCCCAGCTCCGCGCGAGCATCAACCAACACCTGTCTCACATTGTCTTCTGTGAGGTCGAGTGGCGGCGGAGCCGGGACAGATGCTGAAAGAGGTCTCAGCCTCAACCTCCTCTTCCTCCTCCTGCTCCATGGTTTTTCTTTGCCACGTGTTGTTAGGTGGTCCACTTGTTGAAATGGAGATTTGTGGATAAGTGGGGCAGGGTTATGGTAATAAGTGGAGGTGCATACAGCAGGTGCAGGAGGAGGAGGAAGAGGAGATAATGATGAGAGTGTGAGTGAGGCTACATTGCAACAGAGGCACTTTGAAGGCAGTGACATGATCCTTAAAGGGTTGAGTTATTCTGAGAAAGAGTGGATGTTGGATACGGATAAACACACTGAAACAGTGAAACCAATTAACCAATATTCCTCAAAAAGCCAACATTATAAAAGTAAAAAAAATTAAAATAAGTAAGAGCTCTGCATCTGAAACTAAAAGCCCACATAGTTAGCCCGTATTTGGAGACGCTAATCAAAATTTCATCGTGGAAAAGTCTAGGGCACAGCATTTAACCATAAAAAAAAAATTGAATGATCCTACACCATTGGATTTAATCTCACACCATTAAAAATACTATTGATAACCAATTAATGGTTACAAAACATAAAAGTTATTAGTCACTAGCACTCCTCTTTCATTTGCGTTTTTTTAGCAATATTCTTCAGAAATTAGAGAATAAATTATTTATTTATATATTATCAAAAATAAATTTAATTATATATTTATTTGCATATAGAGTATCACGTTTGAATTAAGCTATAGATAATTAATTTATCGCATCATTTTCATTCTCATGAAATTATAAAATTTGAGAAATATTTGTATAATTTTAGAATATATTTAATGTGTGTTTTAAAAACTTAATTTTATCCAAAATTTAATTATGTATTGAATTGGTTAAATGTATAATCATCTTATGTAGTAAAAATGTGCAAAACCAATTTATATAATAATAATAATAATAATAATAATAATAATAATAATAATAATAATTTTTTTTAATTTCAAAAGTGTACCAGAATAATTGCAATTTTTTGAGGGTATGTTTAAAAAAGTTGACATTTTAATTTACAAGTTTAGTTAGTATCAGATGTTGTATGCCTACACACAACTAGTCTGTTACTAAAATCTTAGATAAGAGGCAAGGTAGGAATAGAGAGTAAAATACATTGTGATTGATAGATATCTCTCTGTTCATTATCAATTACCTTCGCATATTATTTGATCTACATTCTTTCACACATCACCCTGATGAAATTGTGGTCTAGATCTGATTTTAGTAAAGAAAATAAGATTGAAGTGGAAGAAGAATACCTAGAGAAAGTAAATTTGTCATATGAACAAATATAAAACCTAAAATCATAGTTATCAGAATCGAACCGGTGATCAAATCGGTCAAGTTACTGGTTTACTGATTTATTGGTTCAACCGATAAATTACTGGTTGAACTGATAAAACCGGTCACACGTAAATAAAAAATATAAAATAATCAAAAACTTAAAATTAAAATTTGAAATACATATCTACACTAATATTTTATGAAAAATTAAGTCTCAAATTCTAAAAATAACTAATAGAAAACATAGAATTTATCAGTACTACTACAATAGTATCTTAATTTGACACAATAAGAGTAATAATTCATTCATAAAGCCTGTCATCTAAGTAGATTTTAACATTAGCATCAAAAGTCAAAACAAATAATCTTAATCACAATACTAGCATTTAAATAGATCAAGCAAATTAATAAATTTTTAGTGAACTTTATATTTATATTAATAATGGCACATAATTAAAATATAATTAATTCGAAAAATAAAAAATAAAAAATAAATTAAATTAGATATTTATAATATTATGTAATTGAATGTATACTATATAATTATTATTTGACATATGCAATAGTAAGAAGCATGGTGGCTTAGTGGCAAGGGAAAGAGGTTGCATTCCTAAGGTCCTAGGTTCAAACCTTAGCTTTGGCATTTTGACAATTTTCACAACAGACCAGTTCGGTTAGACCGGTTTGTACCGGTTCTCACCGATTTCAATCGATTTCTTCGATTCTTACCGGTTTACACCGGTTCTCTTCTTTGAACGGTCCAAAATGTAAATTGAACCGGCTAAGGATCCGGTTCATTAGTTTTTTAGTCAAACCGACTGATTCGGTTCGGTTTTTACAACTATGCTTAAAATTGAAAACGAACCACTGAGTACATCAAAATACCTAATGTTATTCACTATTTATAACTCTTAGAAAAGGGTAATGCTAAGTAACCAATGACTTATTTGAACAACATGAATAACGGGCCTTAAAATTGGCCCATTTCAACTAAAACACACTACACCCTAATTTTCCCCCAAATTCTAATTTTAACCATCCTAATCATCTACCCCCTTTTTATCCTAGCAGTCAAACCGTTTCCCCTACCCCCCAAAATTGAACGTGCATTCACCGAGGAGAGCACTTACCGCCGGCGCTCCGGCTGCAACGTGAACAGCCGTCAGAACCAAACACTTTCTCGCCGCCAGGTTCCAAACACTTTCTCGCCGTCGGAACCAAACACTTATCCTAATTTAAATTACGTTCGGTCTCTCTGCTACTACCGTCATCCGGAGCGCCTCCCTCGTGTAGCCATCAAGCATTCGTCGTCGTGTAGGAGACACCCAGTCGTTGCCCGCGCCGCCCGTGTAGCTGCTGAAGGCCCGTTCTTGCTAGCGTTCTGTGTCCCTGTTCGTAGCCTTCTTAGGTCAGTGAAAGGCTATTTGTTTTTTTACTGATTAAATGTTCACAAAAGTGTTTAGTTGATGGTTTCTTTTGAACGGTTGTGCTGCTTGTGCTCATTGCTAACTCTGTTTGACTTCCAGAAGTGTCGATAAACATAGTGACATGTTAATGTTGTTGAATAGCCTCTTTTTGTCGTCTTGTTTTTTAATGGTTGACTGAATTTGGATATGTTTTGTCTTTGGATATTAGGAAGTCACGAATTGGTTTCAAGCACATTTTTTTGATGAAGTTAATTTCTTGTAGTATGAGTTGTTTATGAAATTTAAAAGGGATGGTTACTTCACTATGTGAATGGATGGTTGAAACTTTTACCAAGAATGTGAAATTTGTTTGAGTCTTGGGACCAAATTTTTGCTTCAGTTAGTTAACCAACCTTTGTGTCACATCTGAATTCTCATTCAACTTTACCGTAACGTATGTTTGATTTTTTATAAATATTGTTGTTTGATATGTTTACTTTCGGAATAATCTGCAAGCCAAATTCTAATGTTGCAACACCTATCTGTATATTCAGTTTTTGAGCTGGGTTGGAGTTGTTTGTTACATTTTTAATCACAGTTAATAGTGTAATATACTTTTTCTACATATGATTACTTGCTTATTTTGTTACTTGCTTGACTTTGGATGTTCTATTTTGAATAAAATATATTAAGATCAGATCATCATTCTTAATAAAAAATTAATTAATATTAATCCATAATAAAATAAATATTAATTACATATATTTTTTATTCAAAATATATTTCAAGAAAATTTCAAAGGTTATGTTTTGATTTTATTTTATATATATAAAAACCTTAGCGCCAACAAAAAATACACTGCATAGTCTTTTTAATTCATTTCTTCCCGTATACTTCTTGTTTAAAATAATGCATCTCTCTTCTTTTTCTTTATCCTTTCACACTCGAACGCACGTACCCCTTCCAAACTATATTTGTACTGTTATTAAAGAAAATGAAGAAAACAAATTTCACATAAATCAAGAGAATATGTATTAATTCAAAGTTTCAAAAGACACTGAATTTCCAAATATTTTGAACGTGTGCCGTTGATATTATTTGGCTTTAGCTGGTGATGATAATGATAATATGATGAATGCATGTATGTCATGGTCATCATCACCTTATATGTTTTTACAAGAAATAGTAGAGAGATGTTCAATTTTGTTACTTGCTTGACCTTGGATGTTCAATTTTGACTGCTTCCGTTACAAAAAGTTTATTATACCGGGTTTTTGGTTGTTTGCCTAATTACTCACATTGATCAATATTGTTGTTATGCCATTTTTGAGTTTCAATTTTTTCCCTTAGAACATGGAAGGTAATAGTACACAGTGCATGGATGCTTGGAATAAAGCCAACTATATGAAATCTGTTTGAGTTTATTCACAATATTTTAGCAGTCTTTAGTTTATGTATTTGTGTTTCATGTGATTTGATTTGAAATGATATCCATTAGGGATGTTTGGTTTTGTAAGACACTTTGATACAAACCTGAGATGGACTTTTGTATTGAAGTAACTCGTGACGTATTATTTCAGTTCTGAATACTATGGAAGCCTAATTATAATGGCAGAAAAAATTTTATGTATATGGTTCTGGAATTCGGTTGGTATTATTCGTTTGTGTTTTTAAACACAAATAAAATTGTAGTATGTTGGTAATACACGTCTTTACGTTGTTAGTATATATGGTACACTCACACTGCGGATGTTCGACCAGGAGTGCTTACTTAGTTGGATGATAATTTCACCTGGTGTCTAGTTGTTTGCTTGTTTGTTCTAGTGGTTGATTCTGTGATTGGTTGACTTGTTTCTAGTGTGATTGATAGTTGGTTTTGTTAACACCACACAACATCAGTTATTCTGCTTATCTGACAAGGAATCCTTCATTATCGTGTACTCATTTTAGTGCCATGATGCTGTGTGTGTTGAGCTCTTGGGGTGGTTAGTTAGGTTTCTAATTCTATTCAAATGATAACGTGCAGTAAGTGGAAACACTAATGATTTACTGGTTCATTACAGGCACAAACGTGTTCTAAGTTTGATTTCCTGAGTACCATTCAGATGGGAAAAAAGGTAATCCGTGTTTCGTCGTTAAGCAGTCTTTATTCTATTTGCTTATAAGTTATATTCTTTTTGTTAATAGAAATTAGTAGAGACGTGCTGTTCTCCATGATATATCAACGAGATGATCACCCACCTGGAAAATATTAATGCTGTTGCGAAGCTATCAGAGATCGACGCAATTGGGTTTGGATTCATGAAGAGGATTCCACAATGGGCAGTGAAGCAGAGTACAATGATACAACTAGCGAAGGCATATGATGTGGACACAAATACACTTATAGTGGATGTCAAAAACATCCGCGTTAATTCTAAGTTGATAGGGAGAGGGTTAGGGATACGCTCCGGTGGTAAGCTATTGCTGTTTCTTTTTTACTGTTTGTCATATATAGCTTGGTTAGTTTCCTTTTTCTGTGCGTAATAATTATTGTACATACTTTGCTGAATTCAAAATGTAGATGTTGCCATACCTGAACTAAAAAAGAAGAATCATGCCCATCTAACCATCAAAGAACAATTTAAGAAAAAAACAACTACGTAGTTGCGCGACTTTGTAAATGCCTGTCCCATGGACACCGAAGTGGAACGGGCAAATTTTAGAAGGCACTTCATCTTGGTGGTCCTGAAGATGTTGGGCAAATTTTAGAAGGCACTTCATCTTGGTGGTCCTGAAGATGTTCCTATACCCAACGAGTCAACAGACCATATCCCCGTGGCACATACCTCCGATTCTCGATGTCTCCGACCCCAGCAAATTCAATTGGGCACATAAGACATTCAAATGATTGGGACTAGCAATAGAAAAATTCCAAACTAAGAAGCATGAAACTTGTGGTGGCTGCATGTTCGCCCTGATGGTATCTTTTAATGTTTAATTGCTTATTTTTCCTACTTGCTTTTATGTTGCACAACATAACCTTTTAACCTTTCCAACCAGCTGTTATACTTTCAACAATTGCAGTATGGTCCACTCAATCGCTGTCGAGAACCAGAGCCATGGGTCACTGCATGGACTGTTGCAGAACTTGACAAGAAGGCCGCTAATGTCCTTGTTGAGGTACTAACCCAGACGATTTATTTGTTGTTATATGCTAATCCACTTAACCATTGAGTGATTTTAAAAAAAAATAATAATGTTCCACTGGGGGAATTTGGATTATTACTTTCTAAACATAATTGACCTTTCCCTAATAGGGTTGCCTCGGAGATAGGGCAAAAGTGACTGAGAAATCCCCATCCAAAAAACAAAGCCGAAAGAGGGAACGCAAGACTAGAGCGGCGTACAAGGTAATATGTTTGTTGGAATTTAAATTACTTACAGCGTTGAAGCTATAGGTGGTTAGATTATATGCATATTTGAATTGTTTATTTGAAATTGCAAAACTGGATGCATAACCCTATTTCCTTTGGACGTTTTGTATCGTTAACGTATGTGTAATTGTATGTCCAACATAGTAAGGGCGGTATATGCATTTATTGATGGATGTACATAGAAAAGCAAGGATGGATCCATTAAAGCGGGCACCGTAAGTCATCAAATAAACCGCCATCTAGGCCAGTTGAAACAAAAGTACCTGAAAGCCATACAACGGCACAAGAGCTGAGTGCATCTTGTTGTAGATATAGGTTGACTTCATAACTTAATTACTCAGATTAAATACCAATTTGGTTGGGGTTGGAGGATGAATATGTTTTGGTGCCATGTTAGTTTTGTTGGATGTTCAAATCTCATTGTATGTGGGTGGATATTGACATAATGATGTATATGTTCATCTTGGAACTTAGCTGGCCTATATTTTTAATTGAATTTCCTCTTTTCCTTATTTTGTGTGTGGAATTTCTAACATTCTAATTTAAAACATAGGAGACCAGAAGAGGGACACGCAAAAAGGTGCCCGTCGTCAAAGACAAATCTTGCAAAGGCCGCACAACAGCAGCTGAAGCCCCGAAGCGCAAGGAGAGACTTGTAACTGCTTCGGACTTCAACAATGACGATAATGAGCCACTTGCTCGAAAAAGGCGCCGCCTGTTTCAAGACAACTGGAACCCACATGGTGAGCATCTAAATAAAGAGGCAAACCCGTCAGCTCCACAGGAAAAGGATCCAGTTACACCATCTACAGCACTTGTGAAAGTTACTGAATACGATTTTGACAAGCAAGTTCTATTGGTTAACATCTGTTGTATATGTCAATTGGCCATATCATTTTTTTTTGTGATTTTAATCCACATACTAATTGTGTTATCTAAGTATATTTGCATTCAATGCAGAGACTTTGACTTGAACTTCGTGCAGTGTCCAGAAGTTGAGGAAATATTGGTAAAGGTTGAACAGGGTAGGAACACAAGGCCAATAAACATGGAACCCATACAAACCGTCATATCTAAGAAGTCACGCTGTCACCTACCTAGCCCTGGAAAGCCTAGCTTTTTTCTTGGATTGACACATCTTAAAAAGTCACCGGCCACACCCCCTATCACAACAGTACATCCGAGGCTTAAGAATGCCAGATTAGGAGAGGATAAGGAGAACAAAGTCCGGGGTTGGATTTTGAACTCTTCCCTCAATAAAGAGGCACCATTGGCAACCTATAAAGGTAGGCCGCATTTTCAGCTGTCAAGGAGGGATCTATAGAATTTGAAGGCACGTGGTTGGGTCAATAGCAACGTAAGTTATTGAACTCCATGTTGTAGTTACACTCATATTGGTCTTCGTATACCTGATGTCATGCTTCTTAATTTTACCACGCAGATCATTCAATGGATGTGCTACACATTTAACGATGCACATGCTACACAATTCACACGTGCTTTCTACTGCGTGTCTCTAGGAATATTGGTATGAAGGCTATAGTTTTTTTGTAATCTTACTATTCCTGTTGCATAACTGACTGCTGCTTTGACAACAGAAAACGGTGACACGACATCATAACCTGGATTCATTCCATAACGGGCCAATTCCGGTGTATGAGGGCTTGGGTCCAAACTTCGGAGAGGATACCAAATTCTTTAACAAAGTGGAGGCAGCCAAGAGAAAACGGGTGAGACATCATTCTATTTTATGTAATGTATGGTTTACCATATTTAGATGAGAACTTATTTGTTCGGTTTATTTATTCTACCTAGTTTGCTAGGTGTTTGTTGAATATGTTAGACATTGCCTCATGTGTTTTCTTCATGGACTTATTGAATCGTACTCATTTCATCTGGAAAGGAATTTGTTTGTTCAAATTCACCATAAATGGAAAAGATTGTTTAACTTGTGGAGGGTATGATATGCTTGTCGTGCATCTTACACCATGCAGTTAATAGTTGAATATGTTATTTGTGAGTTCTTGTTGCAATGGTGTATTCCAATGTATTCGAAAGGACATTGGTGATTGTACGTGTTTGATGTGGCAAGGAAAATGGTGATGGTAATCGATAGTCTGCATGATAAGGCACCCAATGATGAACGGAGGAAACTAGATGCAAATGCGGTAAGCTAAGACACCCCGTGTGCGTTGTTTATGTAGAAACAAATAATAAAAAACAAAAATTGATGAAATATTGCTGAGTATTTTACAGGGGCAAATAATTGAAGACATGACCAAAGTAGCCATCCCGACATACAAATGTAGTATGAATGGTCCAAGTTTTGCATATGCCAAAGTTCCTATGCAACCAAGCGGTTAAGTAGAACCAATCAACACACCCAACAAATTTATCCATTCATAGTTACTGTAACATTGATATCATCCTGATTGGACCATTCTTACTTAATTATGTAGTTGGGATTGTTGCATCTATGCCATTAAATTCATGGAGACATACACTGAAGATTGTAAACTAGATAAATGGGATGATGAAAGTTACCCGATTGCTCTGTTTTAAATTTGTTATTTCCGTTTCATGTTTCTTTGACACTTCAATCATCGCCCTCAGAATGAAAATACCATATAGGATATGCTTCGGACAATGAGAGTGGAGCTCATCGTGGATATTGTCATGGAAGCACACAATGAATCAATTGAACAGGTGCAAACTCTGTTGGAATAAAATGGTGAACGTGTACGCTACAACCGTCCAAGAAACAAGAAAAAGGAGGTTAAATCACCATTCACAACACTAAGCACTAAGACATTGATAAGATGGTGCGCAAAATATAACTTCACCGGCAAGTGCACCGGATCGTCCAAGTAATACCTCAGGTGAGTGAGTGTCGATCCTAAGAGGATTGTTGGATTGAGCAAGTACTAGTTATCTTGCTGGACTTAGTCAGGCAAATAATAAAAAGAGTTGTTGTTAAATTCGCATAAAACAAAATAGTAAAGAAAATAAAGAAAGTAATTAAAGGTTTGGTAAAGAGATAATATATGGAAGCAGTTAAGGCTTTGGAGATGTTTATCTTTCTAGATTAAAACGTCTTACCAACCACTTTAACAATGAATGATTCAATCTATGGCAAACCATAAGTGACTAATGCCTACTCTCGTAGTGAATTAATCTCTTCTAATCTTACTAAAATGCCTGATAAACCACTATTTAATGGTTTATCTTGTATTCAATTGGGTGGATTTTGTCAACCTTACTCACACTTATTCATGTAAATTGCATGTTTTTAAGATTCCTTCCTAATTTTGTGCTATGATTGAAAACATGCTTCCTAGGCCTTAAAATTGCTAATTTTTAATCCTCTCTTATTACCATTCGATGCCGTGATATGTTTATTAAGTGTTTTCAGGTTTATAGGATATGAATGGCATAAAGGATGGAAAGGAAGCATGCAAAAGTGGAAGGAACACAAAGAATTAAAGATTTGAGTAACTGGTTCCGACGCGTATGATAGTGAGAATTTATCATCGATCTAGATTTTCACAAAGTAGAGTTCTATCGTTGAAAGTATAGTCTAGACCAACAATTAATTCCCAAATTAAATAATAAATCCAATACAAAATATAAACCGAGAGTAATGAAACCTCGGGTCGTTCTCCCTAGGATGCAATTGGAAGTGTTTCTCTTTCGGTTGTGAGGGAAAAGGGGTTTTCAAGTAAGAATTGAAAGATTAAAAGAACTAAGTAATAAAAGAACTAAGGAATGCTCAAAATTGTAAATTAATGCAAGTAAAGAGAAAGCAAGGTCAAAACTAGTGAAAATGCTATAAATGTAATAAAGAGCCTTAACTTGGGAATGAGAATCCAAGGAGTCCTATCATCGCCATAACCACAACTATGGTAATTATGATGAGTCAATCTCGCCTAGTCAACCCCAACCATCGAGGAGTAAGTCAAGCAAGCATAATTGACCTTAATCCATAAGTCCTAGCTAACTTACTAAACTAGTTGATAAAAGGCTAGCGTCAATGAAAATAAGAGTCAACTAACTACCCAAGAATTACCACTAAATGTTGGACATTATGACTCTAGTATCCTAAGAACTCAAACCACAAGCCAAGGTGTGACAATCTACTCAAAATCTAAGGTTGGCATTTTCACAAACACCTTGTGTGCATAATTGAAAAACATGGGAAATTGTAAAGGAAAATAGAAAACTATAACCAACTATCAACAAAACCAAATATAAATAAGCAAACAAGCATAAAGAAAGCATGAAACATTAAATTCATTAATCAAAACTTCAAGAACTCAAAATTGCAATTATAAACAAAGTGCTTGAACCAAAGGAAATAAAAATAAAGACAATGTAAATAAAGATGAATTAAAGAGTACTTACAATTAAATATGCAAAATACAAGAGAAAAGCTTCTATAAAATGCTACAATGGAAATGGAAATTAAACCCTAAGAGAGCAAAGCTACACTACTCCTACTCCTACTCTTACTATATGAAACTAAGGAAAAATAAAATCTCAGTCCTAATGAAAGCTAATATGTTGCTTCCCCCTTTATATAGCCCTTCATTTCAGCATTTCAGCCTTCCAAAATGGGCCAAGAGCCCCCAAAATTCATGCAGCACATGTTTCATTAATGCAATCACGTGCAGGGACCTGTGCGGACGCATAGACGTGTGCGTCCACACACTCGGCTGAAAATTGACCTGTGCATGCGCACAAGTGCGTGCGTACGCACACATGGAAATTTTTGCTTGTGCGCGCACGCAGGGTTGTGTGCACGCACACTTTGCTGTGTGTGCTTTTCCTTGTTTTCTTCATGTTTTCTCCCTTGTACATGCTTTCTTCCATTTTTGGCTATCTATTCTTGCCTCCAATGCCTGAAATCACTCACAAACCATATCACGGCATCGAATGGCACAAAGGTGGGATTAAATTGCTCTATTAAAGCACAAAATTGCATGTTTTCACATTTAGGATCAAATTAGGGATCAAACACAAAAGAATGCTATTTTGGTGCTTAAGTGCGAGTTCATATGCTAGAATCCAACCAATATTGAATGAAAATATATTATCAAATATGGACTCATCAACTCCCCCACACTTAAACAATAGCATGTCCTCATGCTAAACTAACAAGGAGAATGATCAAATGGGTAATCAACTTATTAAATGCAACTACCTATATGCATGCAAGTATGTAAACACTATATATTTATCTATCTATCTATCTATAGTATCTATATGAAATTGGTGAAAATAAACAATCAAATTCCCAAGCAAGTATAGATAATTAGGGGAAAGCAAGGAAACAATCCATGGTAACCAAAATCTAAAGAATTGATTCAACTCATAAAAATAAGCAACTTGCAAGAATGTATGATAAGAAGGGTAGAAACATAGAATTGAGTGATCAAACCCTCACTAGGTGTGTATACACTCTAAGCACTCGGTGTTTAGGGTCAATTCACTCAAATCTGCTTCTAATCATGCTTTCAGGGATTTGCTTTTCATCTAACAATCAACAAACAAGTGATGCATGAATGCAATTATCATGAAGACTTATTGGGATTGTAATGGGATTAGGGTAAAGGTGGGATAGATATGGCTAAGTGGACTAAAATGATTGAATCCTTGATTAGTTTAAGTATCCAACTCAAACTATATCAACCAAATCAAAATAAAATGTGATCCTAACCTTCCATCACCTTTTTCACACACATTCATGTATGCTCTTTCACTTACATCACATATGCATTCCTTATTCATTTCTTTTCTCTTTGGGGTAGCTTTTTTCCCCTTTTTATTTATTTATTTTTTTATTTTATTTTTTTTTTTGAAATACAAATGCATATGGTTCAATAGTTCATACATGAATGCACCCATTTTCTAAAATTTTCAAACAATGTCATTCACTACCAATGTTTTTCAAAATTCTTCTATACTTAAATGAAACACGCTCCTCAACCTAAGCTAATCAAGGATACAATCCAAGGTAAATCATAGTTTTTCGCTTAAGGTTATGATGTGCTAGTATAAAGAACAATGGGGTAAATAAAGCTCAAAAGGGGTTAACAATGGTAGATGTAAGGGTAAGGCTATATAGGTAAAGTAAGCTTTTATCAAAGATGGCCTTAATCATGCTCAATGAAATTCAAAACATCAATCATTAGAAATAAAGAATCAAGCAAACCCAAGATTGCAATCATAGAAGAGATATATCACACAATGAACAAAATTAGTGGTTAAAGTGTGTAACCACTCAATATAGCTCAAACACTCACAAGGTATTTGTTCTTTACTCTTCTATGTTCCATAAAAATCATTCAAGCAAATTTGAAAATAATTTTCTCAATCAATTCAATAGAACGCCTTTGGCAAAATTCTTGGAAAATTTGTTGTTTTTCACCAAAGTTATTTTCTATATGTATGTATATTCTGATGGATGCAAAGTTTTTCAAAATTTCCTAGTTCTTTTCCTAATTTTCAACAAACAAAAATTAACATGAACAATTAGGATCAAGATAACTAGGAATATGCTATTCACATCATCCAATCACAACTTCTATCTATAAAATATATACCATGCAAAAGATGCAAAATGCAATAGATGTAAACTATGAAGAAAATGCAATGCAACAATTAAAAACACTCCAAATATCTACAAGAAACATAATAAAAAGAAACAGAAGCAAAGTGCAAAGCGTTTGGAAAAGAGAATTTACGCTCCCGAAATGACGAATCCTCCCCCACACTTAAGCATTGCACGGTCCTCCGTGAACGAACACGATCCGGGGAGAAAGTCTCTCAGAAGCTTCCATATTCGGTTGGTGAATGCGGGAGATCGGGTTGTGTGAAAATTACCAAGTACAGTGCGGGCTTGGCATCTCCATCCTCGGTGTCCTTCTCCTCTCTTGGCTCCTTGCTTTATGTCTCATCCTCGAAAAGAATGACTAAGGTATAATTAGAATTCATAGGCAAGTAGCACAAAAAGGTAAAGGAGGGAGCTATTAAGCATCTAATTGAGGAAGTTGCATAGTAGTGTGGAATACACACAACGGCTGGTTAAAGTGGCATCCACATAATCAGAAAGTAAGAATGAGTTCCTCAATTAAATGGCCTAAGATGCAAGTAAGGGATACGTGTCATTCAAGCACAAGCACTCTTAGGCAAACAACCAGAGTGAATTGAATGTAGGAATTATTGGATATTGAAGTTGTGCAAGTGAAAGCTCAAAATTAATATAAAATAGTACAACAAATAATAACCAATGCAATGATGAAGGGAACAACCTATTCATCCTCAAGAATAATCAAATAATCACATGGGGAGGTGTTTGCGACAAAAAGTGACAAGTCTTGATAAGAATCAAGTCAAGTCAACTCAAACAAATGCAAAGCATTAACAAGGAGCAAATACCTTGTGATGTGATTGTATTGACTTAAAGATAATGATGAACAAGCAATTCCATTCAATTCACTAAATTCAATATGCACTTGTTAAAAATTTCACCAAATAAGAGATAAAAAGTCAATTCTAAGTCAATTTGGTGCTAGCAACTCAAAACATTAAACATCAAGTACATTATTGAAATTAGAACCATCCAACGGTGCACAATTATTAATTAAAATGCCAAACAAGGATATGGTCTAACACATATGGTCGCGACAATACATGCATTAAACAAAAAGTTCATCTAGGCCTTTAAACAAACATATGAAATGTAGTGCACGGATTCATCAATTCAAGCAAAAGTTCAAACATCAATAACCCATAACTGAAAAATTGAACACTTGCAATGCAACAAACAGACAAATGATTAAGCAAACTTAAACTAGATGACCAAAGTTAAATAAAGAAACCAAAAATTAAGCAAGCAACTAAACATAACAAAGAAGATTAAAACAAGAAAAATAAAAAGATGGAGAATAGAAAAGAAAGGGATAGGCAACAGTAGCACTTGTAATAGCCAGTGCGAGGCTCACGGTGACGGAGTTTCGCCGGAGAAGAGAAAAAAAAGGGGAGAAAATGAAGGAATAAAGAAGAAATAAAATAAAGAAGGAAAAGAAGAAATAAAGAAATAGAGAAGAGAGAAGGGACCTGTGCGGACGCACAAGGTCACGTGCGGTCGCACAAAAGGGAGGAAAGGGGTTGGGTTCACATGCACAACCTGTGCATGCGCTGCGACCAGAGGGGTCGCTACAAGCTATGCGGGCGCACAAAGCTATGCGCTCGCACAAGAGTTTTTTTTTTTTTGAGAAAAGTGACGTGTGCGGCCGCACGCATGGTGTGCGGTCACACAGAAGGGAAAAGAAAGTGGTGTGCACACGCACAAGCCGTGCGTGTGCTGCGACCAGAGGGAGCTTTGAGGGTCGTGCGTGCGCACGATACTGTGCGGACACACGGAGATGGGAAAACAGGGGAGCTGTGCAGACGCACAGGTCCCTGTTCCAGCAACAAAAATTTTGCCTCTAAGGCATCAAACTTGACATCCAAAACAGGTTTTTCAAGCCCCAAATCATGACAAAACTCCCAAAAACATATTATTTTCCTAAAATTACCTAACAAACATCAAAATAAACCTAACCAACCAAGCAAGATAGCTAATTATTCATGAAACAAAAGATAAAAGAGAGAAGGTTAGAAGGATATTACCATGGTGGGGGTGTCTCCCACCTAGCACTTTGGTTTATAGTCCTAAGTTGGACTTGGTGAGGAGATCCTTGTTAGGGCGGCTTATGTTTCCACTCATCCTTGAGTTGCCACCCATGTTTGTTCTTCAAGAATCCTCCGGGATCCCAAACGAAGTACATCAAGCTCCTAAGCAACCTCAAGCAAGTAATTGGGATCCATAATTGTTGGTGGTAGATGTGTATGCCCGGATCCCACACTTTGGTTTCACTATCATCCTCTTGTTGACCTTCACTTGTGCCCTTGGATGAACAACCTCTTGAAGCACCGTTGAAGCACCCACCCAAGTGTTGGCCTCCTCCAAATTGGACTTTGCACCACTTGTTCCTTGAATTCCTTTGGCAACCAACACTCAATCCTTCACCATTTAACACTCCAAGAAGCACCCTAAGTTGGTGATCCATTTCCAAAAGAGCATATTGGCATGGGCCTATGAAGCTCATGGAGGAAATTGTTACCCACTCAATTCGTCCTTGGGGTGAAGTTATCCTATCAAGCTCTTGCACAATTGCTTCCACTTCTCGGTTTCTACCTCTTTCTCACCACTCTTTCCTAACTCTTCCATATTCCTCTCGAACTCAAGAGTGGAAGGCTCCTCAAGATCATTGAAGGGGTTGACCAAGGTGGACAAAAAATCATTGATGATGCAATCCACTTCTTGATTAAACTCCCTCAATTCTCCATTTACCTCTTGCAGTTCACAAGTTCTACCTTCCTCTACTTGTGACTCAAGCTTCAATTCCACTTCTTCAAATCGAGAATCCATGTTTTCCTCCTTACTACACTCCTTAGTTGCTCCTCCACCTTCATCAAGGGGGGTGGCTTGAGTGGTTGAGTGTAGCAAGGCCAAGCGGTTCACCGCTTTAGCTATGGTAGCAACGAACTCCCCTTGCGTCCTTCGGAATCTTTTTTGCTCTTGGAAGAATGCTTCAAGGTCTTGTTGTTCTTGGGGCAAGGGTTGGAAAACTTCATGTTGAGGTGGAAAAGAAGGTTCAAAGGTTGGAACTTGGAAGAAATGTCGTATAGTTGGAAGGTGTGTCATGTGGATGAGGGTATTGAGGTGGTGTATAATGGTGTGGTTCATATGGTTGGTAACAAGATGTATAGACATTTTGATTCCATGGAGGTGTATAGGGTGGTGCTTGAAGGTTTGGTGGTTGAGGGTTGTGTATGGGGTATCTCTCATATGTTTGGATTTGGTACTTGATAATGCGAAATTGTTACTCTGAGGTTGTAAAATTTGTTGTTCGTTCTCTCCCTGGCATGGCGCCAATAACTGGTGCACAATACCATGGTCTAGACATAACTTCACAACTTCGCACAACTAACCAGCAAGTGCACTGGGTCGTCCAAGTAATAAAACCTTACGTGAGTAAGGGTCGATCCCACGGAGATTGTTGGTATGAAGCAAGCTATGGTCATCTTGTTAATCTCAGTCAAGCGGATATCAAATGGTTATGGAGTTTTCGAATAATAATAATAATAAATAAACAGAAAATAAAGATAGAAATACTTATGTAATTCATTGGTGAGAATTTCAGATAAGCGTATAGAGATGCATTCGTTCTTCTGAACTTCTGCTTTCCTGCTGTCTTCATCCAATCAGTCCTACTCCTTTCCATGGCAAGCTTTATGTAAGGGCATCACCGTTGTCAATGGCTACATCCCATCCTCTCTGTGAAAATGGTCCAAATACTCTGTCACGGCATAGCTAATCATCTGGAGGTTCTCGATCATATTGGAATAGGATTTACTATCCTTTTGCGTCTGTCACTACGCCCAGCACTCGCGAGTTTGAAGTTCGTCACAGCCATCCCTTCCTAGATCCTACTCGGAATACCACAGACAAGGTTTAGACTTTCCGGATCTCAGGAATGGCCATCCATGGGTTCTAACTTATACCACGAAGATACTAATAACTCGGACTCGGTCCCCTGTATTAGATATCCAAGAGATATTCATTCTAGCTTGGTTGCATGTAGAACGGAAGTGTTTGTCAGGCACGCGTTCATAAGTGAGAATGATGATGAGCGTCACATAATCATCACATTCATCATGTTCTTGGGTGCGAATAGATATCTTAGAAGCGGAATAAGTTGAATTGAATAGAAAACAGTAGTACTTTGCATTAATTCATGAGGAACAGCAGAGCTCCACACCTTAATCTATGGAGTGTAGAAACTCTACCGTTGAAAATACATAAGTGAAAGGTTCAGGCATGGCCGAGAGGCCAGCCCCCAAAACGTGATCACAGGATCAAAAATACAATCCAGGATGTTCCAAAAGATGAAAATACAATAGTAAAAAATCCTATTTATACTAAACTAGTTACTAGGGTTTATAGAAGTAAGTAATTGATGCATAAATCCACTTCCAGGGCCCACTTGGTGTGTGCTTGAGCTGAGCTTGAAGTTTACACGTGGAGAGGTCATTCTTGGAGTTGAACGCCAGTTTGTAACGTGTTTCTGGCGTTCAACTCTGATTCGTGACGTGTTTCTGGCGTTTAACTCCAGACTGCAGCGTGGAACTGACGTTCAACGCCCTTTTTCATCATCTAAACTCGGCCAAAGTATGAACTATTATATATTGATGGAAAGCCCTGGATGTCTACTTTCCAACGCAATTATAAGCGCGCCATTTTGAGTTCTATAGCTCCAGAAAATCCACTTTGAGTACAGGGAGGTCAGAATCCAACAACATCAGCAGTCCTTCTTCTACCTCTGAATCTGATTTTTGCTCAAGTCCCTCAATTTCAGCCAGAAAATACCTGAAATCACAGAAAAACACACAAACTCATAGTAAAGTCCAGAAATGTGAATTTAACATAAAAACTAATGAAAACATCCCTAAAAGTAACTAGATCCTACTAAAAATATACTAAAAACAATGCCAAAAAGCGTATAAATTATCCGCTCATCACAACACCAAACTTAAATTGTTGCTTGTCCCCAAGCAAATGAAAATTAAATAGGATAAAAAGAAGAGAATATACTATAAATTCCAAACTATCGATGAAACATAGCTCCAATCAGATGAGTGGGACTTGTAGCTTTTTGCCTCTTGAATAGTTTTGGCATCTCACTTTATCCATTGAGGTTCAGAATGATTGGCATCTATAGGAACTCAGAGTTCAGATAGTGTTATTGATTCTCCTAGTTCAGTATGTTGATTCTTGAACACAGCTACTTTATGAGTCTTGGCCGTGGCCCTAAGCACTTTGTTTTCCAGTATTACCACTGGATACATAAATGCCACAAACACATAATTGGGTGAACCTTTTCAGATTGTGACTCAGCTTTGCTAAAGTCTCCAATTAGAGGTGTCCAGGGTTCTTAAGCACACTCTTCTTTTACTTTGGACCTTGACTTTAACCGCTCAGTCTCAAGTTTTCACTTGACACCTTCACGCCACAAGCACATGGTTAGGGACAGCTTGGTTTAGCCGCTTAGGCCAGGATTTTGTTCCTTTAGGCCCTCCTATCCACTGATGCTCAAAGCCTTGGGATCCTTTTTATTTACCCTTGCCTTTTGGTTTTAGGGGTTATTGGCTTTTTGCTCTTGCCTTTTGGTTTTAAGAGCTTTTGGCTTTTTCTGCTTGTTTTTTCTTTTTCTTTCTTTTTTTTTCTGCAAGCTTTGTATTCACTGCTTTTTCTTGCTTCAAGAATCATTTTTATAATTTTTCAGATTATCAAATAACATGTCTCCTTGTCATCATTCTTTCAAGAGCCAATATATTTAACATTCTTAAACAACAACTTCAAGAGACATATGCACTGTTCAGGCATTCATTCAGAAAATAAGAAGCATTGTCACCACATCAATATAATTAAACTAAGTTTAAGGATAAATTTGAAACTCATGTACTTCTTGTTCTTTTGAATTAAAACATTTTTCATTTAAGAGAGGTGATGGATTCATAGGACATTCATAACTTTAAGACAGAGTTACTAAATACTAATGATCATGTAATAAGACACAAACATGGATAAGCACTTAACATAAAAAAAACGAAAAACAGAGAATTTAAGAACAAGGAATGAGTCCACCTTAGTGATGGTGGTGTTTCCTTCTTGAGGAACCAATGATGTCCTTGACCTCTTCTATGTCTCTTCCTTGTCTTTGTTGCTCCTCCCTCATTGCTTTTTGATCTTCTCTAATTTCATGAAGGATGATGGAGTGCTCTTGATGTTCCACCCTTAATTGTCCCATGTTGGAACTTAATTCTCCTAGGGAGGTGTTGATTTGCTCCCAAAAATTCTATGGAGGAAAGTGCATCCCTTGAGGTATCTCAGGGATTTCTTGATGATGAGCTTCCTCACGTGTTTCTTGAGCTCCATGAGTGGGCTCTCTTGTTTGCTCCATCCTTTTCTTAGTGATGGGCTTCTCTTCCTCAATGGAAATGTCTCCTTCTATGAAAGCTCCAGCTGAGTAACATAGATGGCAAATAAGATGAGGAAAAGCTAGCCTTGCCAAGGGAGAGGACTTTTCGGCTATTTTGTAGAATTCAAGGGAGATGACTTCATGAACTTCTACTTCCTCACCAATCATGATGCTATGAATCATGATGGCCTGATCCACAGTAACTTCAGATCGGTTGCTAGTGGGGATGATGGAGCGTTGGATGAACTCCAACCATCCTCTAGCCACAGGCTTAAGGTCCAGTCTTCTAAGTTGAACCGGTTTGTCTTTTGAGTCAATCTTCCATTGAGCTCCTTCCACACATATGTCCATGAGGACTTGGTCCAACCTTTGATCAAAGTTGACCCTTCTAGTGTAGAGGCGTGCATCTCCTTGCATCATAGGCAAGTTAAACGCCAACCTCACATTTTCCGGACTAAAATCTAAGTATTTTCCCCGAACCATGGTGAGATAATTCTTTGGGTTCGGGTTCTTACTTTGATCATGGTTCTTAGTGATCCATGCATTGGCATAGAACTCTTGAACCATTAGGATGCCGACTTGTTGGATGGGGTTTGTTAGAACTTCCCAACCTCTTCTTTGTATTTCATGTCGGATCTCCGGATACTCATTTCTCTTGAGCTTGAAAGGGACCTCGAGGATCACCTTCTTCTTGGCCACAACATCATAGAAGTGGTCTTGATGAGCTTTGGAGATGAATCTTTCCATCTCCCATGACTCGAAGGTGGAAGCTTTTGTCTTCCCTTTCCCTTTTCTAGAGGATTCTCCGGTCTTGGGTGCCATCAATGGTAATGGAAAAACAAAAAGATTATGCTTTTATCACACCAAACTTAGAATATTGCTCGCCCTTGAGCAAGAGAAGAAAGAATAAATAAAGAAGAAGAAGAAAATATGGAGGAGATGAGGGAGAGGTGTATTCGGCCAAGAAGGGAAAGAGAGGGTTGTGATGTGTGAAAATGAGGAAGAATAGAGGGCTTTATATAGGGAGGGGAGGGAGGGTTTAGTTTCGGCCATATAGGGTGGGTTTGGGTGGGAAATTGGTTTTGAATTTTGAAGGTAGGTGGAGTTTATGAGGTAGGTTTATGGGGAAGAGTGGATGGATGTGAGTGGTGAAGTGGTGATAGGGAAGAGAGATTGAGGTGATTGGTGAAGAGTTTTTATTGGGAAGAGAGGATGAACATTGAGAAGAGGGAAGAGAATGAGTGGTGGTAGGTGGGGATCCTGTGGGGTCCACAGATGCTGAGTTGATCCTGTGGGGTCCACAGATCCTGAGGTGTCAAGGAATTACATCCCTACACTAATTAGGCATGTAAAATGCCTTTGCATGCAATTCTGGCGTTTAAACGCCAAATTGATGCTTGTTCTGGGCGTTCAGCGCCCAGATGCTGCATATTTCTGGCATTGAACGCCAGCCAGATGCATGTTTCTGGCGTTCAGCACCAGCTCTTCCTCAGTGTGCATTTCTGGCGTCTGAACGCCAGGATGCTGCTTGTTTCTGGCGTTCAACGCCAGATCCATGCTCTGTTCTGGCATTGAACGCCAGCCAGATGCTCCTTACTGGCGTTTAAACACCAGTAAGATCCTTCTCCAGGGTGTGATTTTTCTTCTGCTGTTTTTGATTCCGTTTTCAATTTTTAGATTTATTTTGTGACTCCACATGATCATGAACCTAATAAAACATGAAATAACAATAAAAATAAATTAAAATTAGATAAATAAAAATTGGGTTGCCTCCCAATAAGCACTTCTTTAATGTCAATAGCTTGACAGTGGGCTCTCATGGAGCCTCACAGATGTTCAGAGCATTGTTGAGACTTCCCAACACCAAACTTAGAGTTTGGATATGGAGTTCAACACCAAACTTAGAGTTTGGTTGTGGCCTCCCAACACCAAACTTAGAGTTTGACTGTGGGGGCTTTGGTTTTAAATACAAGGTTGTCCATGGGTACAGAGAGAGATCCTTGACTTTTAAATACAAGGTTGTCCTCATTTAATTGAAGGATCAATTCTCCTCTGTTAACATCAATTACAGCTCTTGCTGTGGCTAGGAAGGGTCTTCCAAGGATGATGAATTCATCCTCATCCTTCCCAGTATCTAGGATTATGAAATCAACAGGGATGTAAAGGCCTTCAACCTTTACTAACATGTCCTCTACTTGTCCATAAGCATGTTTTCTGGAATTGTCTGCCATCTCTAATGAGATTCTGGCAGCTTGCACCTCAAAGATTCCCAGTTTCTCCATTACAGAGAGTGGCATGAGATTTATTCCTGACCCAAGGTCACATAGAGCCTTCTCAAAGGTCATGGTGCCTATGGTACAAGGTATTAGGAACTTTCCAGGATCCTGTTTCTTCTGAGGCAATCTCAGTTGATCCAATGCATTTAGTTCATTGGTGAACAGGGGAGGTTCATCTCCCCAAGTCTCATTACCAAATAAATTGGCATTCAGCTTCATAATTGTACCAAGGAACTTGGTAACTTGCTCTTCAGTAACATCTTCATTCTCTTTAGAAGAAGAATACTCATTAGAGCTCATGAATGACATAAGGAGGTTCAATGGAATCTCTATGGTCTCTAGATGAGTCTCAGATTCCTTTGGTTCCTCAGAGGGAAACTCCTTATTGATCATTGGACGTCCCAGGAGGTCTTCCTCCTTGGGATTCACGTCCTTCTCCTCTCTTGTGGGTTCGGCCATGATGGTCAATTCAATGGCCTTGCACTCTCCTTTTGGATTCTCTTTTGTATTGCTTGGGAGAGCATTAGGAGGGGTTTCAGTGATCTTCTTACTCAGCTGGCCCACTTGTGCCTCCAAATTTCTATTGGAGGACCTTGTTTCATTCATGAAACTCAGAGTGGCCTTAGATAGATCAGAGACTAAGTTTGCTAAATTAGAGGTATTTTGTTCAGAGTTCTCTGTCTATTGCTGAGTGGATGATGGAAAAGGCTTGCTATTACTAAACCTGTTTCTTCCACCATTATTAAAGCCTTGTTGAGGCTTTTGTTGATCATTCCATGCGAAATTTGGGTGATTTATCCATGAGGGGTTATAGGTGTTCCCATAAGGTTCACCCATATAATTTACCTCTGCTATTGAAGGGTTCTCAGGATGATAAGCTTCTTCTTCAGAAGATGCCTCTTGAGTACTGTTGGATGCAGCTTGCATTCCATTTAGACTTTGAGAAATCATATTGACTTGCTGAGTCAATATTTTATTCTGGGCCAATATGGCATTTAGAGTATGAATTTCAAAAACTCCCTTCTTCTGAGGCGTCCCATTACTTACAGGATTCCTCTCAGAAGTGTACATAAACTGGTTGTTAGCAACCATGTCAATAAGTTCTTGAGCTTCTGCAGGCATTTTCTTTAGGTGAATGGATCCACCTGCAGAAGTATCCAATGATATCTTAGCTAATTCAGACAGACCATCATAGAATATATCCAGGATGGTCCATTCTGAAAGCATGTCAGAAGGACACTTTTTGGTCAGTGATGAGCGGATAATTTATACGCTTTTTGACATTGTTTTTAGTATGTTTTTAGTAGTATCTAGTTACTTTTAGGGATGTTTTCATTAGTTTTTATGTTAAATTCACATTTCTGGACTTTACTATGAGTTTGTGTGTTTTTCTGTGATTTCAGGTATTTTCTGGCTGAAATTGAGGGACTTGAGCAAAAATCAGATTCAGAGGTTGAAGAAGGACTGCTGATGCTGTTGGATTCTGACCTCCCTGCACTCAAAGTGGATTTTATGGAGCTACAGAACTCTAAATGGCGCGCTTCCAATTGAGTTGAAAAGTAGATATCCAGGGCTTTCCAGAAATGTATAATAGTCCATACTTTGGCCAAGAATAGACGACGTAAACTGGCGTTCAACGCCAGCTTTCTGCCCAAATCTGGCGTCCAGCGCCAGAAAAGGAGCCAAAACCAGAGTTGAACGCCCAAACTGGCACAAAAGCTGGCGTTCAACTCCAAGAAGGACCTCTACACGTGCAACACTCAAGCTCAGCCCAAGCACACACCAAGTGGGCCCCGGAAGTGGATTTATGCATCAATTACTTACTTCTGTAAACCCTAGTAGCTAGTTTATTATAAATAGGACCTTTTACTATTGTATTAGACATCTTTGGATTATCTTTTGATCTATTGATCACGTTTTGGGGGCTGGCCATCTCGGCCATGCCTGGACCTTTCACTTATGTATTTTCACGGTAGAGTTTCTACACTCCATAGATTAAGGTGTGGAGCTCTGCTGTTCCTCAAAGATTAATGCAAAGTACTACTGTTTTCTATTCAATTCATCTTATTTCGCTTCTAAGATATTCATTCGTACTTCAATCTGAATGTGATGAACGTGACAATCATCATCATTCCCTATGAACGCGTGCCTGACAACCACTTCCGTTCTACCTTCGACTGAATGAGTATCTCTTAGATCTCTTAATCAGGATCTTCGTGGCATAAGCTAGAATGATGGCGGCATTCAAGAGAATCCAGAAAGTCTAAACCTTGTCTGTGGTATTCCGAGTAGGATTCAATGAATGAATGACTGTGACGAGCTCCAAACTCGCGATTGTGGGGCGTTAGTGACAGACGCAAAAGGATAGTAAATCCTATTCCAGCATGATCGAGAACCGACAGATGAATAGCCGTGCCGTGACAGGGTGCGTTGACCATTTTCACTGAGAGGATAAGATGAAGCCATTGACAAGGGTGATGCCTCCAGACGATTAGCCGTGCCGTGACAGGGCATTGGATCATTTTCCCGGGAGATGACCGAAAGTAGCCATTGACAGTGGTGATGTATCACATAAAGCCAGCCATGGAAAGGAGTAAGACTGATTGGATGAAGATAACAGGAAAACAGAGGTTCAGAGGAGCGAAAGCATCTCTATTCGCTTATCTGAAATTCTCACCAATGAATTACATAAGTACCTCTATCTCTATTCTATTAATTATTATTCGAAAACACCATTATCAATTTATATCTGCCTAACTGAGATTTGCAAGGTGACCATAGCTTGCTTCATACCAACAATCTCCGTGGGATTCGACCCTTACTCACGTAAGGTATTACTTGGACGACCTAGTGCACTTGCTGGTCAGTTACACGGAGTTGTGAACCGTGGTTTTGGCATCATGTTTTTGGTGCCATTTTTGGGGAAAGAAAGAGCAATGAACTTTACATAATTAAAGTGTGATCACGATTCTGCGTACCAAGTTTTTGGTGCCGTTGCCGGGGATTGTTTGAGTTTTCGGCAAGCTTTTGGTCCGGTAACATCAGTGCCAAGTTTGATCCGGCAACAACACCAAGTTTTTGGCGCCGTTGCCGGGGATTGTTCGAGTTTGGACAACTGACGGTTCATCTTGTTGCTCAGATTAGGTAATTTTCTTTTTGTTTTCCTTTCAAAAAAATTTTTCAAAAATATTTCAAAATTTTCTCCCTTGTTTTCGAAAAAAAAAATATAAAAATGTTTTCAAAAATTTTATTCAAAATTTTTTAAGAATGAATTCTAGTGTTTCATGAAGCATGTGAAGCCCGGCTGGCTGTAAAGCCATGTCGAAATTTATTTGGACTGAGGCAGAAATTTGTTATCAAGAGCAAGCTAGTTGTTGCTAATCCACCTGCTGCTGTTCCTGATTCGCCTGCTGAAGCTTGGTTGGCCATTGGCCATGTCTAGTGTTTTGGACCGGAGCTTTCATTGAAAGCTTGGCTGGCTAGTGAGCCATGTCTAATTCCTGGACTGAAGCTTTAGACTAAGAATGCAAGATTCCTGGAATTCATGTTAAAAATTTTGGAATCCTTATTTTTTTCTTTTTCATATAATTTTCGAAAAAAAAAATCCAAAAAAAATTAGAAAATCATAAAAATCAAAAACATTTTTTGTGTTTCTTGTTTGAGTCATGAGTCATGTCATAAGTTTGGTGTCAATTGCATGTGCATCTTGCATTTTTCGAAAATTTCATGCATTCATAGTGTTCTTCATGATCTTCAAGTTGTTCTTGGTAAGTCTTCTTGTTTGATCTTGATGATTTTTTGTTTTGTGTTGTATGGTGTTTTTCATATGCATTCTTGAATTCTTAGTGCGTAAGCATTAAAGAATTCTAAGTTTGGTGTCTTGCATGTTTTCTTTGCATTAAAAATTTCTCAAAATTGTGTCTATGATGTTCATCTTGACATTCATAGCATTCTTGCATGCATTCATTGTTTTGATCCATAACTTTCATGCATTGCATCATTTTTCCTGTTTTCCTCTCTCATCATAAAAATTCAAAAAACAAAAAAATATCTTTCCCTTTTTCTCTCATCAAATTCGAAAATTTGAGTTGACTTTTTCAAAAATTTTTAAAATCAAGTTGTTTCTTATGAGTCAAATCAAATTTTCAATTTGAAAATCTTATCTTTTTCAAAATCTTTTTCAAAAATCAAATCTTTTTCAAAATTCTTAGTTATTTTCGAAAATTCCAAAAATATTTTTCAAAAATCTTTTTCTTATATTTATATCAAATTTTCGAAAATAACATAATCAATTAATGTTTTGATTCAAAAATTTGAAGTTTGTTACTTGCTTGTTAAGAAAGATTCAAACTTTAAGTTCTAGAATCATATCTTGTGATTTCTTATGAATCAAGTCATTAATTGAGATTTTAAAAATCAAATCTTTTTCAAAACTAATTTCTAAAATATCTTCTTATCTTACCTTTTTCAAAAAGTTGGTTTCAAAATATCTTTTCTAACCTCCTAACTTCTTATCTTTTCAAAATTTGTTTCAACTAACTAACTAACTTTTTGTTTGTTTCTTAACTTTTTCAAAGCTACCTAACTAACTCTCTCTCTCTCATTTTCGAAAATATCTTCCCCCTTTTTCAAAATTTCTTTTTAATTTATTAATTATTTTAATTTTTAAATCTTAATTTTCGAAAATTACTAACATTTTTCAAAAACTATTTTCAAAAATCACTGACTCTTTTTCAAAAATTATTTTCGAAAATTCCTTCTCTCTCATCTTATTCTATTTATTTATTCATCTACTAACATCTCATCTCACATCTCAACCCTCCTCACAGTTGTGTTTCTTCCATTATATTACATTCTTTGTCTCCCCCTCTTCTTCTACTCACACAGGGATCCCTATACTGTGGTATAAAGGATCTCTATTATTATTATTATTTTTCTGTGCCCTCTTCTTTGTCATATGAGCAGGAGCAAGGATAAGAACATTCTTGTGGAAGCAGATCCAAAACCTGAAAGGACTCTGAAAAGGAAACTAAGAGAAGCTAAAATACAACAATCCAGAGATAACCTTTCAGAAATTTTTGAACAGGAAGAGGAGATGATAGCCGAAAATAATAATAATGTAAGGAAGATGCTTGGTGACTTTACTGCACCTAATTCCAATTTACATGGAAGAAGCATCTCCATTCCTGCCATTGGAGCAAACAACTTTGAGCTGAAACCTCAATTAGTTTCTCTGATGCAGCAGAATTGCAAGTTTCATGTACTTCCATCTGAAGATCCTTTTCAGTTCTTAACTGAATTCTTGCAGATATATGATACTGTAAAGACTAATGGAGTAGATCCTGAAGTCTATAGGCTCATGCTTTTCCCTTTTGCTGTAAGAGATAGAGCTAGATTATGGTTGGATTCTCAACCCAAAGACAGCCTGAACTCTTGGGATAAGCTGGTCACGGCTTTCTTAGCCAAGTACTTTCCTCCTCAAAAGCTGAGCAAGCTTAGAGCTGATGTTCAAACCTTCAGACAGAAAGAAGGTGAATCCCTCTATGAAGCTTGGGAAAGATACAAACAGTTGACCAAAAAGTGTCCTTCTGACATGCTTTCAGAATGGACCATCCTGGATATATTCTATGATGGTTTATCTGAGCTATCAAAGATGTCACTGGACACTTCTGCAGGTGGATCCATTCACCTAAAGAAAACGCCTGCAGAAGCTCAAGAACTCATTGACATGGTTGCTAATAACCAGTTCATGTACACTTCTGAAAGGAATCCTGTGAGTAATGGGACGCCTATGAAGAAGGGAGTTCTTGAATTTGATACTCTGAATGCCATATTGGCTCAGAATAAAATATTGACTCAGCAAGTCAATATGATCTCTCAGAGTCTGCATGGAATGCAAGCTGCATCCAACAGTACTCAAGAGGCATCTTCTGAAGAAGAAGCTTATGATCCTGAAAACCCTGCAATAGCAGAGGTAAATTATTTAGGTGAACCTTATGGAAACACCTATAACTCATCATGGAGAAATCATCCAAATTTCTCATGGAAGGATCAAAAGCCTCAACAAGGCTTTAACAACGGTGGAAGAAACAGGTTTAGCAATAATAAACCTTTTCCATCATCCACTCAGCAACAGACAGAAAACTCTGAACAAAATACTTCTAATTTGGCAAACTTAGTCTCTGATCTGTCTAAGGCCACTGTAAGTTTCATGAATGAAACAAGATCTTCCATTAGAAATTTGGAAGCATAAGTGGGCCAGCTGAGTAAAAGGATCACTGAAATCCCTCCTAGTACTCTCCCAAGCAATACAGAAGAGAATCCAAAAGGAGAGTGCAAGGCCATTGACATAAGCACCATGGCCGAACCTACAAGGGGAGTGGAGGACATGAATCCCAAGGAGGAAGACCTCCTGGGACATCCAGTGATCAATAAGGAGCTTCCCTCTGAGGAACCAAAGGACTCTGAGGCTCATCTAGAGACCATAGAGATTCCATTGAACCTCCTTATGCCCTTCATGAGCTCTGATGAGTATTCCTCTTCTGAAGAGAATGAGGATGTTACTGAAGAGCAAACTGCCAAGTTTCTTGGTGCAATCATGAAGCTGAATGCCAAATTATTTGGCATTGATACTTGGGAAGTTGAACCTCCCTTGTTCATCAATGAACTAAGTGATCTGGATCAACTGATATTGCCTCAGAAGAGACAGGATCCTAGAAAGTTCATAATACCCTATACCATAGGCACCATGATCTTTAAGGCTCTGTGTGACCTTAGTTCAGGAATAAACCTCATGCCCCTCTCTGTAATAGAGAAACTGGGAATCTATGGGGTGCAAGCTGCTAAAATCTCATTAGAGATGGCAGACAGTTCAAGAAAACAGGCTTATGGACAAGTAGAGGACGTGTTAGTAAAGGTTGAAGGCCTTTACATCCCTGCTGATTTCATAGTCCTGGATACTGGAAAGGAAGAGGATGAATCCATCATCCTAGGAAGACCTTTCCTGGCCACAACAAGAGCTGTGATTGATGTTGACAGAGGTGAACTAGTCCTTCAATGGAATGAGGACTCCCTTGTGTTTAAAACTCAAGGATCTCCCTCTGCAACCATGGAGAGGAAGCATGAAAAGCTTCTCTCAAAGCAGAGTCAACCCAAGCCCTGGTGCACGAAATTGTGATGTCCAGGCTTGAACAATCCCTGGCAACGTGAGCAACTTGGTACGCGTAATCGTGATTACACTTTAATTATGTAAAATTCATGGCTCTTTCTTTCCCTGGCAATGGCGCCAAGAACATGGTGCCAATACCATGGTTCACAACTTCGATACAACTAACCAGCAAGTGCACTGGGTCGTCCAAGTAATACCTTACGTGAGTAAGGGTCGAATCCCACGGATATTGTTGGTATGAAGCAAGCTATGGTCACCTTGTAAATCTCAGTCAGGCAGATATAAAGTGATAATGGTGTTTTCGAATAATAAATAATAGAATAGGGATAGAGATACTTATGTAAATCATTGGTAGGAATTTCAGATAAGCGAATAGAGATGCTTTTCGTTCCTCTGAACCTCTGCTTTCCTGCTATCTTCATCCAATCAGTCTCATTCCTTTCCATGGCTGGCTTTATGTGATACATCACCACTGTCAATGGCTACTTTCGGTCATCTCACGGGAAAATGATCCAATGCCCTGTCACAGCACGGCTAATCGTCTGGAGGCATCACCCTTGTCAATGGCTTCATCTTATCCTCTCAGTGAATAATATGCTCACGCACCCTGTCACGGCACGGCTATTCATCTGTCGGTTCTCGATCATGCCGGAATAGGATTTATTATCCTTTTGCGTCTGTCACTAACGCCCTGCAATCGCGAGTTCGGAGCTCGTCACAGTCATTCAATCATTGAATCCTACTTGGAATACCACAGACAAGGTTTAGACCTTCCGGATTCTCTTGAATGCCGCCATCATTCTAGCTTACGCCACGAAGATTCTGGTTAAGAGATCTAAGAGATATTCATTCTAGCTTATTTCATGTAGAACGGAAGTGTTTGTCAGGCACGCGTTCATAAGGGAGAAGGATGATGAGCGTCACACATAATCATCACCTTCATCACGTTCTTGGGTGCGAGTGGATATCTTAGAAGAGAAATAAGAAGAATTGAATAGAAAACAGTAGTACTTTGCATTAATCTTTGAGGAACAGCAGAGCTCCACACCTTAATCTATGGAGTGTAGAAACTCTACCGTTAAAAATACATAAGTGAAGGTCCAGGCATGGCCGAGATGGCCAGCCCCCAAAACGTGATCACAGGATCAAAATACAATCCAGGATGCCAAATACAATAGTAAAAGGTCCTATTTATAATAAACTAGCTACTAGGGTTTACATGAGTAAGTAATTGATGCATAAATCCACTTCCGGGGCCCACTTGGTGTGTGCTTGGGCTGGGCTTTGATTGTTACACGTGTAGAGGTCCTCCTTGGAGTTGAACGCCAGCTTTTGTGCCAGTTTGGGCGTTCAACTCTGGTTTTGGCTCCTTTTCTGGCGCTGGACGCCAGATTTGGGTAGAAAGCTGGCGTTGAATGCCAGTTTACGTCGTCTATTCTTGGCCAAGGTATGGACTATTATATATTGCTGGAAAGCCTGGATGTCTACTTTCCAACGCAATTGGAAGCGCGCCATTTCGAGTTCTGTAGCTCCAGAAAATCCACTTTGAGTGCAGGGAGGTCAGAATCCAACAGCATCAGCAGTCCTTTTTCAACCTCTGAATCTGATTTATGCTCAAGTCTCTCAATTTCAGCCATAAAATACCTGAAATCACAGAAAAACACACAAACTCATAGTAAAGTCCAGAAATGTAAATTTAACATAAAAACTAATGAAAACATCCCTAAAAGTGACTAGATCCAACTAAAAACATACTAAAAACAATGCCAAAAAGCGTATAAATTCTCCGCTCATCACAACACCAAACTTAAATTGTTGCTTGTCCCCAAGAAACTAAAAATCAAATAGGATAAAAAGAAGAGAATATACTATAAATTCCAAACTATCAATGAAATAGAGCTTCAATCATATGAGCGGGACTTATAGCTTTTTGCCTCTTGAATAGTTTTGGCATCTCACTTTATCCATTGAAGTTTAGAATGATTGGCATCTATAGGAACTTCAGATTTCGAATAGTGTTATTGACTCTCCTAGTTCAGTATGATGATTCTTGAACACAGCTTCTTTATGAGTCTTGGCCGTGGCCCTAAGCACTTTGTTTTCCAGTATTACCACCGGATACATAAATGCCACAGACACATAATTGGGTGAACCTTTTCAGATTGTGACTCAGCTTTGCTAAAGTCCCCAATTAGAGGTGTCCAGGGTTCTTAAGCACACTCTTTTTTTTTTGCTTTGGACCTTGACTTTAACCGCTCAGTCTCAAGTTTTCACTTGACACCTACACGCCACAAGCACATGGTTAGGGACAGCTTGGTTTAGCCGCTTAGACTAGGATTTTATTCCTTTAGGCCCTCCTATCCACTGATGCTCAAAGCCTTGGGATCCTTTTTATTTGCCCTTGCCTTTTGGTTTTAAGGGTTATTGGCTTTTTCTGCTTGCTTTTTCTTTTTCTTTCTATTTTTTTTTCTATTTTTTTCGCCCCTTTTTTTTTTCTGCAAGCTTTGTTCTTTGCTGCTTTTTCTTGCTTCAAGAATCATTTTTATGATTTTTCAGATTATCAAATAACATGTCTCCTAGTCATCATTCTTTCAAGAGCCAACATATTTAACATTCTTAAACAACAGCTTCAAAAGACATATGCACTGTTCAAGCATACATTCAGAAAACAAGAAGCATTGTCACCACATCAATATGATTAAACTAAGTTCAAGGATAAATTTGAAACTCATGTACTTCTTGTTCTTTTGAATTAAAACATTTTTCATTTAAGAGAGGTGATGGATTCATAGGACATTTATAACTTTAAGACAAAGTTACTAACTACTAATGATCATGTAATGAAGACACAAACATAGATAAGCACATAACATAGAAAACGAAAAATAGAAGAATTAAGAACAAGGAATGAATCCACCTTAGTGATGGTGGCGTTTCCTTCTTGAGGAACCAATGATGTCCTTGATCTCTTCTATGTCTCTTGTCTTTGTTGCTCCTCCCTCATTGCTTTTTGATCTTCTCTTATTTCATGAAGCATGATGGAGTGCTCTTGATGTTCCACCCTTAGTTGTCCCATATTGGAACTCAATTTCTCATAGGGAGGTGTTGATTTGCTCCCAATAATTTTGTGGAGGAAAGTGCATTTGAGGCATCTCCGGAACCTCATGGTAATGAGTTTCTTGCGCCTCTTGAGCTCCATGAATAGACTCTCTTGCTTGCTCCATCTTCTTCTTAGTGATAGGCTTCTCTTCCTTAATAGGAATGTCTCCTTCTATGAAAGCTCCAGCTGAGTAACATAGATGGCAAATGAGGTGAGGGAAGGCTAACCTTGCCATAGTGAAGGACTTGTCAGCCACCTTGTAGAGTTCTTGAGATATAATCTCATGAACTTCCACCTCTTCTCCAATCATGATGCTATGGATCATGATGGCCCGGTCTATAGTAACTTCAGACCGGTTGCTAGTGGGAATGATTGAGCATTGAATGAACTCCAACCATCCTCTAGCTATAGGCTTGAGGTCCAATCTTCTTAGTTGAACCGGCTTGCCTTTGGAGTCAACCTTCCATTGAGCTCCTTCTACACATATGTCCATAAGGACTAGGTCCAACCTTTGATCAAAGTTGACTCTCCTTGTGTAGGGGCGTGCGTTCTCTTCCATGTATGGCAAGTTGAACGCCAACCTCACATTTTCCGGACTAAAATCTAAGTATTTCCCCCGAACCATTGTAACATAGTTCTTTGGATCCGGGTTCTTACTTTGATTATAGTTCTTGGTGATCCATGCATTGGCATAGAACTCTTGAACCATTAGGATGCCGACTTGTTGGATGGGATTTGTTAGAACTTCCCAACCTCTTCTTTGAATTTCATGTCGGATCTCCGGATACTCATTTCTTTTGAGTTTGAAAGGGACCTCAGGGATCACCTTCTTCTTGGCCACAACATCATAGAAGTGGTCTTGATGGGCTTTGGAGATGAATCTTTCCATCTCCCATGACTCGGATGTGGAAGCTTTTGTCTTCCCTTTCCCTCTTCTAGAGGATTCTCCGGTCTTGGGTGCCATCAATGGTAATGGAAAAACAAAAAGCTATGCTTTTACCACACCAAACTTAGAATATTGCTCGCCCTCGAGCAATAAACAAACGAATAGAAGAAGAAGAAGAAGAAATATGGAGAGGGAGAGGGATATGTGGTTTCGGCCAAGGAGAGTGTAGAGGGGTGTGTTGTGTGAATTTGATGAAGAATGGAGGTCTTTATATAGGGAAGGGAGGGGGGTTAAGGTTCGGCCATATGGGTAGGTTTGGGTGGGAAATTGGTTTTGAATTTTTGAAGGTAGGTGGAGTTTATGAGGTAGGTTTATGGGGAAGAGTGGATGGATGTGAGTGGTGAAGAGGTGATGGGGAAGAGAGTTTGAGGTGAAGGGTTTTTGGGGAAGAGTGTTTATGGGGTTGTGTGAAAGAGAGTGGTGAGAAGAAGTGAGTGGAGGTAGGTGGGGATCCTGTGGGGTCCACAGATCCTGAGTGGATCCTGTGGGGTCCACAGATCCTGAGGTGTTCAAGGATTTACATCCCTGCACCCATTAGGCATGTAAAAATGCCTTTGTACCCAACTCTGGGCGTTCAGCGCCAGGTTGGTGGCCATTTTGGGCGTTCAACGCCCATTTGTGTGCCATTTCTAGCGTTTGAACGCCAGAACCATGCCTGTTCTGGCGTTCAGCGCCCAGAAGCTGCCCATTTTGGGCGTTCAGCGCCAGAACCATGCTCTGTTCTGGCACTGAACGCCAGACAGATGCTCCTCCAGGGTGTGATTTTTCTTCTGCTATTTTTGATTCCGTTTTCAATTTTTATATTTATTTTGTGACTCCACATGATCATGAACCTAAGAAAACATGAAAAACAACAACAAAAATAAGAATTAGATAGACATTGGGTTGCCTCCCAACAAGCGCTTCTTTAATGTCAATAGCTTGACAGTGGGCTCTCATGGAGCCTCATTGATGTGCAGAGCTTTGTTGAGACTCTCCAACACCAAACTTAGAGTTTGGATATGGGAGTTCAACACCAAACTTAGATTTTGGTTGTGGCCTCCCAACACCAAACTTAGAGTTTGACTGTGGGGGCTCTGGTTGACTCTGCTTGGAGAGAAGCTTTTTCTGCTTCCTCTCCATGGTTGCAGAGGGAGATCCTTGAGTTTTAAACACAAGGGAGTTCTCATTCCATTGAAGGAATATTTCACCTCTGTCAACATCAATCACAGCTCTTGCTGTGGCCAGGAAAGGTCTTCCTAGGATGATGGATTCATCCTCTTCCTTTCCAGTATCCAGGACTATGAAATCAGCAGGGATGTAAAGCCCTTCAACCTTTACTAACACGTCCTCTACTTGTCCATAAGCCTGTTTTCTTGAGCTGTCTGCCATCTCTAGTGAGATTTTAGCAGCTTGCACCCCATAGATTCCCAGTTTCTCTATTACAGAGAGGGGCATGAGGTTTATTCCTGAACCAAGGTCACACAGAGCTTTAAAGATCATAGTGCCTATGGTACAGGGTATTATGAACTTTCCAGGATCCTGTCTCTTCTGAGGTAATGTCAGTTGATCCAGATCACTCAGTTCATTGATGAACAAGGGAGGTTCAACTTCCCAAGTATCAATGCCAAATAATTCGGCATTCAGCTTCATGATTGCACCAAGAAACTCGGCAGTTTGCTCTTCAGTAACATCCTCATTCTCTTCAGAAGAGGAATACTCATCAGAGCTCATGAAGGGCATAAGGAGGTTCAATGGAATCTCTATGGTCTCTAGATGGGCCTCAGAGTCCTTTGATTCCTCAGAGGGAAGCTCCTTATTGATCACTGGACGTCCCAGGAGGTCTTCCTCCTTGGGATTCACGTCCTCTCCTTCCCTTACAGGTTCGGCCATGGTGCTTATGTCAATGGCCTTGCACTCTCCTTTTGGGTTCTCTTCTGTATTGCTTGGGAGAGTACTAGGAGGGATTTCAGTGATCCTTTTACTCAGCTGGCCCACTTGTGCTTCCAGATTTCTAATGGAAGACCTTGTTTCATTCATGAAACTTACAGTGACCTTAGATAGATCAGAGACTAGATTTGCTAAATTAGAAGCATTTTGTTCAGAGTTCTCTGTCTGTTGCTGAGTTGATGATGGAAAAGGCTTGCTATTGCTAAACCTGTTTCTTTCACCATTATTAAAGCCTTGTTGGGGCTTTTGATCCTTCCATGAGAAATTTGGATGATTTCTCCATGTTGAGTTATAGGTGTTTCCATAAGGTTCACCTAAGTAATTTACCTCTGCTATTGCAGGGTTCTCAGGATCGTAAGCTTCTTCTTCAGAAGATGCCTCTTGAGTACTGTTGGATGCAGCTTGCATTCCATGCAGACTCTGAGAGATCATATTGACTTGCTGAGTCAATATTTTATTCTGAGCCAATATGGCATTCAGAGTATCAACCTTAAGAACTCCCTTCTTCATAGGCGTCCCATTGTTCACAGGATTCCTTTCAGAAGTGTACATGAACTGGTTATTAGCAACCATGTCAATGAGTTCTTGAGCTTCTGCAGGCGTTTTCTTTAGGTGAATGGATCCACCTGCAGAAGTGTCCAGTGACATCTTTGATAGCTCAGATAAACCATCATAGAATATATCCAGGATGGTCCATTCTGAAAGCATGTCAGAAGGACACTTTTTGGTCAACTGTTTGTATCTTTCCCAAGCTTCATAGAGGGATTCACCTTCTTTCTGTCTGAAGGTTTGAACATCAGCTCTAAGCTTGCTCAGCTTTTGAGGAGGAAAGTACTTGGCTAAGAAAGCCGTGACCAGCTTATCCCAAGAGTTCAGGCTGTCTTTGGGTTGAGAATCCAACCATAATCTAGCTCTGTCTCTTACAGCAAAAGGGAAAAGCATGAGCCTGTAGACTTCAGAATCTACTCCATTAGTCTTAACAGTATCACATATCTGCAAGAATTCAGTTAAGAACTGAAAAGGATCTTCAGATGGAAGTCCATGAAACTTGCAGTTCTGCTGCATCAGAGAAACTAATTGAGGTTTCAGCTCAAAGTTGTTTGCTCCAATGGCAGGAATGGAGATGCTTCTTCCATGTAAATTGGAATTAGGTGCAGTAAAGTCACCAAGCATCTTCCTTACATTATTATTATTTTTGGCTGCCATCTCCTCTTCCTGTTCGAAAATTTCTGAAAGGTTATCTCTGGATTGTTGTATTTTAGCTTCTCTTAATTTTTTCTTCAGAGTCCTTTCAGGTTCTGGATCTGCTTCCACAAGAATGTTCTTATCCTTGCTCCTGCTCATATGACAAAGAAGAAGGCACAGAAAAATAATAATAATAATAGAGATCCTTTATACCACAGTATATGGATCCCTGTGTGAGTAGAAGAAGAGGGGGAGACAAAGAATGTAATATAATGGAAGAAACACAACTGTGAGGATGGCAGAGATGTGAGATGAGATGTTAGGATATGAATGAATAAATAGAATGAGATGGGAGAGGGAGAATTTTCGAAAATATTTTTTTTTTTTGAAAAAGAGTTAGTGATTTTCGAAAATGGTTTTTGAAAAATGTTAGTAATTTTCGAAAATTTTTAAAATCAAAAATAAAAAAATAAGAATAATTAGTTAATTAAAAAGAAATTTTTGAAAAAGAGGGAAGATATTTTCGAAAATTAGAGAGAGAGAGTTAGTTAGGTAGTTTTGAAAAAGTTAAGAAACAAACAAAAAGTTAGTTAGTTAGTTGAAACAAATTTTGAAAAGATAAGAAGTTAGGAAGTTAGAGAAGATATTTTGAAAAGATATTTTTGAAAAAGATAAGATAAGAAGATATTTTTGAAAAGATATGATTGAAATTAGTTTTTGAAATAGATTTGATTTTTAAAATCACAATTAATGACTTGATTCATAAGAAATCACAAGATATGATTCTAGAACTCAAAGTTTGAATCTTTCTTAACAAGCAAGTAACAAACTTCAAATTTTTGAATCAAAACATTAATTGATTATGTTATTTTCGAAAATTTGGTATAAAAATAAGAAAAAGATTTTTGAAAAATATTTTTGGAATTTTCGAAAATAACTAAGAATTTTGAAAAAGATTTGATTTTTGAAAAAGATTTTGAAAAAGATAAGATTTTCAAATTGAAAATTTGATTTGACTCATGAGAAACAATTTGATTTTAAAAATTTTTGAAAAAGTCAATCCAATTTTTCGAATTTGATGAGAGAAAAAGGGAAAGATATATTTTTTTTTATTTTTGAATTTTTATGATGCAAGAGAAAAACACTAAAAAAGATGCAATGCATGAAATTTTTAGATCAAAACAATGAATGCATGCAAGAATGCTATGAATGTCAAGATGAACACCAAGAACACTATGAATGTCATGATGAACATCAAGAACATATTTTTGAAAAATTTTTGATGCAAAGAAAACATGTAAGACACCAAACTTAGAATTCTTTAATGCTTAGACACTAATAATTCAAGAATGCATATGATAAACACTATACAACACAAAACAAAAATTCATCAAGATCAAACAAGAAGACTTACCAAGAACAACTTGAAGATCATGAAGAACACTATGAATGCATGAAATTTTCGAAAAGTGCTAGATGCATATGCAATTGACACCAAACTTATGATATGACTCAAGACTCAAACAAGAAACAGAAAAATATTTTTGATTTTTATGATTTTCTAAATTTTTTTGGATTTTTTCGAAAATTATATGAAAAAGAAAAATTAAGGATTCTAAAATTTTTAACATGAATTCCAGGAATCTTGCCATGTTAGTCTAAAGCTTCAGTCCAGGAATTAGACATGGCTCACTAGCCAGCCAAGCTTTCAATGAAAGCTTCAGTCCAAAACACTAGACATGGCCAATGGCCAGCCAAGCTTCAGCAGATATGGATACTTTTCATGTATAGAGCAACTAAGTGTGTGAGAATCTCTTCATTTGTGATGGTAAGTTGAAACCCCAGTCCAAAAATTAGACATGGCTTACAGCCAGCCAGGCTTTAACAAATCATCATGAAACACTAGAATTCATTCTTAAAAATTCTGAAGAAAAATATATTTTTGAAAACATTTTTATTATTTTCGAAAACAGATGAGAAAATTTTAGAAATATTTTTGAAAAATTTTGAAAATAAAATAAAAAGAAAATTACCTAATCTGAGCAACAAGATGATCCGTCAGTTGTCCAAACTCAAACAATCCCCGGCAACGGCGCCAAAAACTTGGTGCACGAAATTGTGCTGTCCAAGCTCGAACAATCCCTGGCAACGTGAGCAACTTGGTACGCGTAATCGTGATTACACTTTAATTATGTAAAATTCATGGCTCTTTCTTTCCCTGGCAATGGCGCCAAGAACATGGTGCCAATACCATGGTTCACAACTTCGATACAACTAACCAGCAAGTGCACTGGGTCGTCCAAGTAATACCTTACGTGAGTAAGGGTCGAATCCCACGGAGATTGTTGGTATGAAGCAAGCTATGGTCACCTTGTAAATCTCAGTCAGGCAGATATAAAGTGATAATGGTGTTTTCGAATAATAAATAAAAGAATAGGGATAGAGATACTTATGTAAATCATTGGTAGGAATTTCAGATAAGCGAATGGAGATGCTTTTCGTTCCTCTGAACCTCTGCTTTCCTGCTATCTTCATCCAATCAGTCTCATTCCTTTCCATGGCTGGCTTTATGTGATACATCACCACTGTCAATGGCTACTTTCGGTCATCTCACGGGAAAATGATCCAATGCCCTGTCACAGCACGGCTAATCGTCTGGAGGCATCACCCTTGTCAATAGCTTCATCTTATCCTCTCAGTGAATAATATGCTCACGCACCCTGTCACGGCACGGCTATTCATCTGTCGGTTCTCGATCATGCCGGAATAGGATTTACTATCCTTTTGCGTCTGTCACTAACGCCCTGCAATCGCGAGTTCGGAGCTCATCACAGTCATTCAATCATTGAATCCTACTTGGAATACCACAGACAAGGTTTAGACCTTCCGGATTCTCTTGAATGCCGCCATCATTCTAGCTTACGCCACGAAGATTCTGGTTAAGAGATCTAAGAGATATTCATTCTAGCTTATTTCATGTAGAACGGAAGTGTTTGTCAGGCACGCGTTCATAAGGGAGAAGGATGATGAGCGTCACACATAATCATCACCTTCATCACGTTCTTGGGTGCGAGTGGATATCTTAGAAGAGAAATAAGAAGAATTGAATAGAAAACAGTAGTACTTTGCATTAATCTTTGAGGAACAGCAGAGCTCCACACCTTAATCTATGGAGTGTAGAAACTCTACCGTTAAAAATACATAAGTGAAGGTCCAGGCATGGCCGAGATGGCCAGCCCCCAAAACGTGATCACAGGATCAAAATACAATCCAGGATGCCAAATACAATAGTAAAAGGTCCTATTTATAATAAACTAGCTACTAGGGTTTACATGAGTAAGTAATTGATGCATAAATCCACTTCCGGGGCCCACTTGTTGTGTGCTTGGGCTGGGCTTTGATTGTTACACGTGTAGAGGTCCTCCTTGGAGTTGAACGCCAGCTTTTGTGCCAGTTTGGGCGTTCAACTCTGGTTTTGGCTCCTTTTCTGGCGCTGGACGCCAGATTTGGGTAGAAAGCTGGCGTTGAATGCCAGTTTACGTCGTCTATTCTTGGCCAAAGTATGGACTATTATATATTGCTGGAAAGCCTGGATGTCTACTTTCCAACGCAATTGGAAGCATGCCATTTCGAGTTCTGTAGCTCCAGAAAATCCACTTTGAGTGCAGGGAGGTCAGAATCCAACAGCATCAGCAGTCCTTTTTCAACCTCTGAATCTGATTTCTGCTCAAGTCCCTCAATTTCAGCCAGAAAATACCTGAAATCACAGAAAAACACACAAACTCATAGTAAAGTCCAGAAATGTGAATTTAACATAAAAATTAATGAAAACATCCCTAAAAGTGACTAGATCCTACTAAAAACATACTAAAAACAATGCCAAAAAGCGTATAAATTATCCGCTCATCAAGCCCCCACAGTCAAACTCTAAGTTTGGTGTTGAACTCCCATATCCAAACTCTAAGTTTGGTGTTGGAGAGTCTCAACAAAGCTCTGCACATCTGTGAGGCTCCATGAGAGCCCACTGTCAAGCTATTGACATTAAAGAAGCGCTTGTTGGGAGGCAACCCAATTTTTATTTATCTAACTATATTTTTCTTAGTTATATGTCTTTGTAGGTTCATGATCATGTGGAGTCACAAAATAAATATAAAAATTGAAAACGGAATCAAAAACAGCAGAAGAAAAATCACACCCTGGAGGAGCATCTGTCTGGCGTTCAGCGCCAGAACAGAGTATGGTTCTGGTGCTGAACGCCCAAAATGGGCAGCTTCTGGGCGCTGAACGCCAGAACAGGCATGGTTTTGGCATTCAACGCCAGAAATGGTACACAAATGGGTGTTGAACGCCCAAAATGGCCACCAACCTGGCGCTGAACGCCCAGAGTTGTGTGCAAAGGCATTTTTACATGCCTAATGGGTGCAGGGATGTAAATCCTTGAACACCTCAGGATCTGTGGACCCCACAGGATCCACTCAGGATCTGTGGATCCTACAGGATTCCCACCTACCTCCACTCACTTCTTCTCACCACTCTCTTTCACACAACCCCATAAACACTCTTCCCCAAAAACCCTTCACCAATCACCTCAATCTCTCTTCCCCATCACCTCTTCACCACTCACATCCATCCACTCTTCCCCATAAACCTACCTCATAAACCCCACCTACCTTCAAAATTCAGAACCAATTTCCCATCCAAACCCACCCATATGGCCGAAACCTTCCCCCCTCCCTTCCCTATATAAAGCCCTCCATTCTTCTTCAAATTCACACAACACAACCCCTCTACACCCTTCTTGGCCGAACCACATCACTTTCTCCCTCTCCTCCATTTCTTCTTCTTCTTCATCTATTCTTTCTCCTCTTGCTCGAGGGCGAGCAAAATTCTAAGTTTGGTGTGGTAAAAGCATAAGCATTTTGTTTTTCCATTACCATTGATGGCACCTAAGACCGGAGAATCCTCTAGAAAGGGGAAAGGAAAGACAAAAGCTTCCACCTCCGAGTCATGGGAGATGGAAAGGTTCATCTCCAAAGCCCATCAAGACCACTTCTATGATGTTGTGGCCAAGAAGAAGGTGATCCCTGAGGTCCCTTTCAAACTCAAAAGAAATGAGTATCCGGAGATCCGACATGAAATTCAAAGAAGAGGTTGGGAAGTTCTAACAAATCCCATCCAACAAGTCGGCATCCTAATGGTTCAAGAGTTCTATGCTAATGCATGGATCACCAAGAACCATGATCAAAGTAAGAACCCGGATCCAAAGAACTATGTTACAATGGTTTGGGGGAAATACTTGGATTTTAGTCCGGAAAATGTGAGGTTGGCGTTTAACTTGCCCATGATGCAAGGAGATGAACGCCCTTACACTAGAAGGGTCAACTTTAATCAAAGGTTGGACCAAGTCCTTATGGACATATGTGTAGAAGGAGCTCAATGGAAGATTGACTCCAAAGGCAAGCCGGTTCAACTAAGAAGATTAGACCTCAAGCCTGTAGCTAGAGGATGGTTGGAGTTCATTCAATGCTCAATCATTCCCACTAGCAACCGGTCTGAAGTTACTATAGACCGGGCCATCATGATCCATAGCATCATGATTGGAGAAGAGGTGGAAGTTCATGAGATTATACCTCAAGAACTCTACAAGGTGGCTGACAAGTCCTCTACTATGGCAAGGTTAGCCTTCCCTAACCTCATCTGCCACCTATGTAATTCGGCTGGGATTGACATAGAGGGAGATATCCTCATTAAAGAGGACAAGCCCATCACTAAGAAGAAGATGGAGCAAGCAAGAGAGCCCATTCATGGAGCTCAAGAGGCGTATGAAGCTCATCACCATGAGATCCCGGAGATGCCTCAAATGCACTTTCCTCCCCAAAACTATTGGGAGCAAATCAACACCTCCCTAGGAGAATTGAGTTCCAATATGGAACAACTAAGGGTGGAACATCAAGAGCACTCCATCATGCTTCATGAAATAAGAGAAGATCAAAAAGCAATGAGGGAGGAGCAACAAAGACGAGGAAGAGACATAGAAGAGCTCAAGGACATCATTGGTTCCTCAAGAAGGAAACGCCACCATCACTAAGGTGGATTCATTCCTTGTTCTTGTTTCTTCTGTTTTTCGTTTCTATGTTATGTGCTTATCTGTGTTTGTGTCTTCATTACATGATCATTAGTAGTTAGTAACTGTGTCTTAAAGTTATAAATGTCCTATGAATCCATCACCTCTCTTAAATGAAAAATGTTTTAATTCAAAAGAACAAGAAGTACATGAGTTTCGAATTTATCCTTGAACTTAGTTTAATTATATTGATGTGGTGACAATGCTTCTTGTTTTCTGAATGAATGCTTGAACAGTGCATATGTCTTTTGAAATTGTTGTTTAAGAATGTTAAATATGTTGGCTCTTGAAAGAATGATGACTAAGAGACATGTTATTTGATAATCTGAAAAATCATAAAAATGATTCTTGAAGCAAGAAAAAGCAGCAAAGAACAAAGCTTGCAGAAAAAAACAAAAAAATAGGCAAAAAAAAATAGAAAGAAAAAGAAAAAGCAAGCAGAAAAAGCCAAAAGCTCTTAAAACCAAGAGGCAAGAGCAAAAAGCCAATAACCCTTAAAACCAAAAGGCAAGGGCAAATAAAAAGGATCCCAAGGCTTTGAGCATCAGTGGATAGGAGGGCCTAAAGGAATAAAATCCTAGTCTAAGCGGCTAAACCAAGCTGTCCCTAACCATGTGCTTGTGGCGTGTAGGTGTCAAGTGAAAACTTGAGACTGAGCGGTTAAAGTCAAGGTCCAAAGCAAAAAAAGAGTGTGCTTAAGAACCCTGGACACCTCTAATTGGGGACTCTAGCAAAGCTGAGTCACAATCTGAAAAGGTTCACCCAATTATGTGTCTGTGGCATTTATGTATCCGGTGGTAATACTGGAAAACAAAGTGCTTAGGGCCACAGCCAAGACTCATAAAGAAGCTGTGTTCAAGAATCATCATACTGAACTAGGAGAATCAATAACACTATCTGAACTCTGAGTTCCTATAGATGCCAATCATTCTGAACCTCAATGGATAGAGTGAGATGCCAAAACTATTCAAGAGGCAAAAAGCTATAAGTCCCGCTCATTTGATTGGAGCTATGTTTCATTGATAGTTTGGAATTTATAGTATATTCTCTTCTTTTTATCCTATTTGATTTTCAGTTGCTTGGGGACAAGCAACAATTTAAGTTTGGTGTTGTGATGAGCGGATCATTTATACGCTTTTTGACATTATTTTTAGTATGTTTTTAGTAGTATCTAGTTACTTTTAGGGATGTTTTCATTAGTTTTTATGTTAAATTCATATTTCTGGACTTTACTATGAGTTTGTGTGTTTTTCTGTGATTTCAGGTATTTTCTGGCTGAAATTGAGGGACTTGAGCAAAAATCAGATTCAGAGGTTGAAGAAGGACTGCTGATGCTGTTGGATTCTGACTTCCCTGCACTCAAAGTGGATTTTCTGGAGCTACAGAACTTGAAATGGCGCGCTTCCAATTGCGTTGAAAATTAGACATCTAGGGCTTTCCAGAAATGTATAATAGTCCATACTTTGGCCAAGAATAGACGACGTAAACTGGCGTTCAACGCTAGCTTTCTGCCCAAATCTGGCATCCAGCGCCAGAAAAGGAGCCAAAACTAGAGTTAAACGCCCAAACTGGCACAAAAGCTGGCGTTCAACTCCAAGAAGGACCTCTACACGTGCAACACTCAAGCTCAGCCCAAGCACACACCAAGTGGGCCCCGAAAGTGGATTTATGCATCAATTACTTACTTCTGTAAACCCTAGTAGCTAGTTTATTATAAATAGGACCTTTTACTATTGTATTAGACATCTTTGGATTATCTTTTGATCTATTGATCATGTTTTGGGGGCTGGCCATCTCGGCCATGCCTGGACCTTTCACTTATGTATTTTCACGGTAGAGTTTCTACACTCCATAGATTAAGGTGTGGAGCTCTGCTGTTCCTCAAAGATTAATGCAAAGTACTACTGTTTTCTATTCAATTCATCTTATTTTGCTTCTAAGATATTCATTCGTACTTCAATCTGAATGTGATGAACGTGACAATCATCATCATTCTCTATGAATGCGTGCCTGACAACCACTTCCGTTCTACCTTCGACTGAATGAGTATCTCTTAGATCTCTTAATCAGGATCTTCGTGGCATAAGCTAGAATGATGGCGGCATTCAAGAGAATCCGGAAAGTCTAAACCTTGTCTGTGGTATTCCGAGTAGGATTCAATGAATGAATGACTGTGACGAGCTCCAAACTCGCGATTGCGGGGCGTTAGTGACAGACGCAAAAGGATAGTAAATCCTATTCCAGCATGATCGAGAACCGACAGATGAATAGCCGTGCCGTGACAGGGTGCCTTGACCATTTTCACTGAGAGGATAAGATGAAGCCATTGACAAGGGTGATGCCTCCAGACGATTAGCCGTGCCATGACATGGCATTGGATCATTTTCCCGAGAGATGACCGAAAGTAGCCATTGACAGTGGTGATGTATCACATAAAGCCAGCCATGGAAAGGAGTAAGACTGATTAGATGAAGATAGCAGGAAAACAGAGGTTCAGAGGAACGAAAGCATCTCTATTCGCTTATCTGAAATTCTCACCAATGAATTACATAAGTACTTCTATCCCTATTCTATTAATTATTATTCGAAAACACCATTATCAATTTATATCTGCCTAACTGAGATTTGCAAGGTGACCATAGCTTGCTTCATACCAACAATCTCCGTGGGATTCGAACGTTACTCACGTAAGGTATTACTTGGACGACCCAGTGCACTTGCTGGTCAGTTACACGGAGTTGTGAACCGTGGTTTTGGCATCATGTTTTTGGCGCCATTTCCGGGGAAAGAAAGAGCAATGAACTTTACATAATTAAAGTGTGATCACGATTCCACGTACCAGTCAGTTCCTTGTATCTCTCCCAAGCTTCATAGAGAGATTCACCTTCTTTTTGTCTGAAGGTTTGAACATCCACTCTAAGCTTACTCAGCTTTTGAGGAGGAAAGAACTTGGCTAAGAAAGCCTTGACCAGCTTATCCCAAGAGTTCAGGCTATCTTTAGGTTGAGAATTCAACCATATTCTAGCTTTGTCTCTTACAGCAAAAGGGAAAAGCATGAGCCTGTAGACTTCAGGATCTACTCCATTAGTCTTAACAGTATCACATATCTGCAAGAATTCAGTTAAGAACTAAAAGGGATCTTCAGATGGAAGTTCATGAAACTTGCAGTTTTGTTGCATCAGAGAAACTAATTGAGGTTTAAGCTCAAAATTGTTTGCTCCAATGGTAGGGATGGAGATGCTTCTTCCATGTAAATTGGAATTAGGTGCAGTAAAGTCACCAAGTATCCTCCTTGCATTATTATTATTTTCGGCTGCCATATCTTCTTCTTGTTCGAAAAATTCTGTAAGGTTATCTCTGGATTGTTGTATTTTAGCTTCTCTTAGTTTCCTCTTCAGAGTCTTTTCAGGTTCAGGGTCTGGTTCAACAAGAATGTTCTTGTCCTTGCTCCTGCTCATATGAAAAAGAGGGAACAGAAAAAATAATAATAATAGGGATCCTTTTTGCCCAGGTATAGAGGTTCCCCTGTGTGAGTAGAAGAAGAAAAGAATGTAATGTATAGAAGGGAAGTAGAGAAAATTCGAACACAGATGGAAGAGGGGGTTCAAATTTGTGTGAGATGAAGTGTTAGTAGATGAATAAATAAATAGAAGGAGATGAGAGAGAAAGAGGATTTTCGAAAATAAAATTTTGAAAAGAGGTTAGTGATTTTCGAAAATTAGGAATGAAATCAATTAAAATTGAATTTTGAAACAATTAGTTAATTAAAAAGAATTTTTGAAAAAAGAGGGAGATATTTTCGAAAATTAGAGAGAGAGTTAGTTAGGTAGTTTTGAAAAAGATAAAAAACAAACAAAAAGTCAATTAGTTAGTTAAAAAAGATTTGAAAATCAATTTTGAAAAGATAAGAAGATAAGAAGTTAGAAAAGATATTTGAAAATCAAATTTTTGAAAAAGATAAGATTTTTAAAAAGATATGATAGAAAGATATGATTAGAATTAGTTTTGAAAAAGATTTGTTTTTTTTTTAAATCATAATTAATGACTTGATTCACAAGAAATCACAAGATATGATTCTAGAACTTAAAGTTTAAATCTTTCTTAACAAGCAAGTAACAAACTTGAAATTTTTTTGAATCAAAACATTAATTGTTGATGATATTTTCGAAAATATGATATAAAATTAAGAAAAATATTTTTGAAAAATAATTTTAAAATTTTCAAAAATAAATAAGAAAAATGAAAAAGATTTGATTTTTGAAAAAGATTTTGAAAAAGATAAGATTTTTAAATTGAAAATTTGATTTGACTCATAAGAAACAACTAAATTTTAAAATTTTTTAAAAAAGTCAATCCAAATTTTCAAAATTTATGAGTGAAAAAAGGAAAGATATTTTTTTTTATTTTTGAATTTTTAATGATGAGAGAGAAAAACATGAAAAATGATGCAATGCATGAAAATTTTGGATCTAAACAATGAATGCATGCAAGAATGCTATGAATGTCAAGATGAACACCAAGAATACTTTAAAGATCATGATGAATATCAAGAACATATTTTTCAAAAATTTTCAATGCAAAGAAAACATGTAAGACAACAAACTTAGAAATCTTTCATGTTCAGACACTATGAATGCAAAAATGCACATGAAAAATAAGAAAAGACACAAAACAAGAAAACATCAAGATCAAACAAGAAGACTGGCCAGGAACAACTTGAAGATCATGAAGAACACTATGAATGCATGATTTTTTTCGAAAAATGCAAAATGAATATGCAATTGACACCAAACTTACAATTGGACTCAGGACTCAAACAAGAAACACAAAATATTTTTTATTTTTATGATTTTTTGTATTTTTCGAAAATTGTTTGAAAAAAAAAATAAGGATTTCAAAATTTTTTTAATGTGAATTCCAGGAATCTTGTGCTCTTTAGTCTAAAGCTCCAATCTGAGGGTTAGACATGGCTTAATGGCCAGTCAAGCTTTAGCATGTAAATCAGGTGGATCAGGAACAGCAGCAGGTGGATTAGCAACAACTGGCTTGCTCTTGATAATGTTGGGTTGGAAGCCCCAGTCTAAATAAATTTAGACATGGCTTTACAGCCAGCCAGGCTTCACATGCTTCATGAAACTCTAGAATTCATTCTTAAAAATTCTGAAGAACATAATAAAAATTTTTGAAAAGAATTTTTATTTTTTTCGAAAATAAAGGAGAAATTTTTTTGAAGATATTTGAAAAATTTTTGAAAATAAAACAAAAAGAAAATTACCTAATCTGAGCAACAAGATGAACCGTCACTTGTCCAAACTCGAACAATCCCCGGCAACGGCGCCAAAAACTTGATAATGCGAAATTGTTACTCTGAGGTTGTAAAATTTGTTGTTCGTTCTCTCCCTGGCATGGCGCCAATAACTGGTGCACAATACCATGGTCTAGACATAACTTCACAACTTCGCACAACTAACCAGCAAGTGCACTGGGTCGTCCAAGTAATAAAACCTTACGTGAGTAAGGGTCGATCCCACGGAGATTGTTGGTATGAAGCAAGCTATGGTCATCTTGTTAATCTCAGTCAGGCGGATATCAAATGGTTATGGAGTTTTCGAATAATAATAATAAATAAACAGAAAATAAAGATAGAAATACTTATGTAATTCATTGGTGAGAATTTCAGATAAGCGTATAGAGATGCCTTCGTTCTTCTGAACTTCTGCTTTCCTGCTGTCTTCATCCAATCAGTCCTACTCCTTTCCATGGCAAGCTTTATGTAAGGGCATTACCGTTGTCAATGGCTACATCCCATCCTCTCTGTGAAAATGGTCCAAATGCTCTGTCACGGCATGACTAATCATCTGGAGGTTCTCGATCATACTGGAATAGGATTTACTATCCTTTTGTGTCTGTCACTACGCCCAGCACTCGCGAGTTTGAAGTTCGTCACAGCCATCCCTTCCTAGATCCTACTCGGAATACCACAGACACAGTTTAGACTTTCTAAATCTCAGGAATGGCCATCCATGGGTTCTAACTTATACCACGAAGATACTAATAACTCAAACTCAGTCCCCTGTATTAGATATCCAAGAGATATTCATTCTAGCTTGGTTGCATGTAGAACGGAAGTGTTTCTCAGGCACGCGTTCATAAGTGAGAATGATAATGAGCGTCACATAATCATCACATTCATCATGTTCTTGGGTGCGAATGGATATCTTAGAAGCGGAATAAGTTGAATTGAATAGAAAACAGTAGTACTTTGCATTAATTCATGAGGAACAGCAGAGCTCCACACCTTAATCTATGGAGTGTAAAAACTCTACCATTGAAAATACATAAGTGAAAGGTTCAGGCATGGCCGAGAGGCCAGCTCCCAAAACGTGATCACAGGATCAAAAATACAATCTAGGATGTTCCAAAAGATGAAAATACAATAGTAAAAAGTCCTATTTATACTAAACTAGTTACTAGGGTTTACAGAAGTAAGTAATTGATGCATAAATCCACTTCCGGGGCCCACTTGGTGTGTGCTTGGGCTGAGCTTGAAGTTTACACGTGGAGAGGTCATTCTTGGAGTTGAACGCCAGTTTGTAACGTGTTTCTGGCGTTCAACTCTGGTTCGTGACGTGTTTCTGGCGTTTAACTCCAGACTGCAGCGTAGAACAGGCGTTCAACGCCCTTTTGCATCGTCTAAACACGGCCAAAGTATAGACTATTATATTTTTCTGGAAAGCCCTGGATGTCTACTTTCCAACGCAATTGGAAGCGCGCCATTTTGAGTTCTGTAGCTTCAGAAAATCCACTTTGAGTTCAGGGAGGTCAGAATCCAACAACATCAGCAGTCCTTCTTCTACCTCTGAATCTGATTTTTGCTCAAGTCCCTCAATTTCAGCCAGAAAATACCTGAAATCACAGAAAAATACACAAATTCATAGTAAAGTCTAGAAATATGAATTTAACATAAAAACTAATGAAAACATCCCTAAAAGTAACTAGATCCTACTAAAAACATACTAAAAATAATGCCAAAAAGCGTATAAATTATCCGCTCATCAGTACTCATATAGGGGAGGATTTGGCATGTTGTAGTATGAGGGAGGTGTTTACCATGAGTGTTGCTCATACGCAATTGGTTCCTCCCTTAAGTGATTCTCCCACTCCATGGAGCCATCCCAACTTGAACTCATCATACCCTACAAAATACTCACAACCAAGCTCCAAGCAACAAAGGTGATAGCTCATAGAGAAAGTAGGAAATAAAAGCAAAAGGCATAAGTAAATAAGAAAAGCAAACACCTAAATATTAACAAAAACAACCAAATAACCAAAAAGTAAGATATTTACACTATGGACATATTCACAACAACCTAAAGATAGCACTCAATTGCATTTCCGGCAACGGCGCCAAATTTTGATAGTGAGAATTTATCATCGATCTAGATTTTCACAAAGTAGAGTTCTATCGTTGAAAGTATAGCCTAGACCAACAATTAATTCCCAAATCAAATAATAAATCCAATACAAAATATAAACCGAGAGTAATGAAACCTCGGGTCGTTCTCCCTAGGATGCAATTGGAAGTGTTTCTCTTTCGGTTATGAGGGAAAAGGGGTTTTCAAGTAAGAATTGAAAGATTAAAAGAACTAAGTAATAAAAGAACTAAAGAATGCTCAAAATTGTAAATTAATGCAAGTAAAGAGAAAGCAATGTCAAAAATAGTGAAAATGCTATAAATGCAATAAAGAGCCTTGACTTGGAAATGAGAATCCAAGGAGTCCTATCATCGCCATAACCACAACTATGGTAATTATGATGAGTCAATCTTGCCTAGTCAACCCCAACCATCGAGGAGTAAGTCAAGCAAGCATAATTGACCTTAATCCATAAGTCCTAGCTAACTTACCAAACTAGTTTATAAAATGCTAGCGTCAATGGAAACAAGAGTCAACTAACTACCCAAGAATTACCATTAAATGTCGGACATTATGACTCTAGTATCCTAAGAACTCAAACCACAAGCCAAGGTGTGATAATCTACTCAAAATCTAAGGTTGGCATTTTCACAAACACCTTGTGTGCATAATTGAAAAACATGGGAAATTGTAAACGAAAATGGAAAACTATAACCAACTATCAACAAAACCAAATATAAATAAGCAAACAAGCATAAAGAAAGCATGAAACATTAAATTCATTAATCATAACTTCAAGAACTCAAAATTGCAATTATAAACAAAGTGCTTGAACCAAAGGAAATAAAAATAAAGACAATGTAATTAAAGAAGAATTAAAGAGTACTTACAATTAAAGATGCAAAATCCAAGAGAAAAGCTTCTATAAAATGCTACAATAGAAAGGGAAATTAAACCCTAAGAGAGCAAAGCTACACTACTCCTACTCCTACTCCTACTATATGAAACTAAGGAAAAATAAAATCTCAGTCCTAATGAAAGCTAATGTGTTGCTTCCCCCCTTATATAGCCCTTCATTTCAGCATTTCAGCCTTCCAAAATGGGCCAAGAGCCCCCAAAATTTGTGCAGCACATGTTTCATTAATGCAATCACGTGCAGGGACCTGTGCGGATGCACAGACATGTGCGTCCGAACACTCGACTGAAAATTGACATGTGCATACACACAGGTGCGTGCGTACGCACACATAGAAATTTTTGCTTGTGCATGCACACGCAGGGCTGTGCACACGCACACTTTACTGTGTGTGCTTTTCCTTGTTTTCTTCATGTTTTCTCCCTTGTACATGCTTTCTTCCACTTTTGGCTATCCATTCTTGCCTCCAAGGCCTGAAATCACTCACAAACCATATCACGGCATCGAATGGCACAAAGGTAGGATTAAATTGCTCTATTAATGCACAAAATTGCATGTTTTCATATTTAGGATCAAATTAGGGATCAAACACAAAAGTATGCTATTTTGGTGCTTAAGTGTGAGTTCATATGCTAGAATCCAACCAATATTGAGTCAAAATATACTATCAAATATGGACTCATCAGCGTACGCGTGGCTGACACGTGCGCGTGACCAGGAGCGTTGTCCACCGATGCATACACATGACTGATGCGTATATGTGGCTGGTGTAGAGTTCAAGTGACACGTACGCGTGGCTGACGCGTACGCGTGACAAAGCGGCATGTGCCTCACTAAAGTGAAAACGCTGGGGGCAATTTTTGGGCTGCTTTTGGCCTAGTTTCAAGCCCGAAAATGAAAGAAGAGGCTGGGGATGGAGCGGGGACATTCATTCCATCGATTTCATCTAGGTTTAGGTTCTATTTCTTATCTTTATTCAAGTTCCTCTTTTAATTTCTTGTTATTACCTCTTTGCTTTCTTAGTTTTATATGTTGTTCCTTTACCTTGTTGCTTTATTGTTCATGACCCCTTGTTGATTCTAATTTCCTTTTAATGCATTTTGAGGTATTTTATAATTATTGTCGTCTTCTTTAATTTGTGGTTAGTATTTTCTTGCATTTGCTCGTCTTAGATTTTACTATTTCTTGTTAATTTTCTATGTTTTTATTTTGTGTCTTCCAAATGTTTGATAAAATGCTTGGTTGGAATTTAAAGTAGATTTTTGTGTTCTTGGCTTGGATTGAGTAATTTGGAGACTCTTGAATTGTCAAAGTCTCTTGTTGATTGGTGATTGAAAGTTGCTAATTGGCTTGAGCTTCACTAAAGCTAGTCTTTGACTAGGATTTATGGACTTAAGTCGATTTTGCTCACTTGACTTTCCTTCAATTGTTAAAGGTTAACTAAGTGAGAGCAAAAGGCAATTACCATCACAATTGACGATGATAATGAGGATAGGAATTCCAATTCTCAACCCTTGCTAAGACTTTTCTTAGTTGTTAATTCGTTTTCTTGTTATTTACATTCCTTGTTCATCATTCAAAAACCCCAAAAATACTTTCCCACAACCAATAATAAGTACACATCCCTGCAATTCCTTTGAGAGACGACCCGATGTTTAAATACTTCGGTTATTTTTATTGGTTTGCATTGTGACAAACAAATTAAACGTTGATTGGGGTTTAATTGTCGGTTTAGATCTATACTTCAACGAAATTATTTTTGTGAAATTCTATATCGACATTTATCCTCCATCAAGTTTTTGGTACCATTGCTGGGGACTTGCAAATATGTACTTTATTATTGGTTATTGTATATATTGTGAATATGTTTGCCTTTTGCTTCTTTGGTAGTTGTTGCTAGTTTTAGGAGTTTGTTTTCATTATTTTTTATTCACTTTTATTTTATCTTTTCACTATGAATTCTCACCCCCTTTGGCTATGAGTGTAGTTATAACTATGCTGTAGGAAATGAGAACTACAATGAAGGCTTGCATCAAGGATGGGACAATCAAAGATAGGAGGAGCCACATGCTTATGATAAACCTTCTTGGCAACAACCTCTTTCAATACACTGTGAGCAAGAACCATTTCAAGATGCATACCAATCCAATGGCTATGGTGGACCTCCTTGGGATTATCAATCACAACCACCCTATGACTATGAACCCCCTTCTCAACATAGTTTTGAACTACCATGCTCACAAGCCCCACACCACCAAATACCTTCATATGACCTTAACTGTTATCCATCATACCAACCACCATATGAACCATATGAACCATACATAGAACCACCCTAATTCCAATATCATTACTCCAAAGAACCACCTTAATATACACCATCTCCATATCCTTATCAAGATGAACCACCTTCCTATTATGAGCCCTTTCTTCCAACCAATGAACCCTCCTATCCACCCCAAGCTCCCATAGATGATACCCTTGGTGTTATTCTTCAAGAGCAAAGAGAGCTTCAAACCACACTTAACTTCACCCTCCAAGAGCTTATGTCCCTCCTACCTCTACTATCCAATAACAATCAAAGCACCTCTCAACCTTCAAGATCTAGTGCACTTCCTTTTCAACCACATGATGATCTCTCCATCCCACCACCACCCTCCATAGAAGAACACTCATATCCATCAATTCAAGAGCAACATGATCCCAATTATGCTAATGAAGTGGAACAAGAGAGAAGGAATCGTCTTAGGGAATTAATTGATCAGATCCAATCATCCATACTTCAAGAGAAGCAAGAGGAGGCCCAAAAGGTGGAGGAAGTAGAGACCCTTGAAGATGAAGGAATAGTTAAAGAATTAGGTGAGGTTGAATAAGAGGAAAATTCCATCATTGAAGATAACTCTACACCAAGTGACATTAAGGATCTTGTTGAAGCTTCTTCCATCGGATGTGAAACCAATATTGAAGAGGAATGTATACACCCTCTAACACATGACTTGATCAATGAGGAAGAGTTGGAAGAAGTTAACAAGAAAGTGGGAATTGAAGAAAGTTGTCAAGAAGTGGAAGTAATCAAGGAGGAGTTGGACTTTGTATTAGAGCAAGTGGAGAAAGCCGAAGTTAGTGAAGAAGAGGAAGTGGTTGAAGATTTAGGAGATACCAAACCTCCATGGGAATCTCAAGTCATAGCACCTCCTTCCAAGAAGTTTGAAACTGATGTTAAGGAGGATACACAACCTCCAAAGCATGTCATGAGTGAAGAATTGGAAGAAATAGATTCAATCACTGATGTGTTCTTATCTACAATTGAATCCTCTCCCATTGGAATTGAAATTGAGGTCATAGAAGAATGTGCATAACTTCCAAATCCCTTGGCAAGCGAAGAAGAAGAGGTTGAAGTTGAAGAAGCTTGCAAAGAGGTGAAAGAATTCAAGGAAGAGCACAAAGGAGTGGAGCTTGCAAGATCATTGGAAACACCTCTCCCCAAGCCATCACCATCCAACACAACATTCAAGTGGGTAAAATTCTTATCCTTAAGCTTTAATTTCTCGCTTGAATATGGTTTGCTTGAGACGGATGGGCAACTTAGAGCTATTTGTGGCTTTAAGAGCAAAAGAGATATGGTAAGTGATTGGGATTGCCATTCAAAGTTCATTATGGTTGCATGTTCAAAGTCTAAATACGAAGGTTGGTGTAGAACTAGATTGCTTAGGTCAAGGAGGATGTTTGGATGCTTGAGTGGGAATTTGGATTACTTCTCACCCAATTGGAATGGTAATGATAAACTTGAAGATGGGTGTAAGAACAAGGTTTGGGATCCTGGCATACAAGAGGATCACTTTTAGGAGCCTTTAGCTTGTGTGAAACTTCATCAAAGCTTGGAGCTATTAATTTTGAATTTTGGAGATTATTGGAAGTCCAAGCATTAGTGGAAGTTTCAAGATGAGTTCAAGCACAAGCCACCATGACAAGGAGCTCACCATATGTCCAACTTAAGGACTTTAACTAAAAGTGCTAGGTGAGAGACACCCCACCATGGTATGATCTTCCTTTTTGCCCTTATTTTTTCTCCTTTTGTTTAAGTATGTTTGATTTATTTGATAAAAAAAAGGCGCAACCTACGCGTACGCATCGCTGACGCGTACACATCACCGCAATTTTTACCTACTCGCGCGTATGCGTGATCGACGCACACGCGTCGTATCTTAATGATGCTGTTGCATGGTACAAAAACTAGAGAGTTGTGCTGGAACTGTACAGGAATTGTGCGTTGGGTACCAAAGGCCTTCACGCATACGCGTGACAGACGCGTACGCGTCTTTCTATTTTTCTTCATCTCACGCATAGGTGTGATAGACGCGTACGCGTCACCTGCCTCTATCTATTTTTTGCGCGTACGCGTGACTCACGCGTGTGCGTAGCCTTCGCATCCTCAGCTGCCCTGTTCCTTCTATCTACCCCCTTCTTCTGTACTTCTTTCTTACTTCTTTCTTCGTCTTTCTATCTTCCCTCTCCCCCATTTCTTTTCTCTTCTCTTCTCCTATTTCTCAACATTTCTTACTCACTTTCTCCACTTCCCCTTTCTTTTCAAAGCTTCACTTCTCATTTTTCTCATTTTTCTTTTTTTTATCTGCTACATTTCCATACTTTCATTCATTGCATTTTAACTTTGTAGCTTGCTCTTATTTTATTTTCTAAGTTTGCTATTTTTCCATTGGTGTTGAATTTTCTTACTCAACTGTTGAAAAATTTCTTGCATTATTTTGGTGCTTCGTGACTTGTTTGATATTGATTGGGTGATGAAATCTTTAGGTCAATGCTTATTCTCTATTGATACTTGCGTTCTTTATGCATTGATATGAACTCACAGTGTCTTTCATGACCCAATTTTTCTTCTTCATTGTTGCCATTCTTGCACCGTTGATATGCCATTTGCTTATATTATTTTCTCACTTACATGTTGTAGCTACCATGTAGTTGAGAACCCCACTCTTATTTGGCATTAGCCCTCGTCTATGTTCTATTTGCTATCATATCTTTATTTTTGGGCTTCATCTTCTTCCTTTTTCTCTCCTTTCAAGCTGGCCACCAAAAGAGGAAAGGAAAGCTTCTAAATAAGGTGAAAAACAAGTTCCTCCGCACAATCTTTTGAAGGAGCTCATCAGTTGTAGCACACCACCCTAATCCACTTTGCTCATCTTTTCATGCACCAAGGACGGTGCAATTTTTAAGTGTGGGGAGGTCGAGGACTGACTTTCGTGGGTAACTACTTCCTTTTCCAACACCAATTCTTAATTTCTGTTGTTAGCTAGTTGTTGTATTGCAAGATAGACTGTAGTATAGTTAGAGTTTGTGCATATTTTACTACTTCTTTCTTGCTAAGGACTACTTGGTTGAAGTGATGATTTCCTTTCCAAGAAACTATTCTAGAGCATTTCACTAATTTGAATTAAAATTTTTGAACTTGCTTGAAGAAATTTATTTTGGAACATGGTTTTAGAGCTAGAACACACAAGCCTAGTGAGATGTTGAGCCTAATTGATTGGTTGCATCTTATCAACCAATATTTTGTTTTAGTGTGTGTTGTTCTCTCTAAGATTGTGATCTTTGTCTTGCTTGATTCTATATTTCCATTGTTTGATGTATGAATGCATTTATATGATTGAGGCCTTTGTTTTACTAAGCTCACATACCCAAATGGCCTTAACCTCTCATCATCCTTTGCAAACCAATGTTGAGCCTATTTTACCCCATTTGTTCTTTATTTTAGCACATCACTAGCTCTAAGTGAAAAACAATGAATGTCCTTAATTTGAATCCTTGGTTAGCTTAGACTAGTGAGAGTGTGCATGATTTAAGTGTGGGGAAATCGGGTTTGGGAACATTTGGTTTGGGAATTGGGTATTTTATACTTTTTGTAAAAATGTGAAAAATAGTTAGGCACATATTCATGCATTCAATACTTTAATCATATGCACTAATCTCTCTCATATATATATATATATAATCCACCACATATGAAGAAAAACAAAAAGGAAAGAAAAATAAAAAGAATAAAAAAAAGCAATAAAAGGGGACAAAATGCCCCAAAGTAAATGGTGGTAGCAATGTATATGTATTGTACTCAAATTTGGGATGCACGAATATGTGGAAAAGTTAGTCAATGGGTAGTTAGATTTTGTATTTTGATTACATGGAGTGTCTTAGGTTAGGTGGAAAGTTTAGGTTAATCAAGGATTCAGATTCTAGTCCACTTAACCAAATACATTCCTACCTTGAACCTAACCCCATTACAACCCTTAAAACGACCTCTTGATATGTGTCTTCATGCATTAAATTTTTATTGATTGGTAGAAGAAGAGCAAGCCGTAGAAAGCAAGATTAGTAGAGAATTAAGAGAAGCGACCCTTAAACACTTGAGTGATTAGAGCGAATACACATCTGGTGAGGGTTTGATGCTCAATTCCTTGTTCTCGGCTTTCATGAGTTTTCTTCTTACAAGTCTATTTGTATTTTATTTTGAGATTTGAATTAGTGGAATTTAGTTTAAATTTATTCTTGGAAGATTGATTTACTTTTAACTAAGTAGGTAGGACTTTACATTTAGTTGCATATAGCTAGGGTGTATTTAATAAATTCTACCATTCCTCTTCACCCCTATATAGCTTCTCATGAGCTTAGCATGAGGACATGCTAATGTTTAAGAGTGGGAAGATTGATAAACCACTATTTTACAGTTTGTTCATGCCCTGGGTCGAGCTGTATGACCCGGGCTGATTAAAGACAAGTCGACCGACCTCTTCAGGTTAGGATTACCCGACCTCTTCTCAAAGAGTTCGGCCAAATCGCTACAAAGGCCCAAGAAAGGCCCAAACAAGGGAACACAGCCCAATCTAAAGGCAGTTAAAGCCTAGAAAGATAAGGGCGGTTCCTCAGAAGATAAAGATGACCTCACTTAAAGATAAAAGATAAGATAACTAACTTATCTTATCTAAAAAGGTCAGCCTACACTACTATAAATACATTGGAGCACCCAATCATACTCTGATTCTACTAAAAACCTTCTTAAAGCCCATGCTAACTTAAGCATCGGAGTTTCTTGCAGGTACCACCACCCTTCGGTGACCAAGGATCAGTAGCACCACCAAGTCCAACAAGTCGGACACAACAGCTCCATCCACTACCGCAGATCTCGTCCGAGATTGACCTATAGTTTCAGGTAACCCTCAGAACATTGGCGCCATTGACGGGAAACATGTAAGTTATCCCATCTTCATGGCGGACGACATTGACAATGACCACAACTCTGATTTGGAAAATAGGACACCGCACAAGAATGCAGACACCACACCCAAAGACACATCTCAGCAAAACGGAGAAAAGCATTCTGCAAATATAGAAATTTTAGAATCCCTCCAAGAACAATAAAATCGGCTTAAGTAGCTCGAACAGGAAGCCGAATTCCAGCCTGAAGCCGAAAGAAGCCTCCGAAGAGAAACTAGGCGACGTCGAGAGTTAGAGGACAAGCTCCTAAAACTCGAAGCCGACCTAAAAACTAAATACATTCAACCCGGTCACGAGGACAACTCCCCCAAAGATCAAGATCCCTTCACCAAAGAAATCATGAAAGCTAAAGTTCCAAAGGATTTTAAAGCTCCCGACATGACCCCATATGATAATACCTCTGATCCAAGCCATCATCTCAGCAATTTTAGGAGCAGAATGTATCTCCCGATGCTTTGGACGCTATTCATTGCAAAGCCTTCCCGACAACCCTAACAAAGACAGCTATTAAGTGGTTCGATAGTTTGCCTCCCAGATCCATCACAAGTTTTGATGACTTAACCAAGAAGTTTCTTGCCAGATTTTCCATTCAGAAGGACAAAGCTAAACATGCCCCAAGCCTATTAGGAATCAAACAAGGAGATCAGGAGAGTCTTCGATCCTACATGGAAAGATTCAACAAAGCATGCCTGGACATACAAAGCCTACCAACAAAAGTAGCCATCATGGGTCTCATCAATGGCCTGCGAGAATGACCCTTTAGCCACTCTATATCAAAGAAACACCCAACATCTTTAAAAGAAGTACAAAAACGGACAGAGAAGTATATCAACATGGAAGAAAATTCTCGACTAGGAGAAACCTCAAAACCTGGATCCTTTTATCCCTCCCCGGATAAGGATAACGAGTCCAAGAAAAAAGAAGATCAACACGGAGAGAAGCCAAAAAAATACCACAATTACACCCTCTTCGGGTGTCTCTTGTGGACGTTTTCCAAGAAGTATGCCACACTGAAAAAAGGAGAGAGAAATCGGACAGAATACTGTGAATACCACCGAATTTATGGACATCCTACAAACGAGTGCTTAAAAAATGTCATAGAAAAATTGGTAAGAGAAGGGAGACTAGATCGGTACTTAGCCAGCAAGACAGACGAACCCAGAAAAAGAAGAAGGGACAAAGAGGTCGGGCGAGCTGACCGACCACCTCACACCCCGGAAAGGCATGTTCACATGATAAATGGAGGATTCGCAGGAGGAGGAATCTCCAAGTCATCTCGCAAAAGGTACCTTAAGAAAGTATATCATGTTGGGGGAGAAGAAGGATCACCCGACCTCCCTTCTATTACTTTTACCCAAGAAGATGCAGTAGGCATCATCTCGGGACATGATGATCCCATGGTCATTACTATCATATTGGCCAATGCCAACCTCCACCGCACACTGGTGGACCAAGGAAGCTCGGCGGATATCTTGTTTAAATCCGCCTTCGACAAACTCGGCTTACAAGAAAAAGAGCTCAGAGCATATCCGAACAGCTTGTTTGGACTAGGAGACACTCCAATCCAACCCCTTGGATATATATCACTACACACAACCTTTGGAAAGGGAATCCGGTCAAGGACACTCAACATAGACTACATCGTAGTCGACGTGAGCTCAGCCTACAATGCCCTGATAGGTTGGACAACGCTAAATTAGCTTACCGCAGTAGTTTTGACTCCACATCTATGCATGAAGTTTCCAACCCCAGAAGGGATAGTCACGATAAAAGGAGGCCAGAAAATTGTGCGACGCTGTTACAACGAAAGTCTGAACCTTAGAGGCAAAGGAGAAGAAATCAACAGTATCGAACTCGGAGGAGTTCGAGGTCAGGAAAAACTTCGCCCACAACCAGAGGGCGAGATCGAGGAAGTCCAGATCGGAGATATCCCGGATAAAACAACAAATATTGGGGCGACTTTGAAAAGAGACCTAAAGGAGTCTCTGATACAGTTCCTAAGAAATAATGCCGACCTCTTTGCATGGAAGGCCATGGACATGCCGGCCATAGATCCCAAACTAATGTGCCATAAACTAGCAGTATACCCAGGATCTCGGCCAGTACAACAGAAGCATTGGAAGCTCGGACCAGAGAGATCCCAAGTTGTGGAAGAACAGGTACAATCTCTACTGGAGGCAGGATTCATAAGAGAAGTCAAGTATCCAGTATGGCTCGCCAACGTTGTATTGGTGAAAAAGTCAAATGGGAAACGGCGAATGTGCACTGATTATACCAACCTCAATAAAGCATGTCTAAAAGATCCTTATCCACTCCCAAGCATAGACACTCTAGTGGATGCCTCCTCCGGATACAAGTACCTTTCCTTCATGGATGCTTATTCGGGATATAATCAAATCCCAATGTACCCACCTGATTAAGAAAAGACCTCATTCCTAACCCCAAAAGCAAATTACTGTTATGTCATCATGCCATTCGGACTCAAAAACGCAGGAGCTACCTACCAAAGATTAATGAATAAAGTCTTCGCAGACCATATCGGGAAACTCATGGAGGTGTATGTAGACAACATGTTGGTAAAAACACAAAGTGAGGAATCATTACTGCGACTTAATCCCGCAAAAGTGTGCCTTTGCAGTAGAAGCCGGCAAATTCCTGGGTTTCATCCTAACACAATGAGGAATCGAGGCGAACCCGAATAAATGCCGAGCTATACTCAACATGAAAATTCCAACCTATGTCAAAGAAGTACAACAACTCAACGAAAGACTGGAAGCCTTGTCCAGATTTCTAGCTGGATCGGCCATAAGATCTCTCCCCTTTTACGCCACACTAAGGAAGGGAAAGATGTTTGAATGGACATCAGAGTGTGAGCAAGCCTTCCAGGACTTCAAAAAATTCCTGGGACAACCACACATTCTTACTCGACCACGGGAAGGAGAAGCACTCATATTATACCTCGCAGTAGGAAGTCGGGCAATAGCCTCAGCACTAGTCAGAGAAGATGAAGGTGGGCAACAACCCATCTACTTCATCAGCAAAGCCCTACAACGGGCCGAACTGAACTATCAAAAGATAGAAAAGTTTGCATACGCTCTCATACAAACTTCTCGACGACTTCACCCATATTTTCAAGCTCACACTATCAAGGTTCGGACTAACCAACCCATGAAAGGCATTCTACAGAAGACAGACTTAGCTGGAAGAATTCTACAGTGGGAAGTCGAGCTATCTGAGTTCGATCTTCAATATGAAGCTCGGACGGCCATCAAGTCTCAGTATTTGGCCGATTTCATTGCTGAGTACACTGACACCTCGGGGACTCCTACAAAATGGAATCTCTATGTAGACGGCTCTTCAAACAAAACCAGGAGTGGTGCAGGTGTGATAATAGAAAGCGACCAGAAAACCCAAATCGAACTCTCCCTTAAATTCGAGTTCCCTGCTTCAAACAACCAGGCCAAATACGAGGCATTACTAGCTGGTTTGAGACTGGCTAAGAAAGTTGGAGTTCAAAAGCTTATCATCTTCAGCGATTCGTAAGTAGTCACCTCGCAAATAGCAGGGAGTTACCAAGCTAAGGACCCTACCATGAAAAAGTACCTGGACAAAACCAAGGAACAGCTCGAACAACTCAGAGAATATGAGGTCCGCCATAAACCTCGGGAACAGAACGCTCGAGCTGATGCACTCTCAAAATTAGCCAGCACCAAACCAGGGGGCAATAATAGAAGCATCATCCAGGAAATACTGCAAAACCCATCAATCTCTGAGGAAGAAAAGGTCCTAGCCATATTAGGTCAAGATCAAGGATGGATGACCCCCATAATCAATTACCTCAAATCAGAGACACTTCCTGCAGATAAAAAAGAGGCGAAGAGGCTGAGACGAGAAGCACAATACTACACCATCAGAAACAACACCCTATACAAAAAGGGAATTTCGACACCCCTATTAAAATGTGTGCCGACCTCTAATACAAAGGAGGTTCTGGAAGAAATACATAGCGGCATGTGTGGCAATCATCTGGGAGAACGAGCTCTTTCCAAAAAGGTACTCCGGGCAGAATTCTTTTGGCCGACTCTGCAAAAAGAAGCAATCGAGTTCATTAAGACATGCCCACCATGTCAAAAACATGCTAGCTTCCACATCGCCCTACCAGAGGAGCTCATCAGCGTAACATCACCTTGGCCATTCACAAAATGGGGACTCGACCTCCTCCGACCCTTTCCCCAAGAATCGGGACAAGTCAAGTTCCTCATCATAGGGGTAGATTACTTCACAAAATGGATTGAGGTAGAGCCCCTAGCTAATGCCACTGCTCAAAGAAGTCGGAAATTCTTATACAGGAATATTGTTACAAGGTTTGGGGTTCCTTACTCCATCACCACAGACAATGGAACTCAATTCACGGACACAGGTGATAAACCACTATTTTATGGTTTATAATGTGTTTAATTGTGTGGTTTTATCATGATTTTTACCCACTTATTCATATGATTAGCATGCATTTATATTTTCTTCCTAAAATTATTACATGATTAAAAACTTGCTTCCTAGAGACTTTTAATTATGTATTTTAATTTCCCTTTATTTCATTCGATGCCGTGATCTGTGTGTTAAGTGTTTCAGGCTTTATAGGGCATGAATGAATTGGAGATTGGAAAGGAAGCTTGCAAAAATGGAAGGAACACAAGAAATTGAGGAGATGATTAGCGAGAAGTGACGCGGCCGCATGGATCGCGCGACCGTGCGAAAGAGAGGAAATCGTAGTGACGCGGCCGCATGGCTCACGCAACCGTGCGGATTGGAATAGCACAAGTGACGCGGAGGCGTGGACGACTCACTCGCATGGAAGGGCAAAACGCCGAATGACGCGGCCGCATGAATGACGCGATCGCGTGACGTGCGCAATCTGCATAATCTGCAGAATTCGGTGGGGGCAATTTTGGGCCCTGCTTTGACCCAGTTCTCGGCCCAGAAAAGCATACTAGAGCCAGAGAACATGCAGAAACTAAGAACAACATTCATTCTACAGAATTTTAGTTTTTAGATCTAGTTTTACCCCTCCTCTAGGTTTTCTCTCTACACATTCATAGTTCTTAGGATTTTAATTTCTATTGCTCTTTGCATTGGGATATTGAGAAGAGTTATTACCTCATCAAGACTTCGTCATTCTAGTTCATTTTCTTTACTTGGCTTTACTCTTCCATGTCCTTTAATTTACTCAATTTTACTATTGGATTATTTTAGAATATATTAATATAAGAGTTATCTTTATTTTTAATTGATTCCTTTGAGTTTTATTTATCATGTCTTTCTTTAATTCCCTTTCCCATGTTATGAGTTCTACATTCACAATGAGCGAGTAGTTCCCTAACTTGATGGGGAGTTGATTGAAAGGAACCCTTGAGTTGGGGTGCTTAAAAGAAAAATTGTAATTGGGTTTATTGTTGGAATGTTTTCTAGTCACTAACACTAATCCTTTTCAATTGAGCGGATTGGAACTTGTGAATAGAAACAGCATTCCAACTTGTTTGACTTTCCCTTACCTAAGGGATAACTAAACAGAACAACCTTCAATTATCAATTAATCTTGAGAGTACTGCAACAAGAATAGGGCTTCCAACTAATCTACTCCCAGTCAAGGCTTTTATTTAAATTACTTAATTTCTCCAATTTAATTTCCTGTTTATTCAACTCAAACTCTTTTTGAAAACATCTGATTAATAAAATAGCACACCTTTCTGCAACTCGTTGGGAGACAACCTGGGATTCATACTCCCAGTATTTTAATTTTGATTTTTGTGACAACCCTTCTAAATTGATAAGCGGACTTCTGGTTGGTTAAGAACTATACTTGCAACGCATATCTCATAACAATTCTTATTTCGCCAATTTCTGCCACGTCAATTTTTGGCGCCGTTGCCGGGCAGTTACAATAGAGTGCTAAAGTTATTAATTGGAATTTATTTATTTGCATTTTATTTTATCTTGCTACTATGAGCTGCTTGTTTCTTTCGCTAGATGACGCATTCACTTCCTGATCCAAGCTTGCCAGTATTCGATCCTGAGATTGAAAGAACTATTTCACGAATAAGGCAAGCTCGGCGTCGGTTAGTCCTCTCTGAGGGCGGATCTGAAACGTCATTTAAGGAAGAAACCAGCCCCCGTTCTACTGATTCGGTTGATTTACATGTAGGTGACATGGCAGCACCTAGGAGAGTTACTATCCAGGAGGCTGGAGCCCCTGATTTTACAATGCAACTGTTTCAAGCGCATCATCCAGCGGTGGCTACAGACTTTGAAATAAAGACTGCACTGCTCAATTTGATGCCCAAGTTTCATGGCTTACCTGCTCAAGAGCCTATCAAGCACTTGAGAGATTTTCAAGTAGCCTGTTCTACTGTCAGGCGTGATGGTGCAGATGAAACTTCAATTTTGTTGAAGGCTTTCCCATTTTCTCTTGAGGAAAAGGCAAGAGAGTGGTACTACACTCAACCCGCAGCAACTGTATCCAACTGGGATACACTTAGAAGAGAATTCTTGGAAAAGTTATTTCCAGCTGAAGTTACTGATAAACTGAGGAAAGACATTTCCATGATTGTTCAGGACGAATCCGAGACTCTCTATGAATACTGGGAGTGCTTCAATAATCTTCTGGAAGCTTGCCCCTACCATATGATTGACGAGAGAGTGTTACTCGGTTATGTCATACAGGGCATGAGGCCCCAAGATAAGACCACATTGGAAAGTGCTAGCAATGGGTCTATGAAAAAGTACAAGACCACTGATGAGGCATGGCAATTGATCAGTGACTTAGCTGAATCTACTCGGAATCACAGGCAAAAACATGGCCGTTCAAAAGCCGTTACAGAAGTATCCTCTAGCGGAGAGACTGCTGCTCTAACTCAGAGTATCTGTGAAATGACCAACTTGCTGAAACAGATGCAATTGAATCAACAAGTTCAGCAAGCTCAACCTTCTCCACCACAGCAAAGCCAATAGTTAGTCCCACAGAGAGTTTGTGGAATCTGTGCTAATTATAGCCATTATACTGATGAATGTCCGCAGCTCCAGCAGGAAGACAACACCGTGGCAGCCACTCATAACTTCTATGACCGCCCCAACCAAGGGTACAATCAAGGTGGCAATTATAGCCATGGATGGCAGGACAATTCTAACCAGAATTAGAGGGACAATAACAACAGAGGAGGCAGAGACAATCAGGGAAATCAGAGGTGGAACAATAATAACAACAGGCAGCAGAACCAGAACCAGCCTTACAGAGCACCTCACCTGAGGCAATCCCAAGGACCACAGAATACCCAACAGCAGACCTCTCAAATTACTTATCCTTCCTCATCTTCTAATGACGACTTACTACAATCTATTGATCAGAGACAACAGACCATGGAAAATAACCTTTATGCTACACTAAATGGTCTGAACTCTACTTTGCAAGCTCTTGTCTCACAGATTGGATCAATGAATAACTCCAATAACCAGCCTTTAAGCTCCAGTGGAATCCCCTCTCAACCACTACCCAATCCAAAGGGTGGCATTAATGCCATCACCCTCAGGTCCAGAACCACACTACAGGAGAGGAATCAGGAGGAGCCAAGCCCACCAGAAAATGCCTCAGCTGAAGAGGTAGTGGAAATAGAAGATGTTGAAGAGGAAGAGGACATACAGAACATAGCTGAAAAAGAAGAAATCCAACCACAGGAGGAAGCACCACAGGGCGCAGATACTGCAGAAGACACCACTTCCATTCCATTTCCACAACTTGCAAGGAAGCCCAGGAAGTAGCTAGAACCTGATCCCAAAATGGTAGAGATATTCAAAAAGGTTGAGGTAACTGTTCCTCTTTTTGATGTTATTCAACAGGTACCTAAATATGCAAAGTTTCTAAAAGATTTATGTATACATAAAGACAAAATTAATGAATTAGAAACTATTCCTTTAGGTAGTTCCATATCTGCTTTAATGGGAGGTTTACCTGAAAAGTGTAGTGACCCAGGTCCATGTATGGTTAATTGTACTATTGGTGGTGTAGTAATTTCTGACTGCATGTGTGATTTAGGAGCATGTGTGAGTATAATGCCTTTGTCTATATATGATATTTTGAAGCTCCCTCCCTTAAAAAGGTCGGCAGCTCGTTTTGTGTTAGCAGATAAAAGCATTATTACAGTGGCCGGAGTTGCTGAAGATGTATTAGTGGACACTAAGGGGCTCACGTTTCCCACTGATTTTTATATCCTGGAGATGCCCCAAAATGACTCAGAGAAGCCATCATCAATCCTACTCGAAAGACCATTCCTGAAGACCTCGAAGTTCAAATTAGATGCTTTTTCAGGAACATACTCTTTTGAAACAGATGGTCGAGTAGTAATCTTCAATCTGAATGGAGTTATGAAGCATCCTCCAGAGGATCATTCTATCCTCCAGTGTGACATTATAGATGAAACCGTGGCTGAAGTTCACCGGGAAGAATTTGAAGAGAAGTACATCGGACAAGGTCCAAGTGTGGGGACATTCTCAGAGGACAATGATAGTGCTTTACCATTGTTGCCAGCTCCAGACAACCCAGAGCCTAACCATGATCAGAAGTTAGAATTAAAACCCCTTCCTCCACACCTTAAATATGCTTACCTTGAAGACGAGCAGAAGTTTCCAGTTATCATTGCAAGGGAACTCACTTCTCAACAGGAAGGGCAGTTACTTAGTGTGCTGAGAAGGCACAAGAAGGCAATTGGTTGGAGTTTGGCAAACATAGTAGGCATCAACCCTCAAGTCTGTGAGCATAGGATATTTTTAGAAGAAGGAGCAAGACCTAGCCGTCAACCCCAGAGAAGACTGAACTCCACTATCTTAGAGGTTGTCAAGAAGGAAGTGACTAGACTACTGGAGGCAGATATCATCTACCCCATTTCAGACAGTGAATGGGTCAGCCCAATACAAGTGGTGCCCAAGAAGTATGGAGTCACTACAGTGAAGAATGAGCATGGAGATCTCATGGCAACCAGAGTTCAGAACGCCTGGAGGGTCTGCATTGACTACAGACGCCTTAACCAGGCCACTCGTAAGGATCACTATCCTCTTCCATTCATTGATCAAATGCTGGATCGCTTGTCAGGTAAATCACATTATTGTTTTTTAGATGGTTACACAGGTTATTTCCAGATTCATATAGCTCTTGAGGATCAGGAAAAGACCACTTTTACATGTCTTTTTGGGACTTATGCTTATAAGAGAATGCCCTTTGGCTTGTGCAATGCACCAGCTACTTTCCAAAGGTGCATGATGAGTCGTTTCTCTGACCTTATTGAGGACTGTATGGAGGTATTTATGGATGATTTTAGTGTATATGGCGATTCCTTTAGCCTTTACTTAGATGGATTATCTAGAGTATTAGATAGATGTGTCAATACAAACCTTGTATTAAATTTTGAAAAATGTCACTTTATGGTTAAACAAGGGATTGTACTAGAACATGTTGTGTCTAATACTGGCATTTCTGTAGATCCAACAAAGGTGGATGTTATTTCTAGTTTACCTTACCTCTTCTCTGTGAGGAAAGTCCATTCGTTCCTTGGCCATGCAGGTTTTTACAGGAGATTCATTAAGGACTTCAGTAAGGTAGCACTTCCCTTATCTAGACTACTGTAGAAGGATATTGAGTTCGAGTTCAGTGAGGATTGCAAACAAGCGTTTGTTAAGCTGAAGACCGCCCTGACTCAAGCTCCAATTGTGAGAGGACCAGACTGGAGCCAGCCATTTGAAATAATGTGCGACGCCTCCAACCATGCAGTAGGAGTAGCACTGGCTCAGCGTGAAGGTAAGGACCCCTTTGTTATTGCTTATGCGTCTAAAACCTTAGATGCCGCTCAGTCCAATTACACTACTACTGAGAAAGAGCTTCTTGCTATTGTTTTTGCTCTGGATAAATTCAGAGCCTATTTACTTGGTACGAAGGTAGTAGTGTACTCAGACCACGCAGCTCTAAAGTATCTATTAGCTAAAAAGGAGTCCAAACCAAGGCTTATACGTTGGATACTGCTATTACAAGAATTTGATTTAGAAATTAAGGATAGGAGTGGTAACCAAAATTTAGTGGCAGACCATTTGAGTCGCCTTGAGCACATTACAGATGACCCCACTCCTATAGCTGATAATTTCCCATTTGATAACCTGCAAGCAGTATCTGAGGTAGTCCCTTGGTATGCACCTGTAGCTAATTATCTAGTTAGCCGCACCTTTCCTCTAAACTTTTCTAAGCATCAAAGAGACAAGCTGAAAAGTGAGTCTAAATATTATATATGGGATGACCCATATTTATGGAGATGTGGCGCTGACCAGGTAATTAGACGGTGTATGCCTCAATCAGAATTTCAGTCCATCTTAGAGGCCTGTCACTCATCTAAGAGTGGAGGACATTTTGGCCCTCAAAGAACAGCTAGAAAAATCTTAGACTGTTAATTCTGGTGGCCTACACTTTTTAGAGACGCTGCTGAATTTTGTAGATCTTGTTTCCCATGCCAAAAATTTGGTAATATATCCAGGAGGGATGAGATGCCTCAACAAATTATGCTTTTCTGTGAAATTTTTTATGTTTGGGGCATTGACTTCATGGATCCATTTCCAAATTCTAATGGTTATTTTTATATATTGTTAGCTGTCGATTACGTTTCCAAATGGGTGGAAGCAATTCCTACCCGCACTGATGATGCTAACACTGTTGTTTCCTTTGTGAGAAACCACATTATTTGTCGCTTTAGATCACCACGAGCAATCGTGAGCGATCAAGGCACCCATTTTTGTAACAAGAGACTAACAGGATTAATGAAGAAGCATGGGATAATTCATAAGGTTGCAACAGCCTACCATCCTCAGACTAATGGTCAAGCCGAGGTGTCAAACAGAGAGATAAAGCGTATCTTGCAGAAGATAGTCAAACCTCATAGAAGAGACTGGAGCACCAGGCTACAAGATGCACTCTGGGCATACAGAACAGCATACAAAACCCCCATTGGGATGAGTCCTTTCCACTTAGTTTATGGAAAAGCTTGTCATCTCCCTGTTGAAATAGAGCACAAAGCCTTTTGGGCAGTAAATGAGTGCAACATGGGAATTGAGAAAGCCGGAGCTGAAAGGAAATTGCAACTGCAAGAATTGGAAAGCCTTCGCCTAGAAGCTTATGAGAACTCAAGACTATACAAGGAGAAGATGAAGGCTATACATGATCAGCACATCAAGAGAAAAGAGTTCCAACCTGGGGACTTAGTCCTCCTTTACAAGTCTCGACTAAGGCTCATGCCAGGAAAGTTGAGATCAAGATGGGACGGTCTATACAGAGTAGAGAAGGCCGAACCATACGGAGTTTATCACCTAAGCCATCCTTCAAACTCTGAACTTATCAAAGTTAATGGACATCATTTAAAGCTGTACCATGGCGAGAAGCTGAAGAAAAACAAGGAGCTCGAGATCTTCTTCTTGGAAGATCCCCACATAGCCAAAGTCTGAGCTAGTGGAGCGTCCAACTTACGGACGTTAAAGCAAAGTGCTAGGTGGGAGACAACCCACCATGGTATGATCGTTCTTTTCCTTATTCCTAGTTTTCTTATTCAATAACTCTTCTCTTTATCAGTACATTTCATGCATCTGCATTTACATACTTTTATTTTTAATAAAAAAAAAGAAGAAAGAAAAAAAAAGTTACGCGACGCGACCGCATCATTGACGCGTCCGCGTCGCAGGTGTTGGGAGAGACTAATAAAACAAACAGAGAGTCACGTAAGAGCGTGGCTGGAGGTGTGCCATTGGCACAAATCGTCCCACGCGACCGCGTCGCCGACGCGACCGCGTCACTTGGGAACATTGGCCTCCTACGCGACCGCGTCACTCACACGGCCGCGTGTCTTGGATTTCGACGTGAAAAGGGTGCACGACCAAAAGTTGTGCTAGAGTGGTACTAGATTGGTGCTGAACGCATAATTCTTCCCACGCAGATGCGTGACCGACGCGACCGCGTCCTATCCTCATAATGGCCACTCACGCGATCGCATGCCCCACGCGATCGCGTCACCCAATATTTGGCAATTAATGATTTTGAACAGAGAGTTGTGCGAGTGCGAGGCTGCCCTCGCGCCAGTGGCATAAAACGGGTCACGCGACCGCGTGACCGACGCGACCGCGTCAATCAGTATAAGCGCAAGTCGCGCAACCGCATACCCCACGTGACCGCGTCGATTACGCCGTACAGCTTCCTTGATTTGCCACTTATCTTATCTTTTTCTCCCCAAATCCTATTTTCTCTTTTCCCTCCTTATTTCTTCCTCCTCCCTTCTTCCTTCTTCCTTCTTCCTTCTTTCTCACTTTTTACACTCTCACTCTCTCTCACCCCCATTAACAAGGTTTTTTTTTTCTTCTTCCCTCCTTACTTTTCTAGTTTTCTTCTTATTTTTATATGTTATCTTCTTTTCTTTCCTTTTTACTTTCATTATTCATATTTTCTTTTTCTTTCTTTTTCCTTTTTACTTGGTGTTAGAAATTTATTTGAGTCATTATTTCTCATTATATGCTTGTGGATTGTTGTAAATTTGTTTGGCAATTATATATTACTTTTTAAAGGGTTGCTTGCATGTTCAATTTAATACTTTCTATACCTTAATTATCATGCATGCTATGTGTTTGTGAAAAAGCCCATATGGCATTATGCACTTTTCTACATTACTCTACTATTCAATGCTTGCTTTTCACAAAACCCTTTTTATATTTATTACTTAAATATAATTGTTATTATAAACAAATTGTTAGTTTGAAAGACTTGGTAACCTAACTTGGACATTGAATGCTTGATCTATGCTCCTCATGCCTTTGCCTGCATGCCAATAAACCTCTTGCATTTAATTGTCCTCATATGCACTTGCTATATTTCCATTGATGACCTTTTCACATGTAGTCATGACCATGTGTTAACGACATCCTCTTTACCGTGCATTGATTATCACTCCTACAACCCTCTTCCTTGCTCTTTCTCTTTGAACTTAATTTCCTTCCTCTTCCCTTTTTCAAGATGGCCACCAAGAAAGGAAAAGAGAAAGCTACTCCCAAATCAACAGCAAGACGAGGAACAAAAAGAGCATTAGTGGCAGAGCCCTCTTCAACTACGGTTAAGCCCTCAACAAAGAGACTTAAGAGGATTATAAAGGTTGATGATAAAGAAAAAGCCTTCCCAACAAAGGACACTGCGTGATTTCCCAATCGCTATTGTGAGCAGATGTTCCCCATCCTGGCAGAAAGGAGTTACAACAACGAATACCTTCTTCTCCTCCCAAACCATATTGCTACCTTTGTTGAGCCGTAAATTGTAAAATGACAATGGGGTTTCCTACAGAGACAACTGAGGCAAGTCAATCTTTCTTGGGTAGTCGAGTTCTACTCCAACTTCCACCTGCCAACCCTGCAGTCTGTCTTTGTCCGTCAGAAGCAAGTCCCCATTACAGAAGAGGCCATTCAAAAGGCTCTAGGTCTTCCCCCTATTCCAGAGGGATTAGACGCCTTTCAAGAAGCCGCACTCAAGCGCCAGATGTACCAATTTGATTGGGACGCCGTTCTCAGAGTTATCACACTACCTGGCAGTAGATGGATCTACGGATACTATCGTACCCACCCTAAGGGAATATCGGCTTCAGTACTTACCTTGGAGGCTCGCGTATGGGCACAGATCATGTCCCATTATGTCTTTCCAAGCACTCACGAGTCCTCCTTCACTGCGGACATGGCCGTCCTACTATGGTGCATCCTTACCGACCAACCTCTGAACCTACCAAGACACATCCGGAATGCCATGGGACACGTACAAATTGCGAGCAACTTACCTTTTCCCGCCTTGGTCTCAGATCTTGTCTCCGCAGTTGGAGTCTCCTACAGAACTGGGGACACCAAAGCCATGCTCCCACGGGATGATCAGTATGTCCCTAACGGGAAATACATCAGACCTCCACCAGCCGCCACAAGCCATCCTACTGAACCGGTTGAAGATATTCCTTCTTCAATACCACAAGCACCTACAACAGACCAACTGCTCCATCAGATACTTGCAAAGTTGGATCGGCAGGAACACAAAGCTAAGATAAGAGAGCGCCATAACAAGCGCCGATTCACATACCTCAAGGAGCTGATTATGGGAAAATTCAAGGACTCAGACACCCCGGACTCCACTTCCTTTACCAGCACAGGAAGCCATGATGGCCCCGACTGTGGAGATACTACTACCAACCCCCCTTTGTTCCTGACAGATGGCACTAAGGACGGTGCAAAGCCTTAAATGTGGGGAGGTCGGTCAGTACCTGACTTCCGGACGTAATTTCTCTTCCCTAAACACCAATAAATTAAGATATTTAGTTAGTTTTTCTTTTGTAGAATAGGATAAATTGCATAGTAATAGATTAATTGCATGCATGTTCTACTTGATTGAAAAGACAATAAGTTTCTTCTAAGACTCTATTTTTGGAACAAAATTTCACTAACATTAATTAAAACTTTTATGATAAATTTGCTTGAAGCTGTATTTGGAACATGATTTTTTTAAGCTAAAGAACACACAACCTGTGAGATTTGAGCCTTTATGCATGGTTACATTATTTAACCATAATTATTTTATTCTTGTGTGTTTACTTCTCTATGATTGTAACCTATATTTTGTTCCATCCTATATGTCCAATGTTTATTATATTTATATGCTTGCATATGATTGAGGCCATTAATTGTTTAGCTCACTTATCCGAATTAAACCTACCCTTTCAATTACCTTTGTTAGTCACTTTGAGCCTTTAAATCCCATTTGTTCTATATTTTACCACATTACTAGCCTTAAGGGGAAAAACAATTATATATCCCAAATTAAATCTTTAGTTAGCTTAAGATAGAATTGTGTGTGTTAATTAAGTATGGGAAATTGTGGGAACAAAAGATAATAAGGGAATGTGTCATGATAATATAATGGGAATTTGGATACCTACTCATGTGAAACTATAAGAATTAAAAATCTATGTGCATTGATAAGCTATGTTTATTTTTTTTATGTTTATGTTGAAAAAAAATATATTCAATAAATAAATAAGGGGACAAAATTTCCCCAATGCTAAATTAAGAATTCAAAGATCAATGTATGTATGATAAAATTAAAAATAAAGAGTTGATACATGAGTATGAAATGTAAAAAGGAAACTCTGGGTAGCTAGGCATGAATTCTAAAGTTATATAGAATATATATAGGTTATGTTAAAGCTTGGGTTAATTAAAGATTCAATTTATAAGCTTACTTAGCCATATGTGTATCCTTACCATTACCTTGGCCCCATTACAACCTTGAAAAGACCTCATGATGTTTGCATTGTTATATTAAATGTTGTTGATTGATTAGGAGAAGAACAAAAATTAGAAAGCATGATTAGAGAAGGATAGAGTGATTGCCCTATACACTAGAGAGATTAGAGCGTACATACATCATCAGTGAGGGTTCAATGCTTAAATTTCTGTGTTCCCTGCTTTCATGAGCTACCTTCTTGCATTTTTATCTGTTCTCACTGTATAAGAATTGAATTAGTGGAATTTGATTTGTAATTATTTTGAAGAGCTTATTTACTATTGATCAAGTGGACAAGGATCATATAGTTGCATTCATATATATAGGTTGCATTGCATTGCATGAGTTTTACATGTTCCTACTCATCTGTTTTATCTCCTTCAACTAAGCATGAGGACATGCTAATGTTTAAGTGTGGGGAGGTTGATAAACCACTATTTTATGGTTTATAATATGTTTAATTGTGTGGTTTTATCATGATTTTTACCCACTTATTCATATGATTAGCATGCATTTATATTTCCTTCCTAAAATTATTACATGATTAAAAACTTGCTTCCTAGAGACTTTTAATTATGTATTTTAATTCCCCTTTATTCCATTCGATGCCGTGATCTGTGTGTTAAGTGTTTCAGGCTTTATAGGGCATGAATAAATTAGAGATTGGAAAGGAAGCTTGCAAAAATGGAAGGAACACAAGAAATTAAGGAGATAACCAGCGAGAAGTGACGCGGCCGCATGGATCGCGCGACCGCGCGAAAGAGAGGAAATTGCAGTGACGCGGCCGCATGGCTCACGCAACCGCGCGGATTGGAATAGCACAAGTGACGTGGAGGCGTGGACGACGCACTCGCATGGAAGGGCAAAATGCCGAATGACGCGGCCGCATGAATGACACGATCACGTGACGTGCGCGATGTGCATAATCTGTAGAATTCGCTGGGGGCGATTTTGGGCCCTGCTTTGACCTAGTTCTCGGCCCAGAAAAGTAGACTAGAGCCAGAGAACATACAGAAACCAAGAACAACATTCATTCTACAGAATTTTAGTTTTTAGATCTAGTTTTACCCTTCCTCTAGGTTTTCTCTCTACACATTCATAGTTGTTAGGATTTTAATTTCTATTGCTCTTTGCATTGGTATATTGAGAAGAGTTATTACCTCATCAAGACTTCGTCATTCTAGTTCGTTTTCTTTACTTGGCTTTACTCTTCCATGTCCTTTAATTTACTCAATTTTACTATTGGATTATTTTAGAATTTATTAATATAAGAGTTACCTTTATTTTTAATTGATTCCTTTGAGTTTTATTTATCATGTCTTTCTTTAATTCCCTTTCCCATGTTATGAGTTCTACATTCACAATGAGCGAGTAGTTCCCTAACTTGATGGGGAGTTGATTGAAAGGAACCCTTGAGTTGGGGTGCTTAAAAGAAAAATTATAATTGGGTTTATTGTTGGAATATTTTCTAGTCACTGACACTAATCCTTTTCAATTGAGCGGATTGGAACTTGTGAATAGAAACAGCATTCCAACTTGTTTGACTTTCCCTTACCTAGTAAGGGATAACTAAACAGAACAACCTTCAATTATCAATTAATATTGAGAGTACTGCAACAAGAATAGGGCTTCCAACTAATCTACTCCTAGTCAAGGCTTTTATTTAAATTACTTAATTTCTCCAATTTAATTTCCTGTTTATTCAACTCAAACTCTTTTTGAAAACATCTGATTAATAAAATAGCACACCTTTCTGCATCTCGTTGGGAGACGACCTGGGATTCATACTCCCAGTATTTTAATTTTGATTTTTTGTGACAACCCTTCTAAATTGATAAGTGGACTTCTAGTTGGTTAAGAACTATACTTGCAATGCATATCTCATAACAATTCTTAATTCGCCAATTTCTGCCACGTCAACAGGCTTCAGAAAGTTGGTAGCAGACTTGAAAATAAAGCATCAATTTACATCCGTAGAACACCCACAAGCTAATGGACAAGCAGAAGCAGCTAACAAAGTCATATTGGCTGGGTTAAAACGGAGATTACAGGACGCAAAGGGATCTTGGGCTGAAGAGCTCCCACAAGTCCTATGGGCATATCAGACAACTCCACACTCTATCACAAAGGAATCACCTTTCTGATTGGCTTACGGAATGAAGGCAATGATCCCGGTAGAAATCGAAGAAGGATCCCCCAGAATGATCTATTACAATGAAGAGGCCAACTCCCTACTCCAAAGAGAAGAGCTCGACCTACTTCCAGAAATCCGAGAAAGAGCTCGAATCAAGGAGGAGGCGTTAAAACGTCGAATGGCCTCAAGATACAATCGGAAGGTAGTACAGTGAAGCTTTGCCAACAACGACCTCATCCTAATCCGAAATGATATCGGAACAAGTCAACCAGGAGAGGGGAAGCTAGCAGTTAACTGGAAAGGACCCTACTGAGTCACAGAGGTACTGGAAAAAGGCTACTACAGGGTGTCCGAACTCGAAGGCCGAGAGCTACCAAGGTCGTGACTTGCCTGAAACCTAAGAAGGTATTATAGTTAGGAGGTAATAAAGATCTTAGGTCAAGGTGCACTCTTTTTCCTGTAAAGGTTTTTTAATGAGGCACCAAGCCAAGATTTGTAAAATTGCCTGACTTAGAGGGATAAACACCCACATGTGTATATTTTATTTGCCTATATGTCTACTTTCTACTGGAATAAAACTTTTTAGATTCTCTACAAAGTTTCTCTACCAAGACGCATTAATCTGAACGCAAAAATCCATCACCCGATTACAAAGCTACAGGTCGGCAAGGTAAAAACCAAATTCACCGCCCAACCACGATGAAAATCGAATTCATCGTCCAAATTTCTACAAAGGTCGGTAAGTTGAAAACCAAATTCACCGCCCGACTTTAACAAGGTCAGCCAAGTGAGAACCAAACTCACCGCCCGACTTCGACAAAATCGGCAAGGTGAAAAAGCGATAAAAATAGATTAATGCAAAAAGTTATAAAAAGTAATCCATAGAAAGAGGCCTGATGAGGTTTGAGAAAAAATGGATTGCTAAAAAAATAACTTAGAATGGACCGACATGAAGAAGTCGGACCAATCGACATAAAAGCGACAAAAGTTATAAAAAGTAATCCATAGAAAAAGGCCTGACGAGGTCTGAGAAAAAATGGATTGCTAAAAATAACTTAGGATGGACCGACATGAAGAAGCCGGACCAATCAACATGAAAGCTACAAAAGTTATAAAAAGTAATCTATAGAAAGAGGCCTGACGAGGTCTGAGTAAAAATGGATTACTAGAATTAACTTAGAAAGGACCGACTAAGAAGAAGTCGGACCAGACCAATCAAAGCGACAAAGTTATAAAAAGTAATCCATAGAAAGAGGCCTGGCCAGCCTTGATTAAAAATGGATCACTAAAAATAACTCGAGAAGGAGTGACAAGAGAAGTCGACCAACAAAAGACGTGCACAAGAAGGGACACAACTCTGCCCAAAAAAGTCACGACTCCACAACAAGGCTACCAGAATTGTTTAGACTAAATTACTAAAAGTTCTACGAGAACTATAGAAAGTCAGAAAACAAAGTTAGCCTTGGGCAGAAAAAAGGCAATCAAAAAAGAGGTTGGATAGCAAAATTCCAACACTCTAAAGATTCCTGGAAGTGGCAAAAATTGCAAACAAACATATCAAGAGAAACAAAGCTACTATGATAAAAACTCAGAAAGGCCACCTGAAGGTCGACCTTAAGAGCTCGAAAGTATTTGTTTTTCCAAAATAAAGTTGCTAAAGAATAGCAACCAAATGTCAAGAGAAACAACCACATATAGAGTTACATAAATCAAAAGAAATTCAAAAAGTCCACAAATCGGACAAGGCAAATCAACAAATCACAAAGGGTCCAAGCACTCCTCAGCAGCAGCACCCTGAGTTGTAGAAGGGGGAATGGTCTTCAAAGGAGTCGCATCCACAGTTCCATCCTCCCGATTTAAGATTTCGACATCAGGGTCGGACTCAGGGCGGCTGACCTCAGCAGCATCCGTTGAAGAAGTCGCGGCAGTAGAAGCTTTGATCGGCGGCTCTGGGGAAGGACCTTCCTCTTCATCTTCATCCGGAACAGTAAAAATCTTACCATTTTCAATGATGTTATCCAAACTAAAAAGACTCAGGTCGAGCTCGGGAGCAAGAACTCGGACCTGAGCTTTTAGGTTCTCATATGCATCCGTCACGCTCCCCACAAGATGGCACTGAAGCTCAGAATAGTCAGCACGGGCCGAGTCAAGCCTCTTCCTGGTCTCCAGTAACTCGCCATAAGTGCAAGTATAACTCTCTTTCGACTTCTTGGCCATCTCCTCGGCCAGATTCGCAGCAGCTTCCGCAGCAACAGCCCTGGACTTTTCCTTCTCAACATTCAGTTCCAGCTTGATCACTTTAGCGTCCAGTTCATCCTTCAAAGCCTTAATCCTATCGAACTCAGACTTGGCTTCCAGCATAAAAGCCTTCGTTATATGGACAGGAGAGTCTTGGATTTAGTGAAACAAAGCTGCACCCATGTGCGCCATCCAAACACTACTACTGGTGATGAAATTCAGGTGGTGCAGGATGGACACGTCGCCCATAGGAAGTCGGCCATAAGGGGCAATCTGGTTATCAACAAACCCCACAGCATCAAAGTCAGGGGCATCCAGATTATAGGTTCAACAATCTTCTACTTCTTGGGTGGAGGACCGGTAGCAGAAGGAGAAGCAACGCCAGAGGTCTACTGGGGAGGATCAGAAGAAGCCAGGCGAACCTAGGGAGTTGGTATGACTTTTCTCGACCCAGAAGTATCTGAGGTCGACCTCTTCTAAGTAGCCCTTGAAAATTCTTTCCCAGAACCTTTAGTCGAGATGTTCTGGGCCGCAGTCACCTTCCTCGCCCTCTTAAAAGCCTTTATGGAATCAGTGGTCTTTACCATCTCTGAAAAAATAAAGCAGCAAAACCAAAGTTGCAAGTTAGAAAGAGATGGATTGACAAAACAAACAAAATAACAAAGACAAAGCTAAAATGAAATCGGCAGCTACCCAATTCAGTTCGAAGAAGGGAGGGATCCCCTAAAAACTTCTTCGTATCAAGATGGGGAGGCTCCCCCCAATTTTTCTCTAGTACATGCACAAAAGCCTGCTCGATTTCATCTAACATTTCCCAAGTATACCTAGACACTACCACATTCTTTTGCCAGCATAAGGGGAAGGCAGGCTCATTATTCTGTTCCAAAAAGAAAGGTCGAGCTCCTTCAACAGCTCGGACATTGAAATAGAAATTCTTAAAATCCCTAAAAGACTCATCGTACATAGAAAAAACTTTCTTTCCCTGGGAAGCTCGGAAAGAAATCAAGGAAGCCTTCTTCTTAGCTGCCCAAGGCTTTGCCAAAACAAAAAAGTAAAGAAAGAGAGTTTGAGAAGGTCGGACATCCAATTCTTGGCACAATAGTTGGAAGATTTTTATGAAGCCCCACGAGTTCGGGTAAAGTTGAGAAGGAGCTACATTGCAAGACCACAACAGGTCGGTCTCAAAGGAAGTAAAAGGAATGGTGATGTTTATTTGGCTAAAAAAGTAATCATACGCATAAAAGAAGGGACGTTCCCCCTGAGTAAGAAAAAGAAAACAAACTCTTTCATCAGGGTCAGGTGCCACCAACTCGTAATTTTTCTCCTGATCTCTGCTACTACAAATACTATGATGATTCCTAAGTCGCGCGTAGTATTCAAAATCAACCACAGTGACACACATCAAGACAAGAGAATCCAACCAGTCGAACATGCCATCTGGGACCTTGGTAGACATCTCAACAATATTTTTGTGAGAAGACATGGGTCAACTAGTTCTACAATAAAAAAAAGGAAAAATGGGTTACTAATCAAACAACTCAGACAAAATAGGAGACATCTTGGACAAAGTATGGAGATAACTCGACAAAAGCATGCGAATGTTAAAAGACTCAGAAACAACAGTAAAAGGAAACCCCAGGACTTACACCAAGGTCTAGGGGCATCCTTTGGAGGCAATAACAAAGCAAGGATCCTGGAAAAAGAAAAATCTCACAGTTTAAGCCCTAAAAACACAAAAGAAGATCAAGCCTTCTCTGACAAAATGGCGATCCATCCATGCAAAACAGCGAACATCAAGCATGCAGAAATCATAAAAAAGATGCAACCTTTTTCAAATTCACAGTCCATTACTCCAAGATACAAACAGAAGAAGATCTATGCATAAAGATATCAAGTAAAAGGGGGGGTAGAAACAAGCAACAAATATAAAAAACCCTCAAGGCGCGCATTACAGGCACAACGACGCAGACAAGATCCAAACTTTCCAATTCCAAACAAAGATCAAAACTTTTTAATCCCCAAATAAACACAAGCAATAATAAGAACGGCGTGAAAAGTAAAAGAGAAAGAGAAGACGAAAAACCAACCTGCAGAGAAGAAGGAGACGATAACTAATCAGAGATTGAAGCAAACAACCAGAACGACACTAGCAAATTACCTTTTGAGTAAAAGAAAGCGCGAAGATGCAAAAGCGAAAGGATAAGCAGAAGAAAAAGAGTTACAGCGAGCAAAAGAGGAGAAACTAAAAAAAGCCTTGAAATTCATATGAAGATACAAAGAGGGAAAATAAAAGGAAAACGGCGAAGAGTTAATGAGTATTTAAACTTTCGCACGTTTCCAAGGGAACGCAAAATGCGGGTTGCAATTAAAAAGGAGTGAGACAAAACGCTCTGCATTCAAAAACTCATTAGGAGCTCTACAAAACGAGATCGACAGTACAAAAATGCTCGAGCTCGACTTCCTCAAAAGGGGTCAAAGTCTAGCAAAGACACGACCTCAAAAGAAAGATCGAGCTCTAGCAGGGGCACTGTTCATGCCCTGGGTCGAGCTGATTAAAGACAAGTCGACTGACCTCTTAAGGTCAGGATTACCCGACCTCTTCTCAAAGAGTTCGGCAAAATCACTACAAAGGTCCAAGAAAGGGCCAAACAAAGGAACACAGCCCAATCTAAAGGCAGTTAAAGCCTAGAAAGATAAGGGCGGTTCCCCAGAAGATAAAGATGACCTCACTTAAAGATAAAAGATAAGATAACTAACTTATCTTATCTAGAAAGGTCAGTCTACACTACTATAAATACACTGGAGCACCTAGGTATAACTCATACTCTGATTCTATTGAAAACCTGCTTAAAGCCCATGCTAACTTAAGCATCGGAGTCTCTTGCAGGTACCACCACCCACCGGTTACCAAGGATCAGCAGCACCACCAGGTCCAACAAGTCGGACATGACAGCTCCGGCCACCACCGTAGATCTCGTCCGAGATCGACCTACAGTTTCAGGTAACCCTCGGAACACGGTTTATCTTGTATTCAATTGAGTGGATTTTGTCAACTTTACTCACACTTATTCATGTAAATTGCATTTTTTAAGATTCCTTCCTAATTTTGTGCTATGATTGAAAACGTGCTTCCTAGGCTTTAAAATTCCTAATTTTTAATCTTCTCTTATTATCATTCGATGCCATGATATGTTTGTTAAGTGTTTTCAGGTTTATAGCATGAATTGCTTAGAGGATGGAAAGGAAGCATGCAAAAGTAGAAGAAACACAAAGAATTAAAGATTTGAGTAGCTGGTTTCGACGCGTACGCGTGGCTGACGCGTGCGCGTGACAAAGAGCGTCGTCCACCGACGCGTACTCGTGACGGACGCGTACACGTGGCCAGTGCAAAGTTCATGTGATGCGTACGCGTGGCTGACGCGTACGCGTGACAAAGCGGCACGTGCCGCACTAAAGTAAAAAATGCTGGCGGCGATTTCTGGGCTGCTTTTAGCCTAGTTTCAAGCCCGAAAATGAAGACAAGAGGCCGGGGATGGAGCGAGGACATTCATTCGATTGATTCATTCTCTCTCTCCTCTCTCTAGGTTTTAGGATTTCTTCTTTTATTTTTGATTACATCTAGGTTTAGGTTCTATTTCTTATCTTGATTCAAGTTCCTCTTTTAATTTCTTGTTATTACCTCTTTGCTTTCTTAGTTTTATATGTTGTTCCTTTACCTTGTTGCTTTATTGTTCATGACTCCTTGTTGATTCTAATTTTCTTTTAATGTATTTTGAAGTATTTTATGATTATTGTCGCCTTCTTTAATTTGTGGTTATTATTTTCTTGCAATTGTTAGTCTTAGATTTTACTATTTCTTGTTAATTTTCTATGTTTTTATTTTGTGCCTTTCAAGTGTTTGATAAAATACTTCGTTGGAATTTAATGTAGATTTTTGTGTTCTTGGCTTGGATTAAGTAATTTGGAGACTCATGAATTGTCGAAGTCTCTTGTTGATTGGTGATTGAAAGTTGCTAGTTGGCTTGAGCTTCACTAAAGCTAGTCTTTGACTAGGATTTGTGGACTTAAGTCGAGTTTGCTCACTTGACTTTCCTTCAATTGTTAGAGGTTAAATAAGTGAGAGCAAAAGGCAATTACCATCACAATTGATGATGATAATAAGGATAGGAATTCCAATTCTCAACTCTTGATAGGAGTTTTCTTAGTTGTTAATTCATTTTCTTGTTATTTACATTCCTTGTTCCTCATTCAAAAACCCCAAAAATACTTTCTCACAACCAATAATAAGTACTCATTTCATCTGAAAAGGAATTTGTTTGTTCAAATTCACTATGAATGGGAAAGATTGTTTAACTTGTGGAGGGTATGATATGCTTGTCGTGCATCTTACACCATGCAATTAATAGTTGAACATGTTATTTGTGAGTTCTTGTTGCAATGGTTTATTCCAATGTGTTCGAAAGGAAATTGGTGGTTGTATGTATTTGACGTGGCAAGAAAAAGGGTGATGGTAATCAATAGTCTGCATGATGAGGAACCCAATGATGAACGGAGGAAACTAGATGCATATGCGATAAGCTAAGACACCCCGTGTGCGTTGTTTATATATACAGCAATAACAAAAAACAAAAATTGATGAAATATTGCTGAGTATTTTATAGGGGCGACTAATTGAAGACATGGCCAAAGTAGCCATCCCGACATACGAACGTAGTATGAATGGCCCAAGTTTGCATATGCCAAAGTCCCTATGTAACCGAACGAGTAAGTAAAACCAATTAACACACCCGACAAATTTATCCATTCGTAGTTACTGTAACATTGATATCATCCTGATTGGACCATTCTTACTTAATTATGTAGTTAGGATTGTGGCATCTATGCCATTAAATTCATGGAGACATGGACTGAAGATTGTAAACTAGATGCATGTGATGATGTAAGTTACCCCGTCGCTCTGTTTTAAATTTGTTATTTCTGTTTGATGTTTCTTTGACACTTCGATTATCGCCCTCAGAATGAAAATACCATACAAGATATGCTTCGGGCAATGAGAGTGGAGCTCATGGTGGATATTGTCATGGGAGCACACAATAAATCAATTGAACAGGTGTGAACTCTGTTGGAACAAAATGATGAACGTGTACGCTACAACCGTCCAAGAAATAAGAAAAAGGAGGTTAAATCACCATTCACAGCACCAAGCACTAAGACATTGATGAGATGGTGCGCGAAATTTGATCTTGCACAACTTCACCGGCAAGTGCACCGGGTCGTCCAAGTAATACCTCAGGTAAGTGAGGGTTGATTCCACGAGGATTGTTGGATTGAGCAAGTAATAGTTATCTTGCTGGACTTAGTTAGGCAAATAGTAAAAAGAGTTGGTGTTAAATTCGCACAAAACAAAATAATAAAGAAAATAAAGAAAGCAATTAAAGGGTTAGTAAAAAGATAATATATGGAAGTAGTTAAGGCTTTGAAGATGTTTATTTTTCCAGATTAAAATGTCTTATCAACCAATTTAACAATGAATGATTCATTCTATGGCAAACCATAAGTGACTAATGCCTACTCTCGTAGCGAATTAATCTCATCTAATCTTACTGAAACGCCATAGACAATGTAAACTTTTTCAGATCAAAGGGTAAAGTTCAGAAAACCAGTTTAGCACCACAGATATCTTAATTACCCAAAGCTGACAGGATTTCATGTCACATATCCCAATCAGTCGCTGGTAACCCTCAGTTTAGGAAGAGTGTTTCCTAGCTATTTCTCAAGCGAGATAGCTCTCTCGAGAATCACAAGAGCTTATGTAGAATAAAGGCCATACTCTTGTTCCACCTAGATTCATAAGATTAAGAATGGAAATCACACCTTAGAACTGAATCAAACATTAGTTAAAGTAGAAGAATAATAATCTTAATCCATAAAAATAAACAGAACTCCTAACCTTAACCAGGAGGTTTAGTTGCTCATAACTTTACAGAGAAAACAGTAAAGAAGATCTGTGTCTGGATGTCTCCCCTCCCGGGAGGCGTGATCCTCAGGAGGAAGGAAGTCCCTTTATTTATAGTAAAAACCTCTAAGACTAATCCTAGAATTCAAATTCAAATTCAAAATCAAACAAAATCAAATCTTTTGATTTGAAATTTGAATTCTAAACCTAAAAGATATTGTCTATAATTTAAAAATTACAAAAAGGAAAGATAAGACAACAAAATCCAACAAAAGATGTCCATGAGTGAGGTGAGACCCGTACTACTGGCGTCTAGCGCCAAAATGGGTGTTTAGTGCCGAAAAGTGGTGGTTCTGGCATTCTTGTGGGCATTCAGCGCCCAGAAGAAATGCTTGTTCTGTCCCTCTTAGGCGCTAAACACTAGGCTTAGAGTTTAGCGCCAGATTTGGCAGTGATTCCAGAAGAAAAGTATATACTTTTATATATCGTTCGCAAGCTCTGAAAGTTAGATTTCTAACACTGTTAAGACCGTGTCAATTAGATCTCTGTAACTCAAGTTATGCTCGTTTGAATGCAAGGTGGTCAAGGTTGACAACATCTGCTATCATTTCTTCGTCTCTGCTCAAGACTCTGCCAAATTCGTTCGAAATTCACCTAAAATCATAAAAACACCATAAAAACTCAAAGTTGCATCCAAAGAGGATTTTTGCACTAAAATATAATAAAACTTAATAAAATCTAACTAAAAACAATGTAAAAACAACTAGAAAAAGGGTATAAGATATTCACTTATCATGAGATAGGTCAGAGAATTACCTGTGAGGAAGAACCGGAGTCGAAGAAAGCAATAGATGTACTTAGTCTTAAGATCACAAATACTTTTTTGACATTGGTTACGTGTTTTTGCAGTGGAGTTTTGTTACAACAGACAGGAAAAATTTTCATAGTGAATAACATTTTTAGTTCTCGAAGTACTCTGATTCTCTTCCAAGAAATAAGCGAAGCGTAAAAGCTATTAGTTAAGAATAATGATGAGCGGATATTTTATACGCTTTTTGGGGTTAATTTCATATAGTTTTTAGTATGATTTGGTTAGTTTTTAGTATATTTTCATTAGTTTTTAGGCAAAATTCATATTTTTGGACTTTACTATGAGTTTGTGTGTTTTTCTGTAATTTCAGATATTTTCTGGCTGAAACTGAGGGAGCTGAGCAAAAATCTGATTCAGGCTGAAAAAGGACTGCTGATGCTGTTGGATTCTGACCTCTCAGCACTCGGAATAGATTTTCTGGAGCTACATGAGTCCAATTGGTGCGCTTCCAATTTCGTTGGAAAGTAGACATCCAGGGCTTTCCAGCAATATATAATAGTCCATACTTTGCTCAAGGATAGATGACGTAAACTGGCATTCAACGCCAATTCCATGTTGCAGTCTGGCGTCCAGCGCCAGAAACAAGTTACAAGTTGGAGTTCAACGCCAGAAACAGGTTACAACCTGGCGTTGAACGCCCAAAACAGCCCAGGCACGTGAGAAGCTTAAGTCTCAGCCCCAGCACACACCAAGTGGGCCCCAGAAGTGGATTTCTGCACTATCTATCATAGTTTACTCATTTTCTGTAAACCTAGGTTACTAATTGAGTATTTAAACAACTTTTAGAGATTTATTTTTCACCTCATGACATTTTTAGATTTGAACTTTGTACTCTTTGACGGCATGAGTCTCTGAACTCCATTGTTGGGGGTGAGGAGCTCTGCTGTGTTTCGATGAATTAATGCAACTATTTCTGTTTTCTATTCAAACACGCTTGTTTCTATCTAAGATGTTTATTCGCACTTTAATATGATGGATGTGATGTTCCGTGACACTCATCATCATCCTCAACCTATGAACGCGTGCCTAACAACCACCTCCATTCTACCTTCGATTGAATGAACATCTCTTGGATTCCTTAATCAGAATCTTCGTGGTATAAGCTAGAATCCATTGGCAGCATTCATGAGAATCCGGAAAGTCTAAACCTTGTCTGTGGTATTCCGCGTAGGATTCAGGGATTGAATGACTGTGACGAGCTTCAAACTCACAAGGGCTGGGCGTAGTGATAGACGCAAAAGGATCAATGGATCCTATTCCAGCATGAGTGGGAACCGACAGATAATTAGCCATGCGGTGACAGCGCACCTGGACCTTTTTCACTGAGAGGACGGATGGTAGCCATTGACAACGGTGATCCACCAACACACAGCTTGCCATAGGAGGAACCTTGCGTGCGTGAAGAAGAAGACAGGGAGAAAGCAGAGATTCAGAAGACAAAGCATCTCCAAAACTCCAACATATTCTCCATTACTGCAGAACAAGTATTTAATCCATGCTCTTTTATTCTTTGAAATTCATACTGATAATTATAATTGATTTCCTGACTAAGATTTACAAGATAACCATAGATTGCTTCAAACCAACAATCTCCGTGGGATCGACCCTTACTCACGTAAGGTATTATTTGGATGACCCAGTGCACTTGCTGGTTAGTGGTACGAGTTGTGAAAAGTGTGATTCACAATTCGTGCACCAAGTTTTTGGCGCCGTTGCCGGGGATTGTTCGAGTTTGGACAACTGACGGTTTATTTTGTTCCTTAGATTAGGAAAAATTTTTCTTTTAAAATCCTTATTTTCTCTTTTTAAATATTTCGAAAATTTTATAAACTAATAATTGAGTTTTTTTGTTTGAGTTTAGTTTCATATTTTAAGTTTGGTGTCAATTGCATATTTTATATCTTCCTTTAAATTTTTGAATTTGTGTTCTTTGTTTTTCTTGGATCTTCAAGTTGTTCTTGTTTATTTTTCTTGTTTGATCTTTAGTTTTTCTTGTTTTGTTTCTTTTCTTGTTTTTCGTGTGCCTTTTCAAAACATTAGTTTTCAAAAAAAAAATTTTTTTTCTTAGTTATTAAAAATACTTCTTCAAAACAAGTGTTACATTTACTGCCCAATTGGCTAGAGCGTTGGTCTATGTTCTTGGTAATTGGGTATCTTCTTTTTAAATTCTTTTTTCAAAAATAATTTTTCTTTAATTAAATCTTGTGCCAAACTTTAAGTTTGGTGTTTTCTTGTTGATTTTTCTTTGGTTTTTGAAAATTTTATTTTGGTTTTCTAAAAATTTTAAGTTTGGTGTTCTACCTTCATGTTCTTGTTGTTCTTGTGATTCTTCAAAGTGTTCTTGAGTCTTCCTTGTGTTTTGATCTTAAAATTTTTAAGTTTGGTGTTCCTTGGTGTTTTTCCTCCAAAATTTTCGAAAACAAGGAGCATTAGATCTAAAAATTTTAAGTTGTGTGTCTTTTGTATGTTTTTCTCTTTCATCATAAAATTCAAAAAAAAAATATCTTTTCTTCATTCCACTCATAATTTTTGAAAAATTAGCATTAAATTAGGAATCAAATTTAAAAATTATATCTTTTTCAAATCATATCTTTTCCAATCAAATCCTTTCAATCATATCTTTTTCAAAACTTCCTAACAAATTTTCTTCCTTTCTCTCTCTTTATTTTTCGAAAATCTTCACCTATTTTTATTTATTTTATTTTATTTTATTTTATTTTTAAAATAAATAAATAAATAAATAAAAATATTTTTTTCTCTATTTTACATCATCTCCCTTTCTCCATCATGGATCTAAGTAGAAATAAACAGTCCAGAAGGACTCTGGGGTCATATGCTAACCCCACTACTGCTTCATGTGGGAGTAGTATCAGTATACCCTCTATTGGAGTCAGTAGCTTTGAGCTGAATCCTCAGCTCATTATCATGGTGCAGCAAAGTTGCTAGTATTCTGGTCTTCCACAGGAAGAACCTACAGAGTTTCTGGCACAGTTTTTACAAATTGCTGACACAGTCCATGATAAGGAAGTAGATCAGGATGTCTACAGATTATTACTATTTTCATTTGCTGTAAAAGACCAAGCTAAGAGGTGGTTAAATAACCAACCTAAGGCTAGCATAAGGACATGGAAATAGCTGTCAGAAAAATTCCTGAATCAATATTTCCCTCGAAAAAGGATGACACAGCTAAGGCTGGACATCCAAGGCTTTAAACAAGGAGATAATGAATCTCTTTATGATGCATGGGAGAGATACAGAGAGATGCTAAGAAAGTGCCCCTCTGAAATGTTTTCAGAGTGGGTTCAGTTAGACATCTTCTATTATGGGCTTGCAGAAAGAGCTCAGATTGCTCTAGATTACTCAGCTGGTGGATCTATCCACATGAGAAAGACAATTGAAGAAGCTCAAGAGCTCATTGATACAGTTGCTAGAAATCAGCATCTGTACCTAAGCAGTGAACCTTCTATGAAAGAAGAGGCTAGAACAGTGACTGCTGAACTGAGTCCTGCAGAACAAGCTACTGAATTCAATCAGCAATTGGATTTTCTAACAAAACAGTTAGTTGAATTGAAGGAGAGACTACAAGAGACAAGAATGGCGAATATAAATATGAAAGTACAATTAAAGCAAACAAAGCAGCAACTGTCAAAACAAATAACAGAAGAGTGCCAAGCAGTTCAATTGAGAAGTAGGAAAACATTAGATGCCCCACCTCAAGGTAGTAGGAAGCCAAGAAATGAGCAAACTACCCAAAATCCATCTGAGGACAGTAAGAGCCCGGAGAGGAATAATTCTGGCAATCAAACGCCAGAAATTGGGTGGAAGCTGGTGTTGAACGCCCAAACCATGCTCATTCCTGGCGTTCAACGCCAGAAACAAGCAAGGAATTGGCGTAGAACGCCCAAAAGAAGCACAGTTCTGGCGTCCAAACACCAGGAACAAGTAAGGAGTTGGCGTCCAACGCCACTCCAGCTTCTAACTCTGGCAATCAAATGCTAACGAGGGATCAGACACACACCAGTGCTGATAACAACCCCTCTAAAAAGGCTTCTCCAACCACCTCTGTAGGAAGTAAACCTGCAGGAACTAAGGTTGAGGAATACAAAGCCACAATGCCTTATCCTCAAAAACTCCACAAAGAGGAGCAGGATAAGCAATTTGCTCGCTTTACAGACTATCTTCGGACTCTTGAAATAAAGATTCCGTTTGCAGAGGCACTTGAGTAAATACCTTCTTATGCCAAGTTCATGAAAGAGATCTTGAGTCATAAGAAGGATTAGAGAGAAACTGAAAGAGTTCTCCTCACTGAAGAATGTAGTGCAGTCATTCTGAAAAGCTTCCCAGAAAAGCTTAAGGATCTCGGGAGCTTTCTGATACCATGCACACTAGAGGGTAATTGCACCAAGATATCTTTATGTGATCTTGGAGCAAGCATCAATCTAATACCTGCATCCATTATCAGAAAGCTTGGTTTAACTGAAGAAGTCAAACCAACCCGGATATGTCTCCAACTTGATGATGGCTCCATTAAATACCCATCAGGCGTGATTGAAGACATGATTGTCAGGGTTGGGCCATTCGCCTTTCCCACTGACTTTGTGGTGCTGGAAATGGAAGAGCACAAAAGTGCTACTCTTATTCTAGGAAGACCTTTCCTAGCAACTGGACGAACTCTCATTGATGTCCAAAAGGGGGAAGTAACCCTGAGGGTCAATGAGGATGAGTTCAAGTTAAATGCTGTCAAAGCCATGCAGCATTCAGACACATCCAAAGACTGCATGAAAGTTGATCTTATTGACTCTTTGGTGGAGGAGATCAACATGGCTGAGAGTCTCGAATCAGAGCTGGAAAACATCTTCAAAGATGTTCAGCCTGATTTGGAGGATTCAGAAGAATTAAAAGAGCTTCTGAAAATTCCTCAGGAAGAGGAAACACCTCCTAAACCTGAGCTCAAGCCATTACCACCATCCCTGAAATATGCATTTCTGGGAGAAGGTGACACTTTTCCAGTAATCATAAGCTCTGCTTTAAATCCACTGGAAGAGGAAGCACTAATTCAAATGCTTAGGACACACAAGACAGCTCTTGGGTGGTCCATAAATGACCTTAAGGGCATAAGCCTAGCTAGATTCATGCACAAAATTCTATTGGAGGATGATGCTAAGCCAGTGGTTCAACCACAGAAGCGGCTAAATCCAGCCATGAAGGAAGTGGTGCAGAAGGAGGTCACCAAGTTACTAGAGGCTGGGATTATTTATCCTATTTCTGATAGCCCCTGGGTGAGCCCTGTTCAAGTTGTCCCCAAAAAGGGGGGTATGACAGTGGTTCATAATGAAAAGAATGAACTGGTTCCTACAAGAACAGTTACAAGGTGGCGCATGTGTATTGACTACAGAAGGCTCAATACAGCCACCAGAAATGATCATTTTCCTTTACCATTCATAAACCAGATGCTAGAGAGACTAGCAGGTCATGAATACTACTGCTTTTTGGATGGCTATTCAGGTTATAACCAAATTGCAGTAGATCCTCAGGACCAAGAGAAAACAGCATTTACATGTTCTTCTGGAGTGTTTGCTTATAGAAGAATGCCTTTTGGTCTGTGTAATGCACCTGCAACCTTTCAGAGGTGCATGCTCTCTATCTTCTCTGATATGGTAGAGAAATTTTTGGAAGTCTTCATGGATGACTTTTCAGTATTTGGAGACTCATTCAGCTCCTGCCTCAACCATTTAGCACTTGTTTTGAAAAGATGCCAAGAGACCAACCTAGTTTTAAACTGGGAAAAATGTCACTTTATGGTAACTGAAGGAATTTTCCTTGGGCATAAAATTTCGAACAAGGGAATAGAGGTGGATCAAGATAAAGTGGAAGTAATTGAAAAATTACCACCACCTGCTAATGTTAAGGCAATCAGAAGCTTTCTGGGGCATGCAGGATTCTACAGGAGGTTTATAAAGGATTTTTCAAAAATCGCAAAACCCCTGAGCAATCTGCTAGCTGCTGACACGCCATTTGTGTTTGACACAGAGTGTCTGCAGGCGTTTGAAACTCTGAAAGCTAAGCTGGTCACAGCACCAGTTATTTCTGCACCAGACTGGACATTACCATTTGAACTAATGTGTGATGCCAGTGACCATGCCATTGGTGCAGTACTGGGACAGAGGCATGACAAGCTTCTGCATGTCATTTATTATGCTAGCCGCATTTTAAATGATGCCCAGAAAAACTACACAACCACAGAAAAAGAATTGCTTGCAGTGGTTTATGCCATTGACAAGTTTAGATCATACTTAGTAGGATCCAAAGTGATTGTGTACACTGACCATGCTGCTCTTAAATATCTACTCACAAAGCAGGATTCAAAACCCAGGCTCATAAGATGGGTGTTGCTTCTACAGGAGTTTGACATAGAAATAAGAGACAGAAAAGGGACAGAAAACCAAGTGGCTGACCATCTGTCCCGGATAGAGCCAGTAGAAGGGGCGTCCTCTCCCTCTGTTGAGATCTCTGAAACTTTTCCAGATGAGCATTTGTTTGCCATTCAAGAAACACCATGGTTTGTAGACATTGCAAACTATAAAGCTGCAAGGTTCATACCCAAGGAGTACAGCAGGCAACAAAAGAAAAAATTAATTACTGATGCAAAGTACTACTTGTGGGATGAACCCTATCTCTTTAAGAGATGTGCAGACGGAATAATCCGTAGGTGTGTGCCTAGAGAAGAAGCACAGAGGATCTTATGGCATTGCCATGAATCATAATATGGAGGCCATTTCGGAGGTGAGTGAACAACCACCAAGGTCCTCCAATGTGGCTTCTACTGGCCTACCCTATATAGAGATTCCCGAGAGTTTGTACGTAACTGTGCCAGCTGCCAAAGAGCTGGTAATCTGCCTCATGGTTACGCCATGCCTCAACAAGGGATCTTGGAGATTGAGTTGTTTGATGTATGGGGAATTGACTTCATGGGACCTTTCCTACCATCATACTCAAACACTTATATTCTGGTGGCAGTCGATTATGTATCAAAATGGGTAGAGGCCATTGCCACACCCACTAATGATACTAAGACAGTGCTGAAGTTCCTCCAGAAACATATCTTCAGCAGGTTTGGTGTCCCTAGAATACTAATCAGTGATGGGGGCACTCACTTCTGCAACAAACAGCTTTACTCTGCCATAGTCCGGTATGGGATTAGCCACAAGGTGGCCACTCCATATCATCCATAGACAAATGGGCAAGCTGAAGTTTCTAATAGAGAACTAAAAAGAATCCTGGAACGGACTGTAAGTACCCGTAGAAAGGATTGGGCAAGAGGCTTGGATGATGCTCTGTGGGCTTACAGAACAGCATTCAAAACTCCTATAGGGACCTCTCCATACCAGCTTGTATATGGTAAGGCCTGTCATCTGCCCGTGGAACTGGAACATAAGGCCTACTGGGCAACCAGATTCCTGAACTTTGATGCCAAATTAGCCGGAGAAAAAAGATTGCTCCAGCTAAATGAGCTAGAGGAATTTAGACTCACTGCTTTCGAAAATGCCAAGCTTTATAAGGAAAAATAAAAAAGATGGCATGACAAAAAGTTGTCATCAAGAGTCTTTGAAGCAGGACAAAAAGTTCTGTTATTTAACTCTAGGCTCAGGCTATTCCCTGGGAAACTGAAATCCCGGTGGAGGGGAGCATATGTGATTACAAGTGTATCACCATATGGTTATGTGGAGTTTCAAGATATTGATTCTGATAAGAAGTTCATTGTTAATGGATAGAGAATCAAACACTATCTTGAAGGTAATGTTGAGCAAGAGTGCTCAAGGCTGAGGCTAGATTAAAAGCTCAGCAAGGTCCAGCTAAAGACAATAAAGAAGCGCTTGCTGGGAGGCAACCCAGCCATTGGGAAAACTTTTTCTGTTATTTTACCCTATTCTTGATTTTATTTGTTTATATAAAGTTCATTGTTAATAAGGTAAAGAGTCAATTGCATAAGTTCACAGGGTTACAGAAGGATTCAGCACACAAAACAGAGAGAAAGAGCTCACTGGCAAAAAAAGGCCAGTAAGTGGCACAACTAGGCATTAAACGCCCAAAAGAAGCATCTACTGGGTGTTTAACGCCAGTAATGATAGCCATCTGGGTGTTAAACGCCAGAAAGAAGCAACTTCTGGGTGTTTAACGCCAGATTGACAGCATCCTGGGCGTTCAAAAAAATGCCCAGTGACAAAGGAGTTCCTGGCGTTCAACGCCAGAAAGAAGCAACAGCTGGGCGTTGAACGCCCAGGAGAAGCAGCATTTGGGCGTTAAACGCCCAAAACATGCAGCATTTGGGCGTTTAACGCCAGGATGGTGGGGAGGAGGTAAATTCGTTTTTATTTCACAATTTTTTATTTTAATTTTAATTTTCATGTTTCAATTCATGATTTCTTGCATAAACATGTTACAAACCCTAATTTCTAAAATCCCTAATTTCTAAAAACCCTACTTTAAAAATGTCAAATGTATCTTAATCCATAAACACAAATTCTTTTTCAATCCAATCCAACTCTTTTTCAAATTTTCCAAAACAAATCTATCTCTTTTCCTTCTAAAATCTTTTCAACTCATCAATATCTTTTTCAAATCTCCACATTATCTTTTTCAAAATCCAAATTTATCTTTTTCAAATATCTTTCATATCTTTTCAATTTTAAATCACATCTTTTCATATCATACTTATTTTTTATAAATCATATCTTCTATCTTATCTTTTTAAAATTTTCGAAAACCCACCCCCCTCCCTTTTAAATCCACATTCGGCCTCCCTCCTCTCATCCACCATTCGACACTAGATCTCCTTCTATCCCTCTCCTTTCTTTTCTTTTGCTTGAGGACAAGCAAACCTCTAAGTTTGGTGTGTTTATCCGTGATCACTAAATTATACCCACTAAGATCATGGCCCCTAAAAGAAAACAACCCACTCTAAGAGGCAAGAAAGAGAGTATTCCAAAACCACTTTGGAATCAAGGGAAGTTCGTAACCAAAGAACATTCAGACCATTACTACAAAATAATGGGTCTAAGATCAGTGATCCTGGAAGTCAAGTCCGATCTGAAAGAAGATGAATATCCGGAGATCCAAGAGCAGATTCGAAACAGGAACTGGGAAGTCCTAGCTAATCCTGAAACAAAAGTGGGAAGGAATATGATTCAGGAGTTCTACGCTAATCTGTGGCAAACAGACAGGCAGAGAATATCTGGAACTGCCCTCTATGACTATCGGACTATGGTCAGAGGAAAGATTGTTCACATCCACCCTGACAAAATCAGGGAGATCTTTAAGCTACCTCAGCTGAAAGATGACCCAGACTCCTTCAATAGGAGAATGATGAGAACAAACAAGGGCCTAGAAAAGATTCTAGAGGATATATGCATCCCTGGAGCCAGGTGGACCACCAGCAGCAAGGGTGTCCCAAATCAACTCAAGAGAGAAGATCTCAAACCAGTCGCCAGAGGATGGCTGGACTTCATTGGGCGTTCTATATTGCCCACTAGCAACCGTTCTGAAGTTACCGTTAAAAGAGCAGTGATGATCCATTGCATTATGTTGGGAAAAGAAGTGGAAGTTAATCAACTGATTCCATCTGAATTTTACATACTTGCAAACAAAAACTCCAAGGATGCCAGGTTGGCTTATCCAAGCCTAATCTCTATGCTCTGCAAGGATGCTGGAGTAAGGATGGGAATAACGGAGTACATCTCAGTGGAGCAACCAATCACTAAAACCACAACGGAAAAACAACAAGTGCAGGATGACCCCATCAAGAGGAGGGCGCAAGAATTTCTCCCGGAAGTCCCTCAATTTGAATATTAGGAGGACTAAATAAAGGAAGAACAGCAAAATCAAAACAGTATGCTCTGCAAACTGCTCAGGGAACAAGAAAAGCAAGGGCATGACTTAAAGGAACTGAAGCGTCATAAGTTATCTCTTGAAGGACCAAGCACCCCACAGACTAGAGGAACATCCACATCCCAAACTCAAGGTTGTTGAGTTCTAATCTTAGCCTTAACTCTGTGATAATTGTTCTTATTTGAGTTTTACCTTAGAAGTTATAGTAGTAATTAGTAATGATTTTATCTCCAATTAAGCTATAATTTATTTTTCTCATCATCATTAAACATGAATAAAATAGAAGATTTTCTTTAGAATAAGGAGGCAATATTTTTTTAAATTCTTAATAAAAGAAATTCTAATTATTTACATGTGGTGGCAATGCTTTCTGCCTTCTGAATGAATGCCTGAACAGAGCATATGTCTTTGGAATTTGATGTTCTTGAATGTTAAATATGTTAGCTCTTGAAAGAATGATGAACATGAGACATGTTATTGATAATCTGAAAAATCATAAAAATGATTCTTGAAGCAAGAAAAAGCAGTGAATACAAAGCTTGCAAAAAAAAAAGCAAGCAGAAAAAGCCAATAGCCCATAAAACCAAAAGGCAAGGGTAATAAAGGATCCAAGACTTTGAGCATCAGTGGATAGGAGGGCCTGAGGGAATCAAATCCTGGTCTAAGCGGCGAAACCAAACTGTCCCTAACCATGTGCTTGTGGCGTGAAGGTGTCAAGTGAAAACTTGAGACTGAGCGGTTAAAGTCAAGGTTCAAAGCAAAAAGAAGAGTGTGCTTAAGAACCCTGGAAACCTCTAATTGGGGACTTTAGCAAAGCTGAGTCACAATCCGAAAAGGTTCACCCAATTATGTGTCTGTGGCATTTATGTATCCGGTGGTAATACTGGAAAACAAAGTGCTTAGGGCCACGACCAAGACTCATAAAGTAGCTGTGTTCAAGAATCAACATACTGAACTAGGAGAATCAATAACATTATCTGAATTCTAAGTTCCTATAGATGCCAATCATTCTGAGCATCAATGGATAAAGTGAGATGCCAAAACTGTTCGGAAGCAAAAAGCTACTAGTCCCGCTCATCTAATTAGAATCTGAGCTTCACTCAAGAACTCTGAGATATTATTGCTTCGTGACTTATTTGTATTCTATTTTATTTGTCTAGTTGCTTGGGGACAAGCAACAGTTTAAGTTTGGTGTTGTGATGAGCGGATATTTTATACGCTTTTGGGGGTTAATTTCATATAGTTTTTAGTATGATTTGGTTAGTTTTTAGTATATTTTCGTTAGTTTTTAGGCAAAATTCATATTTCTGGACTTTACTATGAGTTTGCATGTTTTTCTGTAATTTCAGGTATTTTCTGGCTGAAATTGAGGGAGCTGAGCAAAAATCTGATTCAGGTTGAAAAAGGACTGCTGATGCTGTTGGATTCTGACCTCTCAGCACTCGGAATAGATTTTCTGGAGCTACATGAGTCCAATTGGTGCGCTTCCAATTTCGTTGGAAAGTAGACATCCAGGGCTTTCCAGCATTATATAATAGTCCATACTTTGCTCAAGGATAGATGACGTAAACTGGCATTCAACGCCAGTTCCATGTTGCAGTCTGGTGTCTAGCGCCAGAAACAAGTTAAAAGTTGGAGTTCAACGCCAGAAACAGGTTACAACCTGGCGTTGAACGCCCAAAACAGCCCAGGCACATGAGAAGCTTAAGTCTCAGCCCAGCACACACCAAGTGGGCCCCAGAAGTGGATTTCTGCACTATCTATCATAGTTTACTCATTTTCTGTAAACCTAGGTTACTAGTTGAGTATTTAAACAACTTTTAAAGATTTATTTTTCACCTCATGACATTTTTAGATCTGAACTTTGTACTCTTTGACGGCATGAGTCTCTGAACTCCATTGTTGGGGGTGAGGAGCTCTGCTGTGTTTCGATGAATTAATGCAACTATTTCTGTTTTCTATTCAAACACGCTTGTTTCTATCTAAGATGTTTATTCGCACTTCAATATGATGGATGTGATGATCCGTGACACTCATCATCATCCTCAACCTATGAACGCATGCCTGACAACTACCTCCGTTCTACCTTCGATTGAATGAACATCTCTTGGATTCTTTAATCAGAATCTTTGTGGTATAAGCTAGAATCCATTGGCAGCATTCATGAGAATCCAGAAAGTCTAAACCTTGTCTGTGGTATTCCGAGTAGGATTCAGGGATTGAATGACTGTGATGAGCTTTAAACTCACAAGGGCTGGGCGTAGTGACAGACGCAAAAGGATCATTGTATCCTATTCTAGCATGAGTGGGAACCGACAGATGATTAGCTGTGCGGTGACAGCGCACCTGGACCTTTTTCACTGAGAGGACGGATGGTAGCCATTGACAACAGTGATCCACCAACACACAGCTTGCCATAGGAGGAACCTTGCGTGCGTGAAGAAGAAGACAGGGAGAAAGCAGAGATTCAGAAGACAAAGCATCTCCAAAACTCCAACATATTCTCCATTACTGCAGAACAAGTATTTAATCCATGCTCTTTTATTCTTCGAAATTCATACTGATAATTATAATTGATTTCCTGACTAAGATTTACAAGATAACCATAGATTGCTTCAAACCAACAATCTCTGTGGGATCGACCCTTACTCACGTAAGGTATTACTTGGATGACCCAGTGCACTTGCTGGTTAGTGGTATGAGTTGTGAAAAGTGTGATTCACAATTCGTGTACCAAATAACCACCTGGATAACAATAGAAATAACCATCCACTATCTTATGGAATCGAACATCCAGTCTCTACTATTTGTTTCTGATCACACACACTATACCAAGTATTACAAATAACCATCTGGGCACCAATAGAAATAACCATCCGCTAGCCTAAGGAATCGAACATCCAGCCTCTACTACTTGTAACTGATCACATATTCTACACAAAGACTATTACGAATAACCATCTGTGTACCAATAGAAATAACCATCCACTCTCCTATTGAATCGAACATCCAGATTAAATTACTTGTAATTGATCACACACACTACACCCATAATATTCAAAATAACCATCTGGGTACCAATAGAAATAAACATCCGCTATTGAATTGAACATCCAGATTAAAATACTTATAACAGATCACAAACAATACACCATGACTATTCAAAATAACCATATGGTTACCAATAGAAATAACCATCTGCTAGCCTATTGAATCGAACATTCAGCCAAGACTGCTGATAACTAATTATACACACCACACGGAGGCCGTTACATCATAACCATCTAAGTACCTAGTGAATTCAACATTTAGAATCTCTCAAATGGTAATTAGTTAAACAAAAAGCAATCAAACAATTACCAAAAGTAATATTAGGGTAACCATGCGAACGCATACGAAGTTAAATATCCAGGTGTCTTTAGCCATTGTTAAATGTAGTCAAGTATTACTACAAATAATCATCCAATACAGAATCAAAATAACCATCTACAACCATTTTCCATCAACAACTTGCACTACAAAATAACTATCAAACATACATATTGAGTTGGAACAACTAACAAAAAGGACCTGTAATATAACATAGCAAATTCTGTATCCAAAACAGTCTAGGTATTGCCAAAAGAGTTTAACAGGGACATGAATCCACCTAGTCCTTTAGGACCAATCTGCCGAGTGGGAGCATCCAAATCTATATTTTTGCAAGATTCTACACGATTATCCTGAAAGAAACAAACTCAAACGAAAACAAGTCATCATCTTATTAATCAACTATGTACTAAAGGTGAAGCTTTAAACTAATTACGATACCTACCTGGCCTGAACTCTTCCGCTTTCTCTGCGTGGATTTCTTAATAGACTTTTCCAACTCATATCCGAGCCTTTTACCTTTTGGCTGACTGATAAACCACTATTTTATTATTTATCTTGTGCTCAATTGAGTGGATTGACGAGGTAGAAATTGGCAGATTAAGAAATTAATATGGGAGATACGTTGCAAGTACAGTTCTTAACCAACAAAAGTCCGCTTATCAATTTAGAAGGGTTGTCACAAAATTAAAATTAAAATACTGGGAGTATGAATCCCAGGTCGTCTCCCAACGAGTTGCAGAAAGATGTGCTATTTTATTAATCAGAGGGTTTTTCAAATTGGTTTTGAGTTTGATAAACAGGAAATTAAATCAGAGAATTTATGTAATTTAAATAAAGGTCTTGACCGGGAGTAGATTAATCGGAAGTTCTATCCTTGTTGGAGTTCTCCCAAGATCAATTGATAATTGAAGGTTGTTTTACTTAGTTATCCTTTACTAGGTAGAGGAAAGTCAAGTAAGTTGGAAGTCTACTTCTATTCACAAGTTCTAATCCTCTCCCTTGGGAAGGATTAGTGTCAGTGACTAGAGAGCCATCCAACAATAAACCCGATTACAATTTTACTCTTGAGCATTCCAACTCAAGGTTCTCCTTTCAATCAACTCCCAATCAAGTTAGAGAACTACTCGCTCATCATGAATGTAAACTTCACAAAATAAGAAAGGGAAATAAAGGAAGACATGATAAAATAATAATCAAAAAGACCAATTAAAAATAAAAATAGTTCTTGTATTAATAAATTCTAAAAATAATCCAATGGTAACTCTGAACAGATTAAGGATATGAAAGAGTAAGTAAAAAGTAGAGAAAACAAACTAGAGAGATGAAGTCTTGCGGAGGTAATAGCTCTTCTCTATATCCCAATCTAAAAAGAAATAAAAAATGAAATCCTAAGAACTATGAATGTATATAGAGAAAACCTAGAGGAGGAGTAAAGTCAGATCTAAAACTAAAAATTATGCCAAATGAATGTCCTCCTTGGTCTCTGCATGTTCCCTGGCTCTAATCTGTGTTTCTGGGCCGAAAACTGGGTTGAGATGCGGCCCAGAATCCACGCCAGTGATTTCTGCAAATTCTGCAGATCGCGCACGTCACGCGATCGTGTCATCCACGCGTTCGCGTCATCCAGCGTTTTTCCTTGCCACGCGTGCACGTCGTCCACGCATTCGCGTCACTCATGCGGCTTCCAATCCACGCGTTCGTGTCAGGCACGTGAGCGCGTCAATGCGCTTTCCTCCATTTCGCGCGGTCGCGTGAGCCATGCGTCCGCGTCGTTTCTCGCTGGTCATCTCCTCAATTTCTTGTGTTCCTTCCATTTTTGCCAGTTTCCTCTCCATTCTCTAAGCCATTCCTGCGCTATGAAGCCTGAAACACTTAACACACAGATCACGGCATCGAACGGTATAGAGGAGAATAAAAAAATACAATTAAAAGATCTTTAGGAAGCAATTTTCAACCATGGAACAATTTTGGGAAGGACTTGTAATATCATGCTAATCATATGAATAAGTGGGTGAAGACTTGATAAAACCACACAATTAAGCACAATATAAATCATAAAATAATGGTTTATCAACCTCCCCACACTTAAACATTAGCATGTCCTCATGCTTAGTTGAAGGAGGTAAATATGAATGAATAGGGACATGTAAGACTCATGCAATGTAACCTATGCATATGAATGCAACTATATGATTTTGTCTATCTGATTAAAAATAAATGAGTTCTCTAAGACAGAACATAGAGCAGATTCCACTAGTTTAAATCATACAGTAAAAGCAGGTAAATTTGTAAGAAGACAGCTCGTGAAAGCAGGAGACAGAATCAAGCATTGAACCCTCACTGATGGTGTGTGTGCACTCTAATCTCTCTAGTGTATAGGGTAATCACTCTATCCTTCTCTAATCATGCTTTCTAATTTTTGTTCTTCACCTAACCAGTCAACAACATTTAATGTACCAATGCAAACATCATGAGGTCTTTTCAAGGTTGTAATGGGGCCAAGGTAAGGGTAAGGGTATATATAGCTAAGTGAGCTTATAAATTGAATCTTTAATTAACCCAAGCTTTCACCTAATCATATATGTATATTATATATAAATTCAAATTTTATACCTTGCTACCCAGAATTTCCTTTTCACATTCCATACTCATGCATCAACTTTTGTTTTAATTTTATCACATGTGCATTGATTGTTTAATTTAGCATTGGGGTAATTTTGTCCCCTTATTTAGATTTATTTATTCTAAAAAAATTTTTTTAATAGCTTATCAATGCACATAGATTTTTAATTTTCTTTCATGGTTTCACATGAGTAGGTACCCAAATTTCCATCATGACACATTCCTCTATTAACCCTTGTTCCCACAATCTTCCCATACTCAATCAACACACAATTTCTATCTTAAGCTAACTAAAGATTCAGTTAGGATATTTAATTATTTTTCTGCTTAAGGTTAGTAACGTGGTAAAATGTAGAACAAATGGGATTAAAACGGCTCAAAGTGGCTAACAATGGTAATTTCAAGGGTAGGCTTATTTGGGATAAGTGAGCTAAACAAATAATGGCCTCAATCATATGCATGCATATAACACATTATCATTGGACATATAGGATAAAACAAAATTCAAATTACAATCATAGAGAAGTAAACACACAAGAATAAAATAGTTATGGTTAAATAATGTAACCATGTATCTCGGCTCAAAGTCTCACAGGTTGTGTGTTTTTTAGCTTGAAAACCATGTTCCAATTACAACTTCAAACAAATTTAACATAAAGGTTTTGATTTAAATTAGTGAAAAATTTCAGGTCTTAGGAGAAACTTATTATCTTTTCAATCAAGTAGAACATGCATGCAATTAACCTATTACTATGCAATCTATCCTAAAAAAAAAAGAAAAACTAACTGAATATTCTATTTTATTGGTGTTAAGAAAGAGAAATTACCTCCGGAAGTCAGGTACTGACCGACCTCCCCACACTTAAGGCTATACACCGTTCTTGGTGCCATCTGTCAGGAACAAAGGTGGGCTGGTAGCAGTATCTCTACAGTCGGGACCATCATGGCTCCCTGTGCTGGTAAAGAAAGTGGAGTCCGGAGTGTCTGGGTCTTTTTCAGGTCTGTGGATGCCTGTGAGTAGCTCCTTGAGGTATTTGAAACGGTGCTAGTTGCGACGCTCTCGTAGCTTCTCTTTCTGGTCTTGTCGGTCCAACCTCTCTAGTATTTGATGGAGCAGCTAACTTGTTGAAGGTGCTTGTGGTGTGAAAGGGGGAATGTCCGCAGCTTGTTCTGCGAACTGGCTGGTAGTGGCTGTTGGTGGCCTGAGATATTTCCCGTTAGGGACGTACTGATCATCCCGTGGAAGCATGGCTTTGGTGTCCCCAGCTCTGTAGGAGGCTCCGGCTGCTGAGACAAGATCTGAGACCAAGGCGGAAAAAGGTAAGTTGCCCACAATTTGTACGTGTCTCATGGCATTCCGGATGTGTCTTGGTAGGTTTAGAGGCTGGTCTGTGATGAGCGGATAATTTATACGCTTTTTGGCACTGTTTTTAGTATGTTTTTAGTAGAATCTGGTTACTTTTAGGGATGTTTTCATTATTTTTTATGTTAAATTCACATTTCTGGACTTTACTATGAGTTTGTGTGTTTTTCTATGATTTCAGATATTTTCTGGTTGAAATTGAGGGACTTGAGCAAAAATCAGATTCAGAGGTTGAAGAAAGACTGCTGATGCTGTTGGATTCTGACCTCCCTGCACTTAAAGTGGATTTTCTGGAGCTACAGAACTCAAAATGGCGCGCCTCCATTTGTGCTGGAAAGTAGACATCCAGGGCTTTCCAGCAATGTATAATAGTCCATACTTTAACCGAGTTTAGACGACATAAAAGGGCGTTGAACGCCAGTTCTACGCTGCTGTCTGGAGTTAAACGCCAGAAACACGTCACAAGCCAGAGTTGAACGCCAGAAATACGTTACAAACTGGCGTTCAACTCCAAGAATGACCTCTACACGTGTAACATTCAAGCTCAGCCCAAGCACACACCAAGTGGGCCCCGGAAGTGGATTTATTCATCAATTACTTACTTCTGTAAACCCTAGTAGCTAGTTTATTATAAATAGAACCTTTTAATATTGTATTAGACATCTTGGGACGTCTAGTTCTTAGATCATGGGGGCTGGCCATTCGACCATGCCTGGACCATTCACTTATGTATTTTTAACGGTAGAGTTTCTACACTCCATAGATTAAGGTGTGGAGCTCTGCTGTTCCTCAAAGATTAATGCAAAGTACTACTGTTTTTCTATTCAATTCAACTTGTTCTGCTTCTAAGATATTCATTCGCACTTCAACCTGAATGTGATGAACGTGACAATCATCATCATTCCCTATGAACGCGTGCCTGACAACAACTTCCGTTCTACCTTAGATTGAATGAGTATCTCTTGGATCTCTTAATCAGAATCTTTGTGGTGTAAGCTAGATTGATGGCGGCATTCATGAGAATCCGGAAAGTCTAAACCTTGTCTGTGGTATTCTGAGTAGGATTCTGGGATTGAATGACTGTGACGAACTTAAAACTCGCGATTGCTGGGCGTAGTGACAGATGCAAAAGGAGGGTGAATCCTATTCCAGCATGATCGAGAACCTCAGATGATTAGCCGTGCTGTGACAGAGCATTTGGACCATTTTCACAAGAGGATAGGATGCAGCCATTAACAAGGGTGATGCCTCCAGACGATTAGCCATGCAGTGACAGCGCATCGGACCATTTTCCAGAGAGGATTAAAAGTAGCCATTGACAACGGTGATGTCCTTACATAAAGCCAGCCAGGGAAAGGAGTAAGATTGATTGGATGAAGATAGCAGGAAAGCAGAGGTTCAGAGGAACAAATGCATCTCTATACGCTCATCTGAAATTCTAACCAATGAATTACATAAGTATTTCTATCCTTATTTTCTATTTTATTATTAATATTCGAAAACTCCATAACTATTTGATATCCGCCTGACTGAGATTTACAAGGTGACTATAGCTTGCTTCATACCAACAATCTCCGTGGGATCGACCCTTACTCACGTAAGGTTTATTACTTGGATGACCCAGTGCACTTGCTGGTTAGTTGTATCGAAGTTGTGAATGAAAACAATTTATTAAGACGTGCGTACAGAGTTTCTGGCGCCGTTGCCTGAGATCACAATTTCGTGCACCAAGTTTTTGGCGCCGTTGCCGGGGATTGTTCGAGTTTGGACAACTTACGGTTCATCTTGTTGCTCAGATTAGGTAATTTTCTTTTTGTTTTATTTTCAAAAATTTTTCAAAAATCTTTCAAAAAAATTTCTCCCTTGTTTTCGAAAAATTAAAATAAAAATGTTTTCAAAAATATATTTTTCTTCATAATTTTTAAGAATAAATTCTAGTGTTTCATAAAGCATGTTGAAGCCTGGCTGGCTGTAAAGCCATGTCTAAATTCTTTTGAACTGAGGTTTCACTTATACTCAAGAGAAGAGCTTCTTTGTCTTTCTTAGCAAATTAGCTGATGCAAGTAATAGCATACTAAAGCTTGGCTGGCTATTAAGCCGTGCCTAACCCTCAGATTGGAGCTTTAGATTAAGAGTACAAGATTCCTGGAATTCATATAAAAAATTTTGGAATCCTTAATTTTTCTTTTTCATATAATTTTCGAAAAAAAATCCAAAAAAAAATTAGAAAATCATAAAAAATCAAAAATATTTTGTGTTTCTTGTTTGAGTTTTGAGCCAAATTTTAAGTTTGGTGTCAATTGCATGTTTATATTGCATTTTTTTCGAAACATTCATGCATTCATGGTGTTCTTCATGATCTTCAAGTTGTTCTTGGTAAGTCTTCTTGTTTGATCTTGATGTTTTCTTGTTTTGTGTCTTTTCTTGTTTTTCATGTGCATTCTTGCATTCATAGTGTCTGAACATGAAAGATTTCTAAGTTTGGTGTCTGGCATGTTTTCTTTGCATATAAAAATTTTCAAAAATATGTTCTTGATGTTCATCTTGACATTCAAAGTGTTCTTGGTGTTCATCTTGACATTCATAGTGTTCTTGCATTCATCACATACTTTGATCCAAAATTTTCATGCATTGCATCATTTTTCTTGTTTCTCTCTCTCATCATTAAAAATTCAAAAATCAAAAAAATATCTTTCCCTTTTTCTCTCTTAAAATTTCGAAAATTGGATTTGACTTTTGCAAAAATTTTTAAAATTTAGTTGTTTCTTATGAGTCAAATCAAATTTTCAATTTAAAAATCTTATCTTTTTCAAAATCTTTTTCAAAAATCAAATCTTTTTCATCTTTCTTAGTTATTTTCGAAAATTATAAAAATATTTTTCAAAAATCTTTTCTTATCTTTATTACATAATTTTCGAAAATAACATCATCAATTAATGTTTTGATTCAAAAATTTCAAGTTTGTTACTTACTTGTTAAGAAAGATTCAAACTTTAAGTTCTAGAATCATATTTTGTGATTTCTTGTGAATCAAGTCATTAATTGTGATTTTAAAAATCAAATCTTTTTCAAAACTAATTTCAATCATATCTTTTCAAAAATATCTTTCTATCTTATCTTTTTCAAAATCATATCTTTTTCAAAAAAATTTGATTTTAAAATATCTTTTCTAACTTCTTATCTTTTTATCTTTTCAAAAATTGATTTTCAAATTTGTTTCAACTAACTAACTAACTTTTTGTTTGTTTCTTATCTTTTTCAAAACTACCTAACTAACTCCCTCTCTCTCTCTAATTTTCGAAAATATCTTTCCCCTTTTTCAAAATTTCTTTTCAATTAACTAATTATTTTAATTTTTTATTTTAATTTTCAAAAATTACTAACCTTTTTCAAAAAACTATTTTCGAAAATCACTAACTCTTTTTCAAAAATTATTTTCGAAAATCCTCTTCCCCTCTCATTTCCTTCTATTTATTTATTCATCTACTCACACAGGGACCTCTATACCGTGGTAAAAAGGATCCCTATTATTATTATTTTTCTGTCCCTCTTTTTCATATGAGCAGGAGCAAAGACAAGAACATTCTTGTTGAAGCAGATCCAGAACCTGAAAGGACGCTGAAGAGGAAACTAAGAGAAGCTAAATTACAACAATCCAGCAAGCACCTTTCAGAAATTTTCGAACAGGAAGAGGAGATGGCAGCCGAAAATAATAATAATGCAAGGAGGATGCTTGGTGACTTTACTGCACCTAATTCCAATTTACATGGAAGAAGCATCTCCATTCCTGCCATTGGAGCAAACAACTGAGCTGAAACCTCAATTAGTTTCTCTGATGCAGTAGAACTGCAAGTTCCATGGACTTCCATCTGAAGATCCTTTTCAGTTCTTAACTGAATTCTTGCAAATATGTGATACTGTTAAGACTAATGGAGTAGATCCTGAAGTCTACAGGCTCATGCTTTTCCCTTTTGCTGTAAGAGACAGAGCTAGAGTATGGTTGGACTCTCAACCTAAGGATAGCCTGAACTCTTGGGATAAGCTGGTCAAGGCTTTCTTAGCCAAGTTCTTTCCTCCTCAAAAGCTGAGTAAGCTTAGAGTGGATGTTCAGACCTTCAGACAAAAAGAAGGTGAATCCCTCTATGAAGCTTGGGAGAGATACAAAGGACTGACCAAAAAGTGTCCTTCTGACATGCTTTTAGAATGGACCATCCTGGATATATTCTATGATGGTCTATCTGAATTAGCTAAAATGTCATTGGATACCTCTGCAGGTGGATCCATTCACCTAAAGAAAACGCCTGCAGAAGCTCAAGAACTCATTGACATGGTTGCTAATAACCAGTTCATGTACACTTCTGAGAGGAATCCTGTGAGTAATGGGACGCCTATGAAGAAGGGAGTTCTTGAAATTGATACTCTGAATGCCATATTGGCTCAGAATAAAATATTGACTCAGCAAGTCAATATGATTTCTCAGAGTCTGAATGGAATGCAAGCTGCATCCAACAGTACTCAAGAGGCATCTTCTGAAGAATAAGCTTATGATCCTGAAAACTCTGCAATAGCAGAGGTAAATTACTTGGGTGAACCTTATAGAAACACCTATAATCCATCATGGAGAAATCATCCAAATCTCTCATGGAAGGATCAAAGGCCTCAACAAGGCTTTAATAATGGTGGAAGAAACAGGTTTAGCAATAGTAAACCTTTTCCATCATCCACTCAGCAACAGACAGAGAACTCTGAACAAAATACCTCTAATTTAGCAAACTTAGTCTCTGATCTATCTAAGGCCACTGTAAGTTTCATGAATGAAACAAGGTCCTCCATTAGAAATTTGGAGGCACAAGTGGGCCAGCTGAGTAAAAGGATCACTGAAATCCCTCCTAGTACTCTCCCAAGCAATACAGAAGAAAATCCAAAAGGAGAGTGCAAGGCCATTGAATTAATCACCATGGCCGAACCTGTAAAAGAAGGAGAGGACGTGAATCCCAAGGAGGAAGACCTCCTGGGACGTCTAGTGATCAATAAGGAGCTTCCCTTTGAGGAACCAAAGGAATCTGAGACTCATCTAGAGACCATAGAGATTCCATTGAACCTCCTTATGCTCTTCATGAGCTCTGATGAGTATTCCTCTTCTGAAGAGAATGAGGATGTTACTGAAGAGCAAGTTACCAAGTACCTTGGTACAATCATGAAGCTGAATGCCAAATTATTTGGTATTGAGACTTGGGAAGATGAACCTCCCCTGTTCACCAATGAACTAAATGCATTGGATCAACTGAGATTGCCTCAGAAGAAACAGGATCCTGGAAAGTTCGTAATACCTTGTACCATAGGCAACATGATCTTTGAAAAGGCTCTGTGTGACCTTGGTTCAGGGATAAACCTCATGCCTCTCTCTGTAATAGAGAAACTGGGAATCTATGGGGTACAAGCTGCTAAAATCTCATTAGAGATAGCAGACAATTCGAGAAAACAAGCTTATAGACAATTAGAGGACGTGTTAGTAAAGGTTGAAGGCCTTTACATCCCTGCTGATTTCATAGTCTTGGATACTGGGAAGAATGAGGATGAATTCATCATCCTTGGAAGACCCTTCCTAGCCACAGCAAGAGCTGTGATTGATGTTGACAGAGGTGAATTAGTCCTTCAATTGAATGGGGACTCTCTTGTGTTTACAACTCAAGGTTATCCCTCTGTAAACATGGAGAGGAAGCATAAAAAGCTTCTCTCAAAACAGAGTCAACCAGAGCCCCCACAGTCAAACTCTAAGTTTGGTGTTGGGAGGCCACAACCAAACTCTAAGTTTGGTGTTGAACTCCCATATCCAAACTCTAAGTTTGGTGTTGGGGAGTCTCAACAATGCTCTGAACATCTGTGAGGCTCCATGAGAGCCCACTGTCAAGCTATTGACATTAAAGAAGCGCTTGTTGGGAGGCAACCCAATTTTTATCTATCTAATTTTAGTGTTTTTCATGTTTTATTAGGTTCATGATCATGTGGAGTCACAAAATAAATATAAAAATTAAAAACGGAATCAAAAATAGCAGAAGAAAAATCACACCTTGGAGGAAGACCTTACTGGCGTTTAAACGCCAGTAAGAAGCACCTGGCTGTCGTTCAACGCCAGAACAGAGCATGGTTCTGGCGCTGAACGCCCAAAATGGGCAGCATCTGGGCATTTGAACGCCAGAATTGCACCCTGGAGAAGAGCTGGCGCTGAACGTCCAGAACAAGCATGGTTCTGGCGTTCAACGCCAGAAATGGGCAACAAATGGGCGTTCAACGCCCAGAACAAGCACCAATCTGGCGCTGAACGCCCAGAGTTGTGTGCAAGGGCATTTTGCATGCCTAATTTGGTGCAAGGTTGTAAATCCTTGAACACCTCAGGATCTGTGGACCCCACAGGATCCCCACCTACCTCCACTCACTTCTTCTCACCCCTCTTCCACACAATCCCATAAACACTCTTCCCCAAAACTCTTCACCAATCACCTCAATCTCTCTTCCCTATCACCACTTCACCACTCACATCCATCCACTCTTCCCCATAAACCTACCTCATAAACTCCACCTACCTTCTAAATTCAAAATCAATTTCCCACCCAAACCCACCCTATATGGCCGAAATCAACCCCCCTTCCTTCCCTATATATAGCCCTTCATTCTTCCTCATTTTCACACAATACAACCCTCTCTTCTCTTCTTGGCCGAATACACCACTCCCTCCTCTCCTCTATATTTTCTTCTTCTTCTTCATCTATTCTTTCTTCTCTTGCTCGAGGGCGAGCAAAATTCTAAGTTTGGTGTGGTAAAAGCATAAGCTTTTTGTTTTTCCATTACCATTGATGGCACCTAAGACCGGAGAATCCTCTAGAAAAGGGAAAGGGAAGACAAAAGCTTCCACCTCCGAGTCATGAGAGATGGAAAGATTCATCTCCAAAGCTCATCAAGACCACTTCTATGATGTTGTGGCCAAGAAGAAGGTGATCCCCGAGGTCCCTTTCAAGCTCAAGAAGAATGAGCATCCGGAGATCCGACATGAAATCCAAAGAAGAGGTTGGGAAGTTCTAACAAACCCCATCCAACAAGTCGGCATCCTAATGGTTCAAGAGTTCTATGCCAATGCATGGATCACTAGGAACCATGATCAAAGTAAGAACCCAAACCCAAAGAATTATCTCACTATGGTTCGGGGGAAATACTTAGATTTTAGTCCGGAAAATGTGAGATTGGCGTTTAACTTGCCCATGATGCAAGGAGATGCACGCCCCTACACTAGAAGGGTCAACTTTAATCAAAGGTTGGACCAAGTCCTCATGGACATATGTGTGGAAGGAGCTCAATGGAAGATTGACTCCAAAGGCAAGCCAGTTCAACTAAGAAGACTGGACCTCAAGCCTGTGGCTAGAGGATGGTTGGAGTTCATCCAACGCTCCATCATCCCCACTAGCAACCGATCTGAAGTTACTGTGGATCGGGCCATCATGATTCATAGCATCATGATTGGAGAGGAAGTAGAAGTTCATGAAGTCATCTCCCTTGAACTCTACAAAATAGCCGAAAAGCCCTCTCCTGGGGTAAGGCTAGCTTTTCCTCATCTTATCTGCCATCTATGTTACTCAGCTGGAGCTTTCATAGAAGGAGACATTCCCATTGAGGAAGAGAAGCCCATCACTAAGAAAAGGATGGAGCAAGCAAGAGAGCCCATTCATGGAGCTCAAGAGGCGCATGAAACTCATCACCATGAGATCCCGGAGATGCCTCAAATGCACTTTCCTCCACAAAACTATTGGGAGCAAATCAACACCTCCCTAGGAGAATTAAGTTCCAATATGGGACAATTAAGGGTGGAACATCAAGAGCACTCCATCATCCTTCATGAAATAAGAGAATATCAAAAAGCAATGAGGGAGGAGCAACAAAGACAAGGAAGAGACATAGAAGAGCTCAAGGACATCATTGGTTCCTCAAGAAGGAAACGCCACCATCACTAAGGTGGACTCATTCCTTGTTCTTATTCTCTGTTTTTTGTTTTCTATGTTAAGTGCTTATCTATGTGTGTGTCTTCATTACATGATCATTAGTAGTTAGTAACTATGTCTTAAAGTTATGAATGTCCTATAAATCCATCACCTCTCTTAAATGAAAAATGTTTTAATTCAAAAGAACAAGAAGTACATGAGTTTCGAATTTATCCTTGAACTTAGTTTAATTATATTGATGTGGTGACAATGCTTCTTGTTTTCTGAATGAATGCTTGAACAGTGCATATGTCTTTTGAAGTTGTTGTTTAAGAATGTTAAATATGTTGGCTCTTGAAAGAATGATGATAAGGAGACATGTTATTTGATAATCTGAAAAATCATAAAAATGATTCTTGAAGCAAGAAAAAGCAACAAAGAACAAAGCTTGCAGAAGAAAAAAAATAGCGAAAAAAAAAAAAGAAAAAGCAAGCAGAAAAAGCCAAAAGCTCTTAAAACCAAGAGGCAAGAGCAAAAAAGCCAATAACCCTTAAAACCAAAAGGCAAGGGTAAATAAAAAGGATCCCAAGGCTTTGAGCATCAGTGGATAGGAGGGCCTAAAGGAATAAAATCCTGGCCTAAGCGGCTAAACCAAGCTGTCCCTAACCATGTGCTTGTGGCGTGAAGGTGTCAAGTGAAAACTTGAGACTGAGCGGTTAAAGTCAAGGTCCAAAGCAAAAGAAGAGTGTGCTTAAGAACCCTGGATACCTCTAATTGGGGACTTTAGCAAAGCTGAGTCACAATCTGAAAAGGTTCACCCAATTATGTGTCTGTGGCATTTATGTATCCGGTGGTAATACTGGAAAACAAAGTGCTTAGGGCCACGGCCAAGACTCATAAAATAGCTGTGTTCAAGAATCAACATACTGAACTAGGAGAATCAATAACACTATCTGAACTCTGAGTTCCTATAGATGCCAATCATTCTGAACTTCAATGGATAAAGTGAGATGCCAAAACTATTCAAGAGGCAAAAAGCTACAAGTCCCGCTCATCTGATTGGAGCTATGTTTAATTGATAGTTTGGAATTTATAGTATATTCTCTTCTTTTTATCCTATTTGATTTTCAGTTGCTTGGGGACAAGCAACAATTTAAGTTTGGTGTTGTGATGAGCGGATAATTTATACGCTTTTTGGCACTGTTTTTAGTATGTTTTTAGTAGAATCTGGTTACTTTTAGGGATGTTTTCATTAGTTTTTATGTTAAATTCACATTTCTGGACTTTACTATGTGTTTGTGTGTTTTTCTGTGATTTCAGGTATTTTCTGGCTGAAATTGAGGGACTTGAGCAAAAATCAGATTCAGAGGTTGAAGAAAGACTGCTGATGCTATTGGATTCTGACCTCCATGCACTCAAAGTGAATTTTCTGGAGCTACAGAACTCAAAATGGCGCGCTTCTAATTGCGTTGGAAAGTAGACATCCAGGGCTTTCCAGCAATGTATAATAGTCCATACTTTGGCCGAGTTTAGAGAACGTAAAAGGGCATTGAACGCCAGTTCTACGCTGCTGTCTGGAGTTAAACGCCAGAAACACGTCACAAGCCAGAGTTGAACGCGAGAAATATGTTACAAACTGGTGTTCAACTCCAAGAATGACCTCTACCCGTGTAATATTCAAGCTCAGCCCAGGCACACACCAAGTGGGCCCGGGAAGTGGATTTATTCATCAATTACTTACTTCTGTAAACCCTAGTAGCTAGTTTATTATAAATAGAACCTTTCACTATTGTATTAGACATCTTGGGACATCTGGTTCTTAGATCATGGAAGCTGGCCATTCGGCCATGCCTGGACCTTTCACTTATGTATTTTTAACGGTAGAGTTTCTACACTCCATAGATTAAGGTGTGGAGCTCTGCTGTTCCTCAAAGATTAATGCAAAGTACTACTATTTTTCTATTCAATTCAACTTGTTCCGCTTCTAAGATATTCATTCGCACTTCAACCTGAATGTGATGAACATGACAATCATCATCATTCTCTATGAACGCGTGCCTAACAACCACTTCCGTTCTACCTTAGATTGAATGAGTATCTCTTGGATCTCTTAATCAGAATCTTTGTGGTGTAAGCTAGATTGATGGCGGCATTCATGAGAATCCGGAAAGTCTAAACCTTGTCTGTGGTATTCCGAGTAGGATTCTGGGATTGAATGACTGTGACGAACTTCAAACTCATGATTGCTGGGTGTAGTGACAGACGCAAAAGGAGGGTGAATCCTATTCCAGCATGATCGAGAACATCAGATGATTAGCCGTGCTGTGACAGAGCATTTGGACCATTTTCACAAGAGGATAGGATGCAGCCATTGACAAGGGTGATGCCTCCAGACGATTAGCCATGCAGTGACAGCGCATCGGACCATTTTCCAGAGAGGATTAAAAGTAGCCATTGACAACGGTGATGTCCTTACATAAAGCCAGCCAGGGAAAGGAGTAAGATTGATTGGATGAAGATAGCAGGAAAGCAGAGGTTCAGAGGAACAAATGCATCTCTATACACTCATCTGAAATTCTAACCAATGAATTACATAAGTATTTCTATCCTTATTTTCTATTTTATTATTAATATTCGAAAACTCCATAACTATTTGATATCCGCCTGACTGAGATTTACAAGGTGACCATAGCTTGCTTCATACCAACAATCTCCGTGGGATCGACCCTTACTCACGTAAGGTTTATTACTTGGACGACCCAGTGCACTTGCTGGTTAGTTGTATCGAAGTTGTGAATGAAAAATAACTTATTAAGACGTGCGTACAGAGTTTCTGGCGCCGTTGCCTGAGATCACAATTTCGTGCACCAGTCTATAAGGATGCACCATAGTAGAACGGCCATGTCTGCAGTGAAGCAGGACTCATGAGTGCTCGGAAAGACGTAATGAAACATAATCTGTGCCCATACGCGAGCTTCCAAGGTAAGTGCGGAAGCCGAAATTCCCTTAGGTCGAGAACGATGGTATCCATAAATCCATCTGCTGCCAGGTTGTGCAATAACTCTGAGAACAGCATCCCAATCAAATTGGTACGTCTGGCGCTTAAGTGCGGCCTCTTGAAATGCGTCCAGTCCTTCTGGAGCAGGGGGGAGATCCAACGCTCGTTGAATGGCCTCTTCTGTAATGGGGATTTGCTTCTGACGGAGATAGATAGACTGCAGGGTTGGCAAGTGGAAATTAGAGTAGAACTCGACTACCCATGAGATATTAACCTGTCGTGGCTGTCTTTTTAGGAATCCCCAGTGTCTTTGTTCGATTCGCGGCTCAACAAATTCAGCAATACGAGTCAGGAGGATAAGCAGGTATTCGTTGTTGTAATTCCTTGCTGCCAGGATGGGGAACATTTGCTCACAGTAGCGGTTGGGAAATCACGTAGTGTCCTTTGTTGGGAAGGCTTTCTCTTTTTCATCGACCTTTATAATCCTCTTAATTCGTTTTGTTGAGGGCTTAACTGCAGTTGAAGATGGCTCTGCCACTAATGCTCTTTTTGTTCTTCTCCTTGCTGGGTTTGGGGGTAGCTTTCTCTTTTCCTTTCTTGGTGGCCATCCTGAAAGGGAAAACGTAAGGATGTTAAGATGTCAAGGGTTAGAGCAAGGAAGAGAACGGGAAAGGTGGTAATCAAGGCACATTAAAGATGAATGATGTTAACACATGGTCATGACTACATGTGAAAAATCATCAATGGAAATATAGCAAGTGCATATGATGACAATTAAATGCAAGGTGTTTATTGGCATGCTGGCAAAGGCATGAGTAGCATAGATCAAGCATTCAATGTCCAAGTTAGATTACCAGGCCTTTCAAACTAATAACATGTTTATAATAACAATTATATTTAAATAATAGAATATAAAAAGGGTTTTGTGAAAAGCAAGCATTTAGAGTAGTAGAATAAAAGAAATCTAAAAATAGTGCACAATGCCATACGGGCGTTTTCACAAACACATAGCATGCATGGTGAATAGGCTATTGAAAGTATTAAATTGAACATGCAAGCAACCCTTAAAAATTAATATATAATTGTCAAACAATTCCTTAACAATCCACAAGCAAAATATAAGAAATAATGACCCAAATAAATTTCCACACCAATAAAAAGAAGAAGAAAGAAAAAGAAAACAAGGATAGTGAAAGTAGAAAGAAAAAGAATAAGAGAACATAAAAATAAGAGGAAGAATAGAAAAGGAAGGAAGGAAGAAGAAAAGAAAAACCTTGACAATGGTGGTGAGAGAGAGAAAGTAGAAAGTGAGAAAGAAGGAAGAAGGAAGAAGAAGGGGGGAAGAAGAAGGGAAAAGAAAAAAAATAGGATTTGGGGAAGAAAAAGATAAGATATTTTGGCAGATTTGGATAAGATGTGCGGCGCAGGCGACACGGACGCGTGGGTTACGCGTTCGCACGAAAAGCGGATATATGGACTGACGCGGACGCGTCGGTCATGCGGACGCGTGACATGATCTATGCTAGTGGCGCGAGGACAGCCTCGCGCTCGCACAACTCTCTGTTCGAAACTCATTGTTGCCAAATTTCAAGGTGACGCGTTCGCGTGGTGGACGCGATCGCGTGAATGGCCAAGACTGGAAAACGACGCGGACGCGTGGGGCACGCATTCGCGTGATAGGGCTTGTGCGACTAGCATCATTCCAGCCCGGTCCAGTGTAACATTCTTCCATACACCCTTTCTTTCGTCGATTTTCAGAGCACGCGTTCGCGTGCTTGATACGGACGCGTGGGAGGCATTTTTTCCCACATGACGCAGACGCGTCAGGGACGCGGTCGCGTGGATCAAGTTGTGCCAAGGGCACGCCTCCAGCTGCGCTTTCGCGTGACTCTCTGTTGAGTTTGCTTTTCTTCCTAGGGCCAGTACGACGCGGACGCGGTCGGTGACGTTGTCGCGTCGCATGCCGCTTTCCTCCTCTCTCTCTTCTTTTTTTTTATGCAATATGCAAATGGAAACTATATGCACTAGTACGGAGAAGAGTTATTGAAAAAGAAAACTAAGAAGAGAGAAAGGAACAATCATACCATGGTGGGTTGTCTCCCACCTAGCACTTTTCTTTAACGTCCTTAAGTTGGACGCTCCACTAGCTCAGTCTTCTGCTGTGGGTGGATCTTCCAAGAGGAAGATCTCTAGCTCCTTCTTATTCTTCATCTTTTCACCATGATAAAGCTTTAATCGATGTCTATTGACCTTGATGAATTCAGAGCTTGAAGGATGGCTCAGGTGGAAAACTCCGTATGGCTCAGCCTTCTCTACTCGATACGGACCGTCCCATCTTGATCTCAACTTGCCTGGCATGAGCCTCAATCTGGAGTTGTAAAGGAGGACTAATTTCCCCGGTTGGAACTCTCTCCTCTTGATGTGCTTATCATGCATAGCCTTAATCTTTTCCTTGTAAAGCCTGGAGTTCTCATAAGCTTCTAGGCGAAGGCTTTCTAATTCCTGCAGTTGCAGCTTCCTTTCAGCTCTGGCCTTTTCAAATCCCATGTTGCACTCCTTCACTACCCAAAAGGCTTTGTGCTCTACCTCAACTGGGAAGTGACAGGCTTTACCATAAACTAAGTGAAAGGGACTCATCCTAATGGGTGTCTTGTATGCCGTTCTGTATGCCCAGAGTGCATCTTGTAGTCTGGTGCTCCAATCTCTTCTATGAGGTTTGACTATCTTCTGCAATATACGCTTTATTTTTCGGTTAGACACCTCGGCTTACCCATTAGTTTGGGGATGGTAGGCTGTTGCCACTTTATGAATTATCCCATGCTTCTTCCGTAATCCTGTTAGTCTCCTGTTACAAAAATGGCTGCCTTGATCGATCACGATAGCTCGTGGTGATCCAAAGAGACAGATGATATGGTTTCTAACAAAGGAAACAACAGTGTTAGCATCATCAGTGCGGGTAGGAATTGCTTCCACCCATTTAGAAACGTAATCCACAGCTAACAATATATAAAAGTAACCATTAGAATTTGGAAATGGACCCATGAAGTCAATTCCCCAAACATAAAAAATTCCACAAAAAAGTATAATCTGTTGAGGCATCTCATCCCTCTTGGATATATTACCAAACCTTTGGCATGGGGAACAAGATTTGCAAAATTCAGCAGCGTCTTTAAAAAGAGTAGGCCACCAGAATCCACAGTCTAAAATTTTTCTAGCTGTTCTCTGAGGACCAAAATATTCTCCACTCTCTGATGAGTGGCAGGCCTCTAAAATGGACTGGAATTCTGATTGAGGCACACATCGTCTAATTACCTGGTCAGCACCACACCTCCATAAATATGGGTCATCCCATATATAATATTTGGACTCGCTTTTCAGCTTGTCTCTTTGATGCTTAGTAAAGTCTGGAGGAAAAGTGCGGTTGACTAGATGATTAGCTACAGACGCATACCAAGGGACTACTTTAGGTACTGCTTGTAAGTTGTCGAATGAGAAATTATCATTTAGAGGAGTGGAGACATCCATAATGTGCTCAAGGCGACTCAAGTGGTCTGCCACTAGATTCTGGTTACCACTCCTATCCTTAATTTCTAAATCAAATTCTTGTAGTAGCAGTATCTAACGTATAAGCCTTGGTTTGGACTCCTTCTTAGCTAATAAATACTTTAGAGCTACGTGGTCTGAGTACACTACTACTTTAGTACCAAGTAAATAGGCTCAGAATTTATCCAGAGCGAACACAATAGCTAAGAGCTCTTTTTCAGTAGTAGTTTAATTAGACTGAGCAGCGTCTAAAGTTTTAGACGCATAAGCAATGACAAAAGGGTCCTTACCTTCGCGCTGAGCCAGCGCTGCTCCTACTGCATGATTGGAAGCATCGCACATGATTTCAAATGGCTGGCTCCAGTCTGGTCCTCTCACAATTGGAGCTTGAGTCAGGGCGGTCTTCAGCTTATCAAAAGCTTGTTCACAATCTTCACTGAACTCAAACTTGATATCTTTCTACAGCAATCTGGATAAAGGTAATGCTACCTTACTGAAGTCCTTAATAAATCTCCTGTAAAAACCTGCATGGCCAAGGAATGAACGGACTTCCCTCACGGAGGAGGGGTAAGGTAAACTAGAAATAACATCTACCTTTGCTGGGTCTACAGAAATACCAGTATCAGAAACAACATGCCCTAGAACAATTCCTTGTTTCACCATAAAATGACACTTTTCAAAATTTAAAACAAGGTTTGAACTAACACACCTGTCCAATACTCTAGATAAACTATCCAAGCAAAGGCTAAATGAATCACCATATACGCTAAAGTCATCCATAAAAACTTCCATACAAGTCTCAATAAGGTCAGAGAAAAGACTCATCATGCACCTTTGGAAAGTAGCTGGTGCATTGCATAAACCAAATGACATTCTCTTATAAGCATAAGTTCCAAAAGGACATGTAAAAGTAGTCTTTTCCTGATCCTTAGGGGCTATATGAATTTGAAAGTAGCCTGTATAACCATCTAAAAAGCAGTAATGGGATTTACCTGACAGGCGATCAAGCATCTGGTCAATGAATGGAAAGGGGTAATGATCCTTGCGAGTGGCTTGGTTGAGATGCCTATAGTCAATGCAAACTCTCCATGAATTCTGCACTCTAGTTGTCAGAAGCTCTCCTTGCTCATTTCTTACTGTTGTGACTCCAGACTTTTTGGGCACCACTTGTACTGGACTGACCCATTCGCTATCTGAGATGGGATAAATGATATCTGCTTCAAGTAGCCTGGTCACTCCCTTCTTGACAACTTCTAAGATGGTGGGATTCAATCTTCTTTGAGGTTGATGGACAGGTTTTGCTCCCTCTTCTAAGAATATTCTGTGCTCACAAACTTGAGGGTTGATACCCACTATATCCACCAAGCTCCATCCAATCGCTTTCTTATGTTTTCTCAGTACACTGAGTAGCTGTTCTTCTTGTTGGGAAGTAAGCTCCCTTGCAATAATAACTGGAAACTTCTGCTTGTCCTCAAGGTAAGCATACTTGAGGTGTGGAGGGAGGGATTTTAATTCTAATTTCTGCTCATGGCCAGGCTCTGGATTATCCGGAGCTGGTGATAATAGTAAAGTGCTCTCATTGTCCTCTGAAAATGTCCCCACACTTGGACCTTGCCCTATGTACTTCACTTCTAATTCTTCCTAGTGAACTTCAGCTATGATTTCATCAATGTTGTCACACTGGGAGATAGAATGATCTTCTGGAGGATGCTTCATAGCTTCATTTAAACTGAATTTCACTATTCTACCATCTATTTCAAAAGAATAAGTTCCTGAAAATGCGTCCAACTTGAACTTTGAAGTCTTCAGGAATGGTCTTCCAAGTAGGATTGAGGATGGCCTCCTGGAGTTATTAGGGGGCATTTCCAGGATATAGAAATCAATGAGAAACATGAGCTCCTTGATGCTCACTAATACATCTTCAGCAACTCCAATCACTGTGATAATGCTTTTATCTGCCAACACAAAACGAGCAGCCGACCTTTTTAAGGGAGGGAGCCTTAAAGCATTATATATAGACAAAGGCATTATACTAACACACGCTCCTAAATCATACATGCAGTCAGAAAATATCACACCTCCAATAGTACAGTTAACCATACATGGACCTGGATCATTACATTTTTCAGGTATACCTCCCATTAAAGCAGAGATAGAACTACCTAAAGGAATGGTTTCTAATTTATTAATTTTATCTTTATGTATACATAAATCCTTTAGAAACTTCGCATATTTAGGTACTTGTTGAATAACCTCAAAAAGAGGAATGGTTACCTCAACCTTTTTGAATATTTCTACCATTTTGGGATCGAGTTCCATCTGCTTCCTGGGCTTCCTTGTGAGTTGTGGAAAGGGAACAGGACGGGTGTTATCTGCAGTTTCAGCATCCTTTGGTGCTTCACCCTGTGGTTGAGTTTCCTCTTCTTCAACTATGTCCTGTGTGTCCTCTTCCTCTTCAGCATCTTCCATTTCCACTGCATCTTCAGCTGGGGTGTGTTCTGGTGGACTTGGCTCCTCTTGGTTCCTCTCCTGCAATGTGGTTCCGGATCTCAGAGTGATGGTATTGATGCCACCCTTGGAATTAGGTAAGAGTTGAGAAGGAAGTCCACTGGAGCTCGAAGGTTGGTTAGTGGAGTTATTTAGTGACCCAATCTGTGAGACAAGATCTTGCAGTGTAGAGTTCAGACCATTTAGAGTAGAAGTAAGGTTGTTTTCCATGGCTTGCTGTCTCCGATCAATAGAGTGTAATAACTCATCATTAGAAGATGGAGAGGAATAAGTGATCTGAGGGGTCTGCTGAGATGCTTGAGGCTGCCTTAAATGAGGTGCTCTGTAGGCCTGATTCTGATTCTGATGTCTGGTGTTGTTATTGTTATTCCACCTCTGGTTTTCACTGTTATCTCTGCCTCCTCTGTTATGATTGTCCCTCCAACCCTGGTTAGAATTATCTCTCCAACCTTGGTTGGAATTGTCCTGTCATCCATGGTTGTAGCTGCCACCTTGATTGTATCCTTGATTGGGGCGGTCATAGAAGTTATGAGTGGCTGCCACAGTGTTATCTTCCTGCTGGAGCTGTGGACATTCATCAGTATAATGGCTATAATCAGCACAGATCCTGCATACTCTTTGTGGAACCAACTGTTGGCTTTGTTGTGGTGGAGAGGGCTAAGCTTGCTGTTGACTCAACTGCATCTGCTTCAGTAAGTTGGTCATTTCACATATACTCTGAGTTAGAGCAGTAGTCTCTTTGCTAGAAGATACCTCTGCAACAACTTTTGACCGGCTTTGTTTCTGCCTGTGATTCTGAGTAGATTCAGCTAAGTCGCTGATCAATTGCCATGCCTCATCAGTGGTCTTGTACTTTTTCATAGACCCATTGCTAGCACTTTCCAATGTGGTCTTATCTTGAGGCTTCATGCCCTGTGTGACGTAGCTGAGCAACACTATCTTGTCAATCATATGGTAGGGACATGCTTCCAGAAGATCGTTGAAGTGCTCCCAGTATTCGTAGACAGTCTCAGATTCGTCTTGAACAATCGTAGAAATGTCTTTCCTCAATTTATCAGTAACTTCAGCTGGAAAGAATTTTTCTAAAAATTCTCTTCTAAGCGTATCCCAGTTAGAAACAGTTGCTCCGAGTTGAATGTAGTACCACTCTCTCGCCTTTCCCTTAAGAGAGAATGAGAAGGCTTTTAACAAAATAGAAGTTTCATCTGCACCATCACGCCTGACAGTAGAACAGGCTGCCTGGAAATTCCTAAGGTGCTTGATAGGCTCTTGAGCAGGTAAGCTATGAAACTTAGGCATCAAGTTGAGTAGTGCAGTCTTTATTTCAAAATCCACAGCCACCGCTGGGTGATGCGCTTGATACGGTTGCAGTGTAAAATCAGGGGATCCAGCTTCCTGGATAGTAACTCTCCTAGGTGCTGCCATGTCGCCTGCACGTAAATCAACCGAATCAATAGAAAGGGAGCTTGTTTCTTCCTTAAGTGACGTTTCAGATTCGTCCTCGGAGAGGACTGACCGACGCCGAGCTTGCCTTATACGTGAAATAGTTCTTTCAATCTCAGGATCAAATACTGGCAAGCTTGGATCAGGAAGTGAACGCGTCATTCAATAGAAGAGACATATAGCTCATGATAACAAAAAAATAAAATAAAATACAAATAAATAAATTCCAATCAATAAATTAGTACTCTATTGCAACTCCCCGGCAACAGCGCCAAAAATTGATGAGGCGGAAATTGGCAGATTAAGAAATTAATATGGGAGATACGTTGCAAGTACAATTCTTAACCAATAAAAGTCTGCTTATCAATTTAGAAGGGTTGTCACAAAATTAAAATTAAAATACTGGGAGTATGAATCCCAGGTCGTCTCCCAACGAGTTGCAGAAAGATGTGCTATTTTATTAATCAGAGGGTTTTTCAAGTTGCTTTTGAGTTTGATAAACAGGAAATTAAATCGGAGAATTTATGTAATTTAAATAAAGGTCTTGACTGGGAGTAGATTAATTGGAAGTTCTATCCTTGTTGGAGTTCTCCCAAGATCAATTGATAATTGAAGGTTGTTCTACTTAGTTATCCTTTACTAGGTATAGGAAAGTCAAGTAAGTTGGAAGTCTACTTTTATTCACAAGTTCTAATCCTCTCCCATAGGAAGGATTAGTGTCAGTGACTAGAGAGCCATCCAACAATAAACCCGATTACAATTTTACTCTTGAGCATTCCAACTCAAGGTTCTCCTTTCAATCAACTCCCAATCAAGTTAGAGAACTACTCGCTCATCATGAATGTAAACTTCACAAAATAAGAAAGGGAAATAAAGGAAGACATGATAAAATAATAATCAAAAAGACCAATTAAAAATAAAAATAGTTCTTGTATTAATAAATTCTAAAAATAATCCAATGGTAACTCTGAACAGATTAAGGATATGAAAGAGTAAGTAAAAAGTAGAGAAAACAAACTAGAGAGATGAAGTCTTGCTGAGGTAATAGCTCTTCTCTATATCCCAATCTAAAAAGTAATAAAAAATGAAATGCTAAGAACTATGAATGTATATAGAGAAAACCTAGAGGAGGAGTAAAGTCAGATCTAAAACTAAAAATTATGCCGAATGAATGTCCTCCTTGGTCTCTGCATGTTCCCTGGCTCTAATATGTGTTTTTGGGCCAAAAACTGGGTTGAGATGCGGCCCAGAATCCACGCCAGCGATTTCTGCAAATTCTGCAGATCGCGCACATCACGGATCGCGTCATCCACGCGTTTGCGTCATCCAGCGTTTTTCCTTGCCACGCGTGCGCGTCGTCCACGCATTCGCATCACTCGTGCGGCTTCTAATCCACGCGTTCGCGTCAGGCACGTGAGCGCGTCAATGTGCTTTCCTCCATTTCGCGCGGTCGCGTGAGCCATGCGTCCGCGTCGCTTCTCGCTGGTCATCTCCTCAATTTCCTGTGTTCCTTCCATTTTTGCCAGCTTCCTCTCCATTCTCTAATCCATTCCTGTCCTATGAAGCCTGAAACACTTAACACACAGATCACGGCATCGAACGGTATAGAGGAGAATAAAAATATACAATTAAAAGATCTTTAGGAAGCAATTTTTCAACCATGGATCAATTTTGGGAAGGACTTGTAATATCATGCTAATCATATGAATAAGTGGGTGAAGACTTGATAAAACCACACAATTAAGAACAATATAAATCATAAAATAATGGTTTATCATGGATTTTATCAATCTTTCATACACTTATTCATACAAAATGCATGGTTTTATAATTTCCTTCTCGATTTTGTGCTATGATTGAAAACATGCTTCGTTGCTCTTAAATTTTACTAATTTTAATCCCCTCTTATCACCATTCGATGCCTTGATATGTGTGTTAAGTGATTTCATGCTTTATAGGGCAGGAATGGCTTAGAGGATAGAAAGGAAGCATGCAAAAGTGGAAAGAATACAAGAAACTGAAGGAACTGCTAAAGCTGTAGCTTGACCTCTTGGTACTAAATCGACCATAACTTGAGCTACAGAAGTCCAAATGACACGGTTCCAGTTGCGTTGGAAAGCTAACATCTGAGACATCACAACGATATATAATTTGCTAACGCATGGATGATGCTTTAGCGTGACTTTGCAGCGACCTGAACGTATCAGAAATCGCTGGGGGCGATTTCTGGGCTGATTTTGACCCAGTTTTTGGCCCAGAAAACACAGATTAGAGGCTATAAAGTGGGAGAATCAATCCATTCATTCAAACAATTCACACAACATTCAGAATAGAGAATTTTAGATTTTAGATATAGTTTTAGAGAGAGAGAGGCTCTCTCCTCTCTCTTAGGTTTTAGGATTAGGATTTCTCTTAATTTTAGGATTGCTTCTCCAATTCCAGGTTCAAAGTTCCCAACTTTAATTTATGTTTCTCTTCTACTTTTAGATACTCTAATGCTTTTACTTGTTAATTATTTATGTTGCCAAATTGGCTTATGAATCTCTTCATGTTAGATTTGAATATTCTATTTAATATAATTTGAGGTATCTCAGATTTATGATTGTTTTGCTCTATTTATAATGCTTTCAATTTAATTTAGGATTTATTCCCTTTTGCTTTGGTTAAGTAATTGATAACACTTGAGTTATCAGACTCAGCAGTTGATTGAAAATTGGGAATTGCTGATTGATTTGGATCGCTCTGAAGCTAGTCTTTCCACAGGAGTTGACTAGGACTTGAGGATCAAATTGATTGGTCCACTTGACTTTCCTTTATTTAGAAAGGGTAACTAAGTGGGAGCAATAACAATTCTCATCACACTTGATAAAGATAACTAGGATGGGATTTTCAGTTCTTATACCTTGCAAGAGATTTTTATAATTATTAATTTATTTTTCTTGTCATTTAATTTACTTGTTCTTTAATTCAAAAAACACAAAAACACACCTTTTTCTATAACCAATAATAAACCATACTTCCCTGCAATTCCTTGAGAGACGACCCGAGGTTTAAATACTTCGGTTATAAATTTTATTGGGTTTGCTTAAGTGACAAACAAAATTTTTGTACGAAAGGATTCTCTGTTGGTTTAGAAACTATACTTACAACGCGATTATTTTTATAAAATTCTAAACTAGTGAAAATCCGATCGTCAAAATGGCGCCGTTGCCGGGAAATTACAAACGTGTGCCTTATTATTGGTTATTGTAAATTTTACTTTTTCGTTTCTTTGTTAGTGTTTCTAGTTTTAGGAGTTTATTTTCATTAATTTTTATTAATTTTGTCTTTAATTGCTACTATAAGTTCTCACCCCTCTGGTTTCAAGTTTGATTCCAATATTGTTGTAAGGAATGGAAACTATAATGAAAATAGGCATCAAGGTTGGAAGAATCAAAGATGGGAAGAGCCACAAGGGTTTTATCCACCCTCTTGGCAACAACCCCCTCCAATGCGCTATAACCAACAACCATTCTGTGATGCATACCAGGACAATAGTTATGGTGGACTCTTTCGTGACAAACCACCTCCACCAAATTACTATGGTCAAGAGCCATTCTGAGGTGCATACCAAGATGATAGATATGGTGGACTCCCTTGTAGTTACCAACAAGCCCCACCCTATGCTTATGAACTGCCTCCTCAACATAGCTTTGAACCACCATACTCACAAGCCACCGATAACCATTCACCTCCATATGACCCCAACCCTTACCCACCCCAATTCCAATCTAATTACCCCCAAGAACCACCACTTCCATATGCACCATGTCCATATCCATCGACCCAAGAATCACAGGCTCGCCTCAAGGAAACAGTAGATCAATTTCATGCAACCCTTCATCAACTGGAGCAAGCAATAAATCGATTACCTTCCAGATGTTCGGACACTCAAGGAACCCCCATGGCTTCATGTGGAGAATCTAATGAAAAACGTAGCATGAAGGAGACATTAGAAACTCACCCCATTCTAAGGAGTTTGAATTTGATGTTGAGGAGGGTGTACAACCTCTAAAGTATATCATGGTTGAAGACTTTGAAGGGGATGATCAAGAGATGGATTCAATCATTGATGAATTTTTATCTACATTTGAATCCTCTCCCATTGGACTTTACATGGAGATTGAAGAAGAAGAAGCACAACCTCCCATGCCCTTGGTGAGCAATGAAGAAGAGATCAAATTGGAAGAAAGCTACCAAGAGGAAGATGTTGAAATTGAAGAAGCTTGCAAGGAAGTGGAAGTTGTCAAGGAAGAACACAAGGTAGTGGAGCTTGAAATCACCTTGCCAAAGTTGTTGGAGACCTCTCCGCCTAAGTCACCATCATCCTTCACAATATTCAAGTGGGTAAAATTCATATCCCTTAGCTTTCTCATCCCACTTGAATATGGTTTACTTGAGACAGATGGTCAACTTAGAGCTCTTTGTGGCATTAAGAGTAAGAGAAAAATGGTTAGTGGTAGGAGTTGCCCTGTGAGGTTTAATACGGTTGCACACTCCAAGTTGAAGTGCAAGTATTGGTATAATTCTCAATTGAATGGGTCTAGGAAATTGTTTGAATGTCTCCGTGAGAATTCTGACTGTTCACCACCCAAGTGGAAAAATGATGATCAACAAGAAGACGGGTGCAAAAGTAAGGTTTGGGACCCCGGAATTCATTATGGCAATCAACACTCTTGGGGCCTTGTCACTTGCTTTAACTTGCTTGAAGGCTTTATGCAACTAGTGTGGGATCCCGGAGGCTATTAGAATTGCAAACATTGGTGGAAATTCCTGGATGAGTTCAAGCACAAGCCTCCATGACAAGGAGCTCACCAAACGTCCAACTTAAGGATTTAAACCAAAAGTGCTAGGTGGGAGAAAACCCACCATGGTATAATCGTTCCTTTTATTCCTAGTTTCTTTTATTTTAATTTTATTAGTGTCATTCACAATGTTTGCATTAGCATCTGCATGCTGCATTTTGCATTTTGCATAAAAAAAAATGCGTCCCACGCGTGTGCGTGAATCACGCGCACGCGTCACATGCGACGCTAAACCTTATAGAAAGTTGCACGGGAGCGTGGCTGGAGGCGTGCCTCAGGCACAAACACGCCCACGCGAACGCGTCCCTGACACGTTCGCGTCAATTGTAAAATCAGCCTTCCACGCGTACGCGTCACCCTACAAATCGGCATAAAGAGGTGTCAGGCCGAAAGTTGTGCTGACCTGGTGCGGGCACTGTGCCCAATGCACAAAATCGCCCATGCGTACGCGTCCCTGACGCGTGTGCATCATTTAGCTTCTGGACCACCCACGCGAACGCGTGGGCGACGCTTACGCGTCGAACGGCCAACTCAGTTTCCACGTGTACGCGTGAGGCACCCGTACGCGTCGCGCCCCATTTCTAAATTCTTACTTCTTTCTTCTATCCTTTCTACTTCTTTCTTCCTCCCTTCTTACTTTATTTTTCTTCATCTCTTTAACTTCTCATCCTTCTTTCTTTTTCATTCTATTTTATTTAATTTATTTGCATACTTTCATTCATTGCATTTTAATTTTGTGCATATTTTTATTTTCTTTTCTAAATTTATTATTTTTTCGTTGGTGTTAAATTTTCTTATTTAACTATTGTATCTTCTCTTGAATTATCCTGGTGCTTCATGACTTGTTTTATTCTGATTGGGTAATATTATTTAAATCAATGCTAATCTTTTATGATACTTGTACTCCTCTTGCATTGATATGAACTTACACTGTCTTTCATTACCCACACTCTCTTTTCCATTGTTGCAAATTTTTGCACCCTTAATTTGCCATGTGCTTCTACTGTTTTCTCACTACATGTTGTAGCTACCATGTAATTGAGACTCTTATTATTTGGCATTACCCACTCATATTTTATTTGTTTTCTATCATTGTTTTTGGGTTCCTGTTCTTCTTTTTCTCTTCTTTCAGGTTGGCCACTGAAGAAGGAAAAAGGGAGAAACTTCTATATGGGGCAACAGACAAGTCCATCTGCACATACTTTGGAAAAGCATCAGTTATAACCGCCTGTCCACTTGCACATCTCAGCATGCACAGAGGATGGTGCAATCTTTAAGTGTGGGGAGGTCGATACCGATCTCCATGGGTTAGTTATTTTCTTCTCAACACCAATGTTTTATTTTCTTTGTTAATTCATTGTTGCATTTGCATGTTAAATTGCATGTTTGCTTGATTTTGTGCATATTTTACCACTACTTGGTTGAAGTAATATTTTCTTTTTCAAGAAATTATTTTATAGCATTTCATTAATTTGAATTAAAATTTTTATTCAACGTGTTTAAAGAAATATTATACTGGAACATGGTTTAAAGCTTGAACACACAAAACCTGTGAGTTTTTGAGCCTATTTTATTGGTTGCATTTTACCAACCAATATTTTATTTTTTGTGTGTGTTGTTCTCTCTAAAATTATGATCTTTGTCTTGCTTGATTCTATATTTTCATTGTTTAATGTATGCATGCACTTATATGATTGAGGCCTTTGTTTCACTAAGCTTACATACCCATATGGCCTTACCCTTTCATTATCCCTTGCAAACCAATTTTGAGCCTATTATACCCCTTTGTTCTTTACTTTAGCACATCATTAACTCTAAGCGAAAAAAAATAATGTCCTTAATTTGAATCCTTGGTTAACTTAGACTAGTGAGAGTACTTATGAATTAAGTGTGGGGAAAGTGGGTTTGCCAATATTTGGTTTAAGAATTGGGTGTTGTGTATTCTTGAGAAAATATGAACAAGAATGTTAAGAACATGTTTATGCATTCAATACCTTAATCATATGCATTAAATATATATATATATTAAAAAAAAGAGAATAAAAAGAGAAAAAGAAAAGAAAAAAAGAGCAAACAATAAAAAGGGGACAAAATGCCCCAAAGTAAATGGTGATAGCAATGCATATGTACTGTACTCGAATCAGGATGCATGAATATGTGGAAAACATGGTTAATGGATAGTTAGGTTTTGTATTATGATTACATGGATTGTCTAAAGTTAGGTGGAAAGTTTAAGTTAATTAAGGATTCAGATTTTAGTCCACTTGGCCAAATACAATCCTACCTTGACCCTAACCCCATTACAACCCTTAAAATACCTCTTGATATGTATATCTGTGCATTAAATTTTTGTTGATTGGTAGAAGAAGAGCAAGCCTTAGAAAGCAAGATTAGTAGAGAATTGAGAGAATCGAACCTTAAACACATGAGTGATTAGAGTGTATACACTTCCAGTGAGGGTTCGATGCTCGATTCTTTGTTCTCGGCTTTCATGAGCTATCTTCTTCTTGCAAGTCTATTTGTACTTCATTTTTATGATTTGAATTAGTGAAATCCAGTTCATATTTGTTCTTGAAAGATTTATTTACTTTTCACCAAGTAGGTAAAAGCATTTTGCATTTAGCTGCACTCACATAGATAGGTTGCATTTCATACATTCTACCATTTCTCTTCACTTTTATAGCTTCTCTTGAGCTTGGCATGAGGACATGCTAATATTTAAGTGTGGGGAGGTTGATAAACCACTATTTTATGGTTTATCTTGTGCTCAATTGAGTGGATTTTATCAATCTTTCATACACTTATTCATACAAAATGCATGGTTTTACAATTTCCTTCTCGATTTTGTGCTATGATTGAAAACATGCTTCGTTGCTCTTAAATTTTACTAATTTTAATCCTCTCTTATCACCATTCGATGCCTTCATATGTGTGTTAAGTGATTTCAGGCTTTATAGGGCAGGAATGGCTTAGAGGATGGAAAGGAAGCATGCAAAAGTGGAAAGAATACAAGAAACTGAAGGAACTGCTAAAGCTGTCTAGCCTGACCTCTTGGTACTAAATCGACCATAACTTGAGCTACAGAGGTACAAATGATGCAGTTCCAGTTGCGTTGGAAAGCTAACATCCGGGGCTTCGCAACGATATATAATTTGTCATAGCTGCCCCGAATCCAGGTGACGCGAACGCGTGGATCACGCGGATGCATGACCTGGCAAAAACCCAGTCCACGCTAACGCGTGGACGACGCTTCCGCGTGGACGATGCTTCCGCGTGACTTTGCAACGACCTGGACGTATCAGAAATCGCTGGGGGCAATTTTTGGGCTGATTTTGACCCAGTTTTTGGCCCAGAAAACACAGATTAGAGGTTATAAAGTGGGGGAATCAATCCATTCATTCAAACAATTCACACAATATTCTGAATAGAGAATTTTAGGTTTTAGATGTAGTTTTAGAGAGAGAGAGGCTCTCTCCTCTCTCTTAGGTTTTAGGATTAGGATTTCTCTTAATTTTAGGATTGCTTCTCCAATTCTAGGTTCAAAGCTCCCAACTTTAATTTATGTTTCTCTTCTACTTTTAGATACTCTAATGCTTTTACTTGTTAATTATTTATGTTGCCAAATTGGCTTATGAATCTCTTCATGTTAGATTTGAATATTCTATTTAATATAATTTGAGATATTTCAGATTTATGATTGTTTTGCTCTATTTATAATGCTTTCAATTTAATTTAGGATTTATTCCCTTTTGCTTTGGTTAAGTAATTGATAACACTTGAGTTATCAGACTCAGCAGTTGATTGAAAATTGGGAATTGCTGATTAATTTGGATCGCTCTAAAGCTAGTCTTTCCATAGGAGTTGACTAGGACTTGAGGATCAAATTGATTGGTCCACTTGACTTTCCTTTATTTAGAAAGGGTTAACTAAGTGGGAGCAATAACAATTCTCATCACACCTGATAAGGATAACTAGGATGAGATTTCCAGTTCTTATACCTTGCAAGAGATTTTTATAATTATTAATTTATTTTTCTTGTCATTTAATTTACTTGTTCTTTAATTCAAAAAACCCAAAAACACACCTTTTTCCATAACCAATAATAAATCATACTTCTCTGCAATTCCTTAAGAGACGACCCGAGGTTTAAATACTTCAGTTATAAATTTTATTGGGTTTGCTTAAGTGACAAACAAAATTTTTGTACGAAAGGATTCTCTGTTGGTTTAGAAACTATACTTACAACGCGATTATTTTTATAAAATTCTAAACTAGCGGAAATCCGATCGTCACCGACCCTTTGTGGTTACCTTTGATGGACCTTGAATATCCCCTATGGCCACCACAGAGGAAATCTCTATGGCAATGCTAGTGTGTGTATCAGCGACAGCCTTATACCATAACTTGGTACGGTAATCAACTAGCTTGGCCCTTGCATCGTCTAGAGCAGTATGCAACATGTCTGCTTCATCATCACCATTCATAAATTCCTGCACAACGTTATAGAAGTGTACACACAATCCTTTGAATAAGTTGTGGCTCTCATCCGAACGTCTTACGTCATAGCTACTCTTAATGTAGGTGTGCTTGCGCTTTATTTTCTTACTCCAACGACAAAGAACATAGCATGAAGGCACTTTATTCACTTTGCAAGAGGAAAGTACTACAAGACAGTGGCAACACAGTATACCTTCACTCTCGAACAAGTTGCACTCACATCAAACCTCGTGAGTCGAATGGTCGAAATGGACATTGTACGTAACATACTGGGTCTTCTTATAGGCTAGTATTTCCTCTTCCACTTTTACCCAGGCCGAGTTACCCTGTTCATAAATGGGACGAATATTGCAACCAGCCTTCTTGCCAAACTTCGTTGGTGTACTCTTGTTGAAATTGTCTCTCAATGGCTGAGCTAGTTGCACATGGGATTAATCCTCTCGAGTCTGCAGCATCGTCCTCCAGTTCCTTCTGTTCCTTGTTTCCAAGAACATTATCGAACTCGTGGACGAACTGAACTAAGCTAGTCTTGCAATGTAAGTACCCACCAAAGAATGTGTGCATACTCTCAATCCTTTGCGTACTCCTTATAGATGCCCAAAATTGACCCTTGAAAAAGATCGGCACCCACATGCGTCGGTCCTCAAATAAGTCTACACAAAACAAACAACCCAAAAACAGAAACCCACATAAGGAACAGATTTTCAGAATAAAATACAGGAATAGTACAACATCTAAGCAATGACAATACATGATTTAACTTAAAAGACACGAACCTGATAGCCATTTGTTGTGATGTAGGTTGAACTCATCAATGAATTCAGCCCAACCATCCTCGAAAGCCTCAACCGACGAAGAGTTCTAGATAACGTGCTTCAGCTCAGCATTCAACTCACTGAACCTAGCATAACCACCGAGCTTATACGGTATCTTTTTTGTTATATGCCAGATGCACCAACGGTGGCGTGTATTGGGTAAGACCTTCCTAATTGCACCAAACATCGACCTGCATTGGTCTATGATGATGCCCTGTGGTGCAGTTCCCATGCACTTCAGCCATTGCGTGAACACCCACTCGAAACTCATGATCTCCTTATTGCCTAGCAGAGCACAGCCTAACAAAGTAGACTTACCATGGTGGTTCACACCGACGAAAGAGGCGAACAGCAAACCATGCCTAAAGTAAAAACAACCACATTTATTAACATCCAACTAATACAAAATAACACAAAAAGTAAACAACATCAACATAAATAAATCTTACTGGTTCGTGCTGTATGTGGTATTAAATGACACCACGTCTCCATAGTATTCATACGACGCCTTGCACCTTGCATCCACCCAAACTGCACTCCTAAATTTGTAATCGTTGTCCACATTCACTGCATAGAAGAAGTTCGGATTTATCTCCTTCATTCGCATGAAGTAATTTAGCATGTCCTTGACATCGGCATTGACATTAGTGGATCGGAGTCTTGATGAGATGTAATTCCTGACATCCTTCTCTGAGAAGCCCAGGTTCGACGGCCCACCAACCTCATTAGCCAATGCTAGAAATGTCTTGTTGAGTTGAATTCCCGCCTCATCATTAACCTCAATCATGCATTTCGTATGCATGGTCAACTCTCTATTCTCGTGGTAATACACTGCCTTTTTAGTTTAACATGGGTGCAAGTGCCTCAAATTAACCTTCAACAAGACCCAATCTTGCCTCTCCCTGTCAAACTTTGCATATACCCTTGCTTTGCACCCCACAGCTGCAACCGTGTTCTTTTGTGTGGGTGTTTTGACACGAGATCCATGAAAACCCTCCCAATTACAATGAATAGATTGGTTAATCGGTTCCTTTGTCATCCTGTCATAATTTGTGTTCCGTATCTTACTTATAAAATTGACTTTCTTTGCGTAGGTCACATAAAAATCTTAGGCCAGCTTCAAATGCTCAAACCGTATCCCAACTCTTGGTATTTCATCTTCGGCAAGGCAACTGTGATCCGGTAACTACGAAAACATATTTATTCAAGAAATAGCATGGTTTTGTATATTCTCCTTTAATTGTGCTTGAATGTGAAAACATGCTTTTTAGGACTCAAAATAGCTAAATTTAATTCACCTTGATTCTATTAGATGCCTTGATATGTTTGTTAAGTGATTTAAGGTTTAAGAGGCAAAGATTGGATCAAGGAAATGAAGGAAGAAAGCATGAAAAGTTGGAGAACTCATGAAGAAATGAAAGAACCGGAAAGCTGTCAAGCCGACCTCTTTGCACTTAAACGACCATAACTTGAGCTACAGAGGTCCAATTGATGCGGTTCTAGTTGGGTTGGAAAGCTAACATCCGGGGCTTCGAAACGATATAAGATTTGCCATAGTTGCATCGCGCATAGGGGCGCGCACACGCACGGTACGCGGACGCGCCGATGGTGGCACATGACCCACTTAATGCAAACGTGGCCAGCGATTTTAGAAGCCTTGTGGGCCCAATCCAACTCATTTCTGATGCTATTTAAGCCAAGGATTGAAGGGGAATCAACATACTTTTCATACTTTACTTTTACTTTTAATCATTAGTCATAGTTTAGTTTTAGAAGTAGTTAGAGTTAGAGAGAGAAGCTCTCTTTTCTCTCTAGAATTAGGATTAGGAATTAGGGTTAGATTAGGATCTCATAGTTCTAGGTTTAATTCAAGTCTCCTTCTACTTCTACCTTCAATTGATGATTGCTACACTTTGGTTCTTCTCTCTATCCCTATTCTCTTGTTGTAATTTCTCTTATTTTGTTTCTAGGTTTTGTAATTGAGATACTCTTGTTTCCTTTATTTTCTTTCAATAATGCAATTTGAGGTAATTCATGATAATTGTGATTGCATTGATTGTTGTTGTTAATTCTTTACATTCAATTGTAGTTAGAATTCATTCTTGTTGTGATTGACTATACTTTTCTTTTGTGCCTTCCAAGTGTTTGATTAAATGCTTGGAAGAATGTTAGACTAGAATTTTATGTTCTTGGCTTGAGAAGGTAACTTAGGATTTCTTGAGTCACTAGTGTCCAATTGATTGATAGTTGATAGCCATTAACTCTAGCCTTCATTAATCCAATTAGTGGAAAGCTAGGACTTATGGACTAGGATTGATATAACTCACTTGACTTTCCTTTGTTAATCGATTTAAGGATGACTAAGTGGGAGTAATCCTTGCAACTACCATACTTGTGGCTAGTGATAATGATGAAGACCCTTGACAACCAAACCTTGCCAAGACCATTTTGTGAATAAAGTTTTCCTACCATTTACTATTCACATTCCTCATCCAAAACCCCAAAATAAACAAGTCCATAACCAATAACAAGAACACTACCCTGCAAGTCCTTTGAGAGACGACTCGAGGTTTAAATACTTCGATTTATAGATTTTAGGGGTTTGTACTTGTGACAAATAAATTTTTGCATGAAAGGATTATTGTTGGTTTAGAGACTATACTTCAACGAGATTTCATTTGTGAAATTCTAAACCGTCAAAAATCCGTTCGTCAAAATGGCGCCGTTGCCGGGGAGTTGCAATGGTGTTATGTTATTGGTTATTGTATATATGTGAATATTGTGAATAGCTTGATTTTTGGATTGCTTGTTAGTTTTTGCTAGTTCTAGGACTTTGTTTCATTCTTTCTTGTTAGCTTTTGCTTCCTATTTTTACTTTTCACTATGAATTCTCACTTTGGCTATGAGTGTGATTACAACTATGTTGTAGGTGATGGGAGCTACAATGAAGATGTGTGTCAAGGATGGGATAACCAAAGGTGGGAGGAGCCATATGCTTATGATCAATCCTCTTGGCAACAACCTCCACCAATGCACTATGAAGAAGAGCCATTCTATGATGCATATCAATCCAATGGCTATGGTGAATCTCCTTGTGACTTTCAAGAACCACCACCATATGCCTATGAGTCATATCCTCAACATGAACCTCAACCACACTCACAAGCCTATTTTCAACAAACACCTCCATATGACCATGATCCTTACCTACCATTCCAACCTCCTTTTGAACCATATGAGCCATACATAGAACCACAATTCCAAGATTACTACTCCCAAGAACCACTTCAATACACACCACCACCTCACCAAGAAGAACCACCTTCCTATATTGAACCCTTTCTCCAAGACAATGAACCTTCTTATCCACTCCAACCTCTAATGGATGGAACCCTTGGTGTTCTTCTTCAAGGACATGAGGAGATGACAAGGGATGTGCAACAATTCATGACCGCCTTGGATGCGGTGGTAAACCGGTTAGCATCCCAATTTTTGGACACTCAAGGAACTCCCATGGCTCAAGAAGAGCATAGCATGAAGGAGAGATTGGAAACTCCGGTGGAAAAGGAGGAAGGCTACTTTGTGTTAGAACAATTGGAGGAACCTATGACCATTAAAGAAGAGGAAGAAGTGGTTGAAGACCTAGGAGATGCGGAACCTCCATGGGAAGCTAAAATCATAGAAAATCCATCCAAGAAGATTGAATTTGATGTCGAGGAGGAAAGTGCACAACCTCCAAAATAATTTTTGAATGAAGACTTGGAAAGAATGAAGCAAGAATTGAGTTCCCTTGGTGATGAAGATCATGCATCCAACCCTCTTGGTGGTGAATCCTTTGAATTTGAAGAACCTTCTCCCAATGAGATAGAAAGCAATGTGGAGGTAGATTTCTCTCAACCTCCCATTTATGATTTGAGTGATGAGGAAGAGTTAGATGAAATTGATGAACAAAGGATTGGAAGTGAAGAAGCTTATGAAGTGGTGGAGATTAATAAGGAAGAACACAAGGGAGTAAAGCTTGCTAGCACGTTGGAGATACCTCTCCCCAAGCCACCACCATCCATTCTTTCATTCAAGTGGGTAAATTCCTTATACTCAAGCTTTATTATTCCCCTTGAATATGGTTTGCTTGAGACGGATGGTCAACTTAAACATATTTGTGGCTTTAAAAGCAAAAAGGAAATGGCTAGTGGTTGGAAACATTATTCTAGACTCATTATGGTTGCATGTTCAAAGCTTAATTGCACGGTTTGGTATAGAGCTAGATTGTTTGGGTCTAGGAGAATGTTTGGTCACTTTATTGAGAATTCTAAGGTCATGCCACCCAAATGGAATAATGATAATCAACTTGAAGATGGGTGTGGAAATAAGATATGGGATCCGGGAATATATGAGGATCAATTTTGGGAGCCCATGGTTTGTGAAGAACGCCATCAAGGCTTGAAGATATTAAAATTGAAGAATGGAGCTTATTGGAGATTCAAGCATTGGTGGATGTTCAAGGATAGCTTCAAGCACAAGCCACCTTGAGAGGAGCTCCCCATAAGTCCAACTTAAGGACAATAAACAAAAGTGCTAGGTGGGAGACAACCCACCATGGTAAAATCCTTTCATTTTCTCTTTTGTATATATTGGTAGAATTAGTTTAATTTCATATTTTGTTTAGTTAGTTGAGTGTGTTTGGTAGTTTAAGTATGTTAAATAAGGTTTTATGGTGTTTTGGTAGCTGTTTGGAGGTTTGGAATACTTGGATTGGTGCAAAAACATAGAAAAAAATTTTTGAAAAACAGAGCACCATCCACGTGTACGCGTACATGGCGCGTACGCGCACTTCCAGCATTTTCGACCATCCACGCGCGCGCGCCATGCGTGCGTACGCGCGGATTGAGAAGTTTCAACCTCCATACATTTTCCAAAGAGTTGTGCCTGCGCCGCGCCAACGTTGTGCCTCTGGCACAAACCCCACTTGCGCACACGCGCACATGACGCGTACGCGCCACTCTCGAAATAAGCCAACGACGCGCGCGCGCCATGCGTGCGTACGCGCGGATTTCCTTCCTTCACCACATTTCTTTTCTTCTCCTCCTTCTATTTCTCCCTTTTTCCTTTCTTCTTCCCTCCTCCTACCCCTCATCCAACACTTCCAAACACCATTGACAACCATTTATTTTAGTTAACAAATTAGTTAGTTAGTTAGTTGATTAGTTAGTTTTAGTTTAGTTTTCATTTTATTTTCTCTCTTTTCATCATAAGTGTTGGAGTATTGACTTTGTTTACTATACATTGCTATATCCCTTATTGCCTAAATGCTATTTTAGCATGAATGTTTTTAGATAATCTTTGTTAGATTCTATGATTGAGGTTATATTTTGTTACTTGGTTTTGAGTTCTTCATGCTTACCTTTTGAAAAATACCAAGTGATGAGAATTGTCTTCGAGCTTATAACTCTTTTGAATTGCATGTTGTAGCTAGCCACCATGTGATTTGGATCCTTTTCCCTCGATTAGGCAACCTCTTGATGGATGATGTTGTGCATTTACCTTAATGCATTGTGTTCATGATTATATCCATCCATATGTTTGACTTGAATGCTTTCATGCTTCTCTAATGCTTGTCTTACCTTACAAGCTTACTTAAAGCATCTCAAGCACACTAGGATAAGTGAAGTGCATGCTTCTTTTGTGACATAGCTTTTATGCTAATGTGTCTTCTAAACCGCGCAATTTAGAATTCACATACCTAATATTTCTTAATGTCACACTAATTCACTCACCTCATTCTAGTGATTTACCTCATTCCAACAATGTATACTTCCTTGCTTTTATATCTTCTCATCTTATGGTGTTATATTTTTGTTTTTCATAACGAATGCACCACAAGCAACCATGGAAGCGGAAGAAAGAACACATAGCAATCCGGAGAGTCGTCGTACCCCCTTGCTCATCTTTGAGTGCACCGAGGACGGTGCAAGCTTTTAAGTGTGGGGAGGTCGTCCGACCGGTCGGCGATTTTGGGTGACAAATTTCTAACCCCAACACTTTTGCATTTCATTTTAGGTTCTTAGGATTTTTACTTTCATTTTCTTATTTTTGCATATGTATACACAATAAGCTTAGTCAAAATAATGAAATTTTTCAAATAATGAAATTTTTCAAGATTTCTATCTATAGGGCATCTCAATTGATTTGAGTGAAAACTTTTCATAGAACTTGCTTGAATTATATATTTTGTGGAACATGATTTATGAGCTAAGAACACAAGCTTGTGAGACTTGAGCCTAATGATGTGGTTACATCTTATAACCACTTATTTTCCTTCTTGTGTGTAATTGTTCTCTTTCTATGATTGTAATCTTTGATTTGTTTGATTCTTTATGTCCATTATTTTGTGTATTCATGCATTTATATGATTGAGGCCATCATTTTATTAGCTCACTTACCCAAATAGCCTTACCTTTTATCTTCCTTTGTTAGCCAAATTTGAGCCTACGCTTAACCCACTTATTCTTATTTTAGCACATTACAAGCCTTAAAGCGAAAAATAATAATTGTCCCTTAATTTGGATCTTTGATTAGCTTAGGCTAGTGTGTGTGAGTATCATTCAAGTGTGGGAACCTTGGGACATTGGGTGAATAAAAGGGTATTTTGTATTGTTATTGAAAATATTGGGAATTGGGTACATACTCATGTATTGATCAAATATAAAACCTTATGCATTGATGCTCTTGTATATAGAAAGAAAAAAAATGAGAAAAACAAAAGAAAAAGAAAAGAAAAATAATATGGAAAAGAAAAAAATAGAAAAAAAAAAGAAGAAAAAAATAATAAAAAGGGGACAAAATGCCCCAAGGCAAGGTCCAATAAAATCAATGCATAAGTGTTGTGAAATGAAAAAGAAAATGCATGAGTATGTGAAAAAGTGAAGAATGGGTAGCTAGATTAGAACTTAATTGTATAGGATGTCATAGGTTAGGTGGGAAGTTTAAGCTTATCAAAGATTCAAATTTCAAGCTCACTTGACCAAATATGCATCCTACCTTGACCCTAGCCCCATTACAACCAATGAAAAGACCTCATGATACTTGTATGCATGCATGAAATAAATTTTGATTGTTAGAAGAAAAACAAATCTTGGAAAGCATGAAATAGAGGAGAATTGAGTGAATCAACCCTAAACACTTGAGCGAATAGAGTGCAAACACATCCGGTGAGGGTTTGATGCTCAGTTACATGTTTTCACCTATGATCATCATTCTTCATGCAAGTTTGTAAAAATATTTAATAACTCAATCCAATTGTGGATTAGACTTGCTAGTCCTTAGCCCTTGTGCATATATGTTTCTTGGGAATTGATTTATTTTGACCAAGCACTTGCATTCATTTAGATAGTTGCATATAGGTAGATTGCATTTAGTTAGTTTCCATTGAATAAATGCCATACCCTTACTTCATTCTTGGTTTAAGCATGAGGACATGCTTGGTTTAAGTGTGGGGAGGTTGACAAACCCCATTTGTAGGGTTTATCTTGTATTGATTTTTGGGGATTTTATCACCTTTTACCCATATTTATTCAAGAAATAGCATGGTTTTGTATATTCTCCTTTAATTGTGCTTGAATGTGAAAACATGCTTTTTAGGACTCAAAATAGCTAAATTTAATTCACCTTGATTCTATTAGATGCCTTGATATGTTTGTTAAGTGATTTAAGGTTTAAGAGGCAAAGATTGGATCAAGGAAATGAAGGAAGAAAGCATGAAAAGTTAGAGAACTCATGAAGAAATGAAAGAACCGGAAAGCTGTCAAGCCGACCTCTTTGCACTTAAACGACCATAACTTGAGCTACAGAGGTCCAATTGATGCGGTTCTAGTTGGGTTGGAAAGCTAACATCCGGGGCTTCGAAACGATATAAGATTTGCCATAGTTGCATCGCGCATAGGGGCGCGCACGCGCACGGTACGCGGACGCGCCGATGGTGGCACATGACCCACTTAATGCAAACGTGGCCAGCGATTTTAGAAGCCTTGTGGGCCCAATCCAACTCATTTCTGATGCTATTTAAGCCAAGGATTGAAGGGGAATCAACATACTTTTCATACTTTACTTTTACTTTTAATCATTAGTCATAGTTTAGTTTTAGAAGTAGTTAGAGTTAGAGAGAGAAGCTCTCTTTTCTCTCTAGAATTAGGATTAGGAATTAGGGTTAGATTAGGATCTCATAGTTCTAGGTTTAATTCAAGTCTCCTTCTACTTCTACCTTCAATTGATGATTGCTACACTTTGGTTCTTCTCTCTATCCCTATTCTCTTGTTGTAATTTCTCTTATTTTGTTTCTAGGTTTTGTAATTGAGATACTCTTGTTTCCTTTATTTTCTTTCAATAATGCAATTTGAGGTAATTCATGATAATTGTGATTGCATTGATTGTTGTTGTTAATTCTTTACATTCAATTGTAGTTAGAATTCATTCTTGTTGTGATTGACTATACTTTTCTTTTGTGCCTTCCAAGTGTTTGATTAAATGCTTGGAAGAATGTTAGACTAGAATTTTATGTTCTTGGCTTGAGAAGGTAACTTAGGATTTCTTGAGTCACTAGTGTCTAATTGATTGATAGTTGATAGCCATTAACTCTAGCCTTCATTAATCCAATTAGTGGAAAGCTAGGACTTATGGACTAGGATTGATATAACTCACTTGACTTTCCTTTGTTAATCGATTTAAGGATGACTAAGTGGGAGTAATCCTTGCAACTACCATACTTGTGGCTAGTGATAATGATGAAGACCCTTGACAACCAAACCTTGCCAAGACCATTTTGTGAATAAAGTTTTCCTACCATTTACTATTCACATTCCTCATCCAAAACCCCAAAATAAACAAGTCCATAACCAATAACAAGAACACTACCCTGCAAGTCCTTTGAGAGACGACTCGAGGTTTAAATACTTCGGTTTATAGATTTTAGGGGTTTGTACTTGTGACAAACAAATTTTTGCATGAAAGGATTATTGTTGGTTTAGAGACTATACTTCAACGAGATTTCATTTGTGAAATTCTAAACCGTCAAAAATCCGTTCGTCAGTGGTTCACAAAAAAGCAGCAATATACTAGAGTCCAAACCTCATCAACAAGATCCATGTTATCACTTCCAAACTCAGTAATGTCCGTACATCTATGGCCAACAATCAAACATACACAAACAAACCCAAAAAAAAAACAAATACGGTACTATTAATCAAGTTTCAACTAAAAAGATTTTATTAATACTTTTTCTAAGAATATCATTAAAAATATATTACTATACATGACTTAACAGTAATCATAACAATGAGAAGTGTACTCATAAAAATTCTCACCTAACTAGTTAGGATTATATTAATTGTTTATATAGAGCATTTATGGGTCCGCCACATCTGAAACACACGTACATAACCTAAAACCAAGTTTTCTTCTATGCTTTGAAAAGTCAAAAAGCTCATTATTAGCTGCTGTATTTTCCTTTTCCTTACATATATAGCCATATTTGCTTGTGAAAGCATGGCTTGGGAGCATAGGAATGGGGATTCAAAACAATCTAATGGCAACCATGTGTAATTTTTTCTCAATTAACACTAAACATATACTGAACCAATTTCAATATAACATATTAAAAAGGTAACATATTAGTTTATCGGATCAAAGAAACAAATGGTTCATCTTCATCTTCTTTAGAAATTGATCTATTATTTATTACCCTTTAACTTACTATATTGATGGAAGATAATACCATAAAAAAATTTTTGAATGAATATCATCAACGTTTAAGAATTTTGGGCTTAGAATAACCATCTCATTTATATGAAAATAAACATATGTCTCAATCCACAACCATACATTGCTTACCTTGTTAGACTTTTCACCTTCCACATCGCAAGAATTGAGAAGATTGTCACTTGAATGCGTGGTATTGCCGTCGGTGAAGGAAGCTGGAGGATGACAAACCGGATCAACAAAATTGGACTCCATTGAAGTGGCTGTGAAAGGTCACGTAATCTTGAAACGGCAGCCGCAACTCTCCCCTGTATTTGGGCGGATTAGTTGGAGACGAAGAGGCGGTGACGGTTGACACGGTGGGCTGCGAGGGAATGCACGGTCCGCGGATTTGTCGGCTATGGGAAGAAAAAAATTCACAGGATGGCGGGCTGCTCGGAGGTTGGCGTAGAGGGAGGTGGCGTCGTCTGCGGAGGCGCGGTGATGGCTTGCGTCGAGCGTGGGGGAGGCTGCAGCGAGAGAAAGAGAAGACTAGAGGTTAGTTGGAGAGCCTCAATGTGAAAACCCTTATTTTTTAAATTTTAAAATTTGGTTATTATTAGATATTAATTACTCATGCCACTAATTAAATTTAGAATTAATTTACTTTTTTAAACTTCATTATTCATATTATTCAATAATGTTGTTGTTTACCTATACTTTCCCAAAAATTAATCTTACTAAAACCTAACTCAATATGGTAATAAATTAACTATAGTTATGAGGCAATTATTATTGCTAGCTTTGACCTCTAACCAAAATAAATTCTATCATTCTAATTAAAGTTACAAAAATAAATACTATCAAAAAAGGGCAAAAAACCATAATAAGTCAAGGCCCACTCGAAATTACGGATATCAGCCAAACTCAAAGTGGTTACAGTAATGAGCCAAAGCATATATTAATATAAATCGAACCAGATTGGTTCGAACTTCATGTAGTAATAATTTGAACCAATGCAGTTCGAATTACTAGTAGAGGGAAGTTAATAAATCGAACCAGGTTGGTTCGAACTAGGGAAGCAAGTAATTCGAACCAAGGCAGTTCGAATTATAGAGAGAGAAGCTGCCCAAAGTAATTCAAACCAAGCTAGTTCGAATTACACAAACCATAATTCGAAGGAGGCTGGTTCGAATTAGTGGGAGACAGAGCTGTATATATATGGTTGTAAACGTGAGTTACTCTCATTAGAGGGTGTAAGATGGCTAGTGAGGAGAGTTTTGTTATTTTGGTTCACCACAGAGGATCCATTAAGAGAAAAACTCGTTCCGGCGTGAAGTTCACAGATAAGGATCCTCTCTGTATTGTCGTGACTCCTACGACGAGCTATGATGACCTTGTTAGATCTGTACTGATGAAACTTGGTCTGGAAGGTGCGAAGCGGGTTAAGAAGTTTTTCTATCGCATTCTAATCACGGTCCTCCAGGATACTGTGAAGTATGATTGTTTCACGATTGGTAGTGATGAGGACTTGCAAGTCATGTTTCTATGTCGGCGGCAGTTTCCGGAGGTGAGGACACCAGAATTGTTAGCAAAGATGGTTGATGTGGTATCCAGCTCAGGGGGTTCGAACCGGAATACCACCGCTGTAGGCACGCCAGCCGGTTCTAGTTCCACGCCTGCCGTTGCTTCTTCTTCCGTCCCTGTGTACGAGCCAGTGGTCCAAGCTGTCGCCTCCCCGTCTTTTGCTGTTGATCTTCCTACCTGTGTAGGCGACGAGGTAGGATCCAGGGAATTTCTGCCAAACGCCTTACAGGGCGCTGCACCGCTTGGGGTTGGAGATGGATTGTTGGGTGATGCAGAGGACGATGACGTCGAGCCGGATATGATTGACGACGACAGCGGCGATGATATTGGAGCGAGTGAGCCTGCATTGGCGGTAGGTGGTTCTAGCTCTGGCACACAACAATATCCACCACATTTTTCCGCTTTGGACTTGGATGCCATGAGGCAGGAGGGGGTTTCTGGGCACTCTGTTGATTTCGGAGCTAGAGATGCAGAAGAAACTGCTGGTCTGACAGAGTTCCAGATTGGTCAGCAGTTTCAGGATAAAGATGAGGCCCTGTTAAGTGTGAAGACTTACAGCATCCGGCGAGGGGTACAGTACAAGGTAGTGGAGTCTGATTATCGCCGGTATGTGGGCAAGTGTTCTGAGTTTGGGAATGGGTGCACATGGTTGATTCGACTGAGTCTCCGGCAGCGCAAGGGCATTTGGGAGGTCAAACGGTACAATGGACCTCACACTTGTCTTGCCACCTCCATCTCGAGTGACCACAGGAGTTTGGATTATCACGTGATATTGGCGTTCATTATGCCAATGGTTAGGGCTGATGCATCCGTCAGCATCAAGGTGCTCCTAAATGCCACGGCAGCACACTTTGGGTTTAGGCCGACATACAGGAGGGTCTGGTTGGCGAAGTAGAAGGCTATTGGCCTCATATACAGTGACTGGGATGAGTCATACAACGAGCTGCCCAGGTGGGTGTTGGAAGTCCAGTTGACGATGCCTGGTACTGTTGCAGTCCTAAAGACGAGCCCCGTTCGAGTTGGAGGACAGGTAGACGAGTCTCAAGCTTATTTTCACAGACTTTTCTGGACGTTTTCACCGTACATCGAGGCATTCCGTCATTGCAAGCCGCTAGTCAGCATTGACGGCACCCATCTGTATGGCAAGTACGGGGGAACGTTGCTCATCACAATTGCACAGGACGGGAACTCCAACATTCTACCTGTTGCATTCGCACTTGTAGAGGGTGAGAATGCTGAGTATTGGACATTCTTTCTCTCCTACCTTCGTCAGCACGTGACACCTTAGCCGGGTCTGCTGGTTATATCGGACAGGCATAACGGCATCAAGGCTGCGCTTGAGGCTCCTGACAGAGGTTGGTTACCTCCATCTGCATACCGTGCATTCTGCATTCGACATGTAGCTGCTAATTTTGCTCTTACCTTCAAGGGCAAAGACGCACGGAGGCTTCTTGTGAATGCGGCGTATGCCAAGACCGAGGTTGAGTTTGATTACTGGTTTGATATTCTGCGGTCTGAAGACCCGGTGATGTGTGAGTGCGCAAACCAGATTGATTATTCCTTGTGGACTCGACATCGTGATGAGGGGCAGAGATTTGGTCACATGACGACGAATATCTCCGAGTGTGTCAACTCAATCCTCAAGGGTGTCAGAAACCTACCTGTATCCTCCTTGGTGAAGGCAACATATGGAAGGCTTGCGGAACTTTTTGTTCGCAAGGGGAGAGAGGCTGAGGCCCAGATGGGAATCGGACAACAATTCAGTCAGCACTTGGTGAAGTGTATTGAGGCCAACTTGAAGATGGCCAGGTGCTTCATGGTGACTTTGTATGACAGGGATAATTCTGAGTTCACCGTAGCAGAGACTACTCCGACTGGTTCCTTCTCATTGGGTAGATACAGAGTATCGCTTGCCTCTCAGACATGTGACTGCGGGTACTTCCAGGCACTTCATTTCCCGTGTTAGCATGCACTTGCATGTTATGCCTACTCACGGGTAAACTGGACCACTTATGTTCACAGCGTGTACCGGATTAGTTCGGTATTCAGTGTGTATCGAATGGGATTCACCCCACCGATTCCAGAGGGTTTCTGGCCACCATACGACGGGCCCACTGTGATACCGGACCCTGACAAGAGGCGTACGAGAGAGGGTCGTCCGAGGTCCACTAGGATACGAACAAATATGGACGAGGCAGATCCAAACCGGCCAAAGAGATGTGGCCTATGTCGCCAACCCGGACACACACATCGGAGTTGCCCACAGCTGGGTGGATCGTCTCACACTGGGGGCCATTAGTAGCCATGTTCTTAGCGTTAGTACTTATTTTATTTAAGTTTCCCTGTTCGATGTTTTGGTTGACCACTCATGTAATTTGTTGACTTTTTTACTTTCATGTATTGTGCATGCTGTGTTAAGTAATGAATATGTTATGTTTCACTTTGAGTCTTGCTACAAGTCCCCTAAATGCAAAATTTAATAAATAAATGTACACATTAAACTGTTATATGATGCAATGATTATAAATAGTCACTGACAAATCCGGTAAACACCTATTTTCAAAGTACAATACGATGAACAAACAACAAAGGAAAACAGCTCTAAAATAACAACAAAAGTACACATGGCTATCATACATGAATGAACCCTAAGGAACAAAATACATGAAACGTGAATCATCTAAACAGATGCGAGCCCGTAAAGCAACGACGGGGTACCCGTGCCCTCTGACCTCTGCGGATAAACGGCTCCTCATCCTCGATCTCATTCGCGTCCTCACCCAGGGCAGGCTGTTGGTGCACGAAATTGTGATCTCTGGTAATGGCTCCAAAAGCTTGGTGCTCTAATCTTAATTCATAATTTGTCACAACTTCGATATAACTAACCAGCAAGTGCACTGGGTCGTCCAAGTAATAAAACCTTACGTGAGTAAGGGTCGATCCCACGGAGATTGTTGGTATGAACCAAGCTATGGTCACCTTGTAAATCTCAGTCAGGCGGATATCAAATGGTTATGGAGTTTTCGAATAAAAATAATAAATAAACAGAAAATAAAGATAGAAATACTTAGGTAATTCATTGGTGAGAATTTCAGATAAGCGTATAGAGATGCTTTCGTTCCTCTGAACCTCTGCTTTCCTGCTGTCTTCATCCAATCCTTCCTACTCCTTTCCATGGCAAGCTTTATGTAAGGCATCACCGTTGTCAATGGCTACATCTCATCCTCTCTGTGAAAAAGGTCCAAATGCTCTGTCATGGCATGGCTAATCATCTGGAGGTTCTCGATCATACTGGAATAGCGTTCACCCTCCTTTTGCGTCTGTCACTACGCCCAGCACTCGCGAGTTTGAAGTTCATCACAGCCATCCCTTCCCAGATCCTACTCGGAATACCACAGACAAGGTTTAGACTTTCCGGATCTCAGGAATGGCCATCCATGGGTTCTAACTTATACCACAAAGACGCTAATAACTCGGACTCGGTCCCCTGTATTAGATATCCAAGAGATACTCATTCTAGCTTGTTTGCATGTAGAACGGAAGTGTTTGTCAGGCACGCGTTCATAAGTGAGAATGATGATGAGCGTCACATAATCATCACATTCATCATGTTCTTGGGTGCGAATGGATATCTTAGAAGCGGAATAAGTTGAATTGAATAGAAAAACAGTAGTACTTTGCATTAATTCATGAGGAACAGCAGAGCTCCACACCTTAATCTATGGAGTGCAGAAACTCTACCGTTGAAAAATACATAAGTGAAAGGTTCAGGCATGGCCGAATGGCCAGCCCCAAACGTGATCAATAGATCAAAAGATAATCCAAAGATGAAACTAAAGATCATAAGATGTCTAATACAATAGTAAAAAGTCCTATTTATACTAAACTAGTTACTAGGGTTTATAGAAGTAAGTAATTGATGCATAAATCCACTTCCGGGGCCCACTTGGTATGTGCTTGGGCTGAGCTTGAAGTTTACACGTGGAGAGGTCATTCTTGGAGTTGAACGCCAGTTTGTAACGTGTTTCTGGCGTTCAACTCTGGTTCGTGACGTGTTTCTGACGTTTAACTCTAGACTGCAGCGTAGAACTGGCGTTCAACGCCCTTTTGCATCGTCTAAACTCGGCCAAAGTATGGACTATTATATATTGCTGGAAAGCCCTGGATGTCTACTTTCCAACGCAATTGGAAGCGTGGCATTTTGAGTTCTGTAGTTCCAGAAAAGCTACTTTGAGTGCAGGGAGGTCAGAATCCAACAGCATCAGCAGTCCTTCTTCAACCTCTGAATCTGATTTTTGCTCAAGTCCCTCAATTTCAGCCAGAAAATACCCGAAATCACAGAAAAACACACAAACTCATAGTAAAGTCCAGAAATGTGAATTTAACATAAAAACTAATAAAAATATCCCTTAAGGTAACTAGATCCTACTAAAAACATACTAAAAACAATGCCAAAAAGCGTATAAATTATCCGCTCATCAGCTGTGCAGGTGGCGTAACATGGATGGGTGCCGCAGACGGCCCGGCAACAGACTCTGATGCAGCAGTGTAGGCGGATGGTGGGGTACCTCCCAAACCAAAATGGTCACCAACAGATGCCGTAGGAGGCTCGTTCAGATCAACATCTAAAGGTGCCTGCGTGCCGGAGGTCTGACCACGTCTCCGGGACGGCACGTCCTCCTGCATGATGGCGGTAATCTCCTCTAGAAACTGCTGACCCCCGAAGTCCGCATCAAGCGTATTTGAGGCAAGGAAGTCTGACCACTATGATCCTGGAATAACCCATGGGGTACCCTCCTGCTGAGGCTGGTCATGGGCGGGTACACCAACGAAGTAATCTCCAAGAGGCCCCGACCCGAGTCCAGCGTCACCAAGGTCAGCCCCGTCACCCATACCTGACCCATACCACTCACCTCCATGTCCGCCATCGTGGGTACTAAAACCAGCAACTGCAATAGCCCCTGCACCATCCCCGCCCACGGGCCCATGCTGATCGTCGTCATCGTCGTCAGGGTCACGACCAGGGTGGTCCGCCGCACCACGCTCTCTTCGTCTCCCTCCCTGGCCTCGTCGTCCCCCATCAGCAGAGTATTCTGTTCAGGTCTTCGTCGGAGAGAATCTAGGTCGTTTTTTCTGGGATTTGGTGGGGTAGGGGAAATGAAGAATGGTTCGAATGAGGCTGATTCGAACTCCTTATATAGCCGAATCATGAGTAATTCGAACCAGGTAGGTTCGAATTACTAATGGAGCCACGAGAAGGATAATTCGAACCAGGGTTGGTTCGAATTACATGGTTAGCTATCGTAGGTATAATTCGAACTAGCCTTGTTCGAATTATGTGCAATTTGAGTTCGAACCACATTGGTTCGAATTACGTTCAACGTTTTCTCATCCTAATTCGAACTATATTGGTTCGATTTACTAAGGAATGTAGTTCGAACCAGGCTGGTTCGAATTACATTAAAATAGGCCTTGGCTCATTGCTGAAACGATTTTGCTTTTGGCTTATTTATATAATTCGAAACTTGCCTTGGCTTATTAGGGTTTTTTGCCCATCAAAAAATTATTCAACCATAATCAATTACAACTTATTTTTATGAGCCATTGAATACCAGCTTAATATTATCTCCAACAGATACCATAACACTTATCATCCCATGTCTCTTCTGCAAACACACAATGCATCAATAAATGGTTATCATCTTCAACACTGCCTCACTTCTTGTATGCCTCCCTGCTTTGTTCAATTATCTCATAAACTCATAGTTCATCTATGTATAATGGAGTTTCTTATATAATTTGATTTATAAGAACTTTTTCAATATTTCATAAATTTTTAAAAGACCAAATGTCACTTCACATATTAATTTTTAAAATTTTCTTGGACAAAAAGTATTGTATATCATGAAGATAAAAGAAAAAAAAAATTAAGCATCTTTACCTTTTTTTTATATATGGAAAAAAGTCTATCCAAACTTAATGCCACCAAATGATATATTAGCCTTTACATAAATGAGTGTTGTGTACAAATTTGTCCTGAGTGGGTCGTTTGGTTGCAAAATAAGAGAGAGGAATATGAAAAAGTTGGAAAACTCTGTAAAACTACAATTGGTGCAGGAGGTCAGATACTCATGAAAATGCATCAATCGATGAACATGGCACAAAAAAGCAAGATTTCCTGTCCCAGCATAATTTAACTAAAAAATCAAAACCTAAAGAACTTACAATTAACATTGCAAAAACAAGTACACAAACCCTATATCTGAAATTCCAATTGCCTTGCAATAAATCAATTCATTCAATTACATTCAAAGATAAGAACATGAATATGAAACTGGGTATCGAACTTATCACAGAAATGACGAAGTCGCTGCTAGTAAGAATGCCCCACAACACAACCCACAGTTGACCGTTAAGGAGAAATTTTGGGTAATAGACAACCCTACTTATCTCAGGGTTTGGGAAGATGATGATGATGAAGACACTCACGACCAAGAAATTGGCACACTAGAGAACGCACGAAAATTGTTTTGGGTTAGGTGGTGGGGAAGTGAGGACTTGAAGAATTGAAGAAATAGAAAAAACGAGGAAATTTCTTGCAGCTTAGTTGCAAAAGAATAAAACCTATTTAAGAGGATCATTATGTGAACACATGAAACTTGTAGGGCCAGAATGTAATTTTTATAAAATGAAAACAGAAGATGTGCATCCAAACACTGAAAGTTGCTGTGTGCTTCAAAACAGATACCTACATGGATGGCTTCAGGCTTCAGGCGCGTTAAGATAATATAAGACCTGACAAGTCAAAAACTACCGTTGGCGTGAATGGCAATTCATGTTATTTTCCACGCGCAGGGAGGACAATTCTGAATTCCACCAGCCCCCAAACTCACTCAGCCACTCTACAAAGTACAACCCCCACTTACAGTTTGCCCGTTGGTTCCCACCTCATTTATAAATAATAAACTAACACAACAAAGCACAAACACCAACAACATCCCCCATCCCCCCCCTTCACAATGGCTACTTACTTTCACATTCTCTGCATTCTCTCTCTCACTCTCCTTTCTCTGACCCCATTATCCTCTTCATCCAACACCATTAAACTCTCCCTTTCTCCATTCTTCACAAACCAACCCTCCTCTTCATCTTCCGCTTCTCAACCTTTATTACAAGCCCTCAAATTTGCCGCCTCTGCTTCTCTCTCCAGGGCTCACCACCTCAAGAACCGCAAAAGTAGCGAATCTGTCACCACCCCAGTCTTCGCAAAGAGCTACGGCAGCTACTCCGTAGACCTCAGTTTCGGAACACCACCGCAGACATTCCCCTTCGTTCTCGACACTGGAAGCAGCCTCGTCTGGTTCCCCTGTTCCTCACGCTACCTCTGCTCCAATTGCAACTTCCCAAACATCGACCCTTCCAACATCCACACCTTCATTCCCAAGAACTCTTCAACTGCCAGATTCGTCGGCTGCACCAATCCCAAATGTGACTGGATTTTCGGTTCCGATCCTCAATCCCGTTGCCCCGGCTGCCAACCTGGATCCCCCAACTGCGCGCTCAACTGCCCTGCTTACATCATACAATACGGTTTGGGCTCAACCGCCGGTCTCCTGCTACTGGACAATCTCGATTTTCCCGGAAAAATTGTTACCGATTTTCTCGTTGGCTGCTCAATCCTCTCGGTCCGGCAACCCGCCGGGATTGCCGGATTTGGACGCGGGAAGGAGTCACTGCCGTCGCAGATGAACCTCAAGAGATTCTCTTACTGTCTGGTCTCTCACCGCTTCGACGACGCGCCGGTGAAAAGCGACCTCATCTTACACATTGGTTCCTCCGGCGGCTCCAAGACCGCCGGCGTCAGCTACACGCCGTTCCGTGCGAACCCCGCCGCGGCGAACAATTCGGCATTCGGGGAATACTACTACGTTACTCTCCGGAAGATCCTCGTCGGCGGGAAGAGGGTGAAGGCTCCTTATGCATTATTGGAGCCCGGTTTGGACGGGAACGGCGGCACCATCGTTGACTCAGGGTCAACGTTCACGTTCATGGAGAAGCCGGTGTTCGAGGTCGTAGCAAAGGAATTCGAGAAGCAGATGAAGAATTTCACGAGGGCGAAGGACGTGGAGGACCAATCAGGCTTAAGTCCTTGCTTCGATTTCAAGGGATCGAAGACAGTGCCGTTGCCGGAGCTCACCTTTCAGTTCAAGGGTGGCGCCAAAATGACGCTTCCCGTGGCCGATTATTTCTCCTTGGTTGGTCGTCCTGACGTGGCATGTCTTACAATTGTCACGGATGGCGGTGCGGCCGGCCCCGCTAGGGCCGGGGGACCGTCGATCATATTGGGGAACTACCAGCAGCAGAATTACTACGTTGAGTATGATTTGGAGAATCAGAGGTTTGGGTTTAGGCCTCAGAATTGCCAAAAGAGTGTTTAGTTTAATTTATGTAGAGGTTTCAAAACTTGTGATGTAAAATGTGACTAATACTGCTCGCTGTTAGTTACATTGCCACCGATTCTGCGTCGGAGATAGTGGCGGCGGGAACAGCGGCACTGACACCACAGTGCTTATTGGAATGTGCATGGTTGTAGCTGCCGGTGACGTCTTTTAATTTATTCTTGTATGCCATTTTTTTATACTCAACCTAAATTCATTACTTGGATACGATAAAATATAGGTGTAGTCATTTAATATTTATCCAGTGATACGGAGGTGATGGGTTTAGAAATGGGCACTACACAACTCATTGAATTTTATTTTTTCTTGGTTGACAAATTTAATTTCTAGAAATAATGCATTATTGCAGGAACAGATTATCTCATTGTATGATTAGTTCATCAATGAACAATGATATAAATATGGAGATGGTAACTGCTGTCCTATATGCGGTTTCGTGTGTTTTTCTTGAATATCATATGATGTGATTCTTCTTTATCTGAGCTTTCTTTGTTTATTCCGTGTGTAAAAGCAAAAGTAGTGCCTTTTTTCGTCTATTATTCGTTTCTTTCGTTCTGATTGAGCTTGATTATGGCATGAGGGATCAATACCTTTATGAAGGGGAAAGATGATGAGATAAAGGTATGTGTTAGTTGCAATTATATGCGTGTCTTGTGTGTCTTCAAGTACTCAAGGAACCAACCCTACCTGCTATATGGTTTGCATATGACTAAGCATATTATTTTGTCCATCATCACCGACAGAGTAAAAGCTAACCTTTTTCTCTATTTCACTTCCATAACTGAATAAAACATTTGGCTTTACTTCATGCAAAACTGAAATTAATCAACATTTCTATTCAAATTTTCATAAATAATATTATTAAAGTACATTTATATTTGTAATCAAATTACTAATAAATGCACAAAAATAGTGTTGTTAGGAAATTATTTTTTAAAGCAATATTAGCCAATAAAATAATAAATGGACAAAAATTTAAGAGAAAGAAAAAAAATAAAAAAAATACTGACTAAAAAAATCATTACTATTTTTTTTTCATAACTATTGAATATTATATTAGAAAATTATATATAAATACATAATAGTTAATTTTATTTATAGAACTTTTTTTTGGCTCAATTTTTTTTCTCTTTTCACATTAAATAATCTTGTCCCTGAAATCTCTCTCTCTCTCTCTCTCTCTCTCTCTCTCTCTCTCTCTCTCTCTCTCTCTCTCTCTCTCTCTCTCTCTCTCTCTCTCTCTCTCTCTCTCTCTCTCTCTCTCTCTCTCTCTCTAAATTGTAAATAAAGACAACCATCCATATTCTTCGTAAACAGCTTAGATAGAATAACGTTTTTAATAGCCTAAGTAATATCCACATGGTTGCTTTAATTTTTCACCATTATTGTTTGGCAAGTCACATTACTCACATGTTTAAAAAATTTTAATTTTGTTTAGCTAGCATTATCGCTAATAAATACGGCATTATAACTGGCGGTGTTACAGCATTGGCATTTTGGGGCTAAAATCTTCTATGTAATCTAACAAAACTATCAAATATTTTGTTAAAAAAGACGTGCTTATGACTTCTATTCAATTTAAAAGATATTTTTATTTAGCCTTTATACATACATGCAAGGTATTTCATTTTTCCCAAAGTCAAGAATTCAACGACAAATTATTATGGTTCCCTCTATTTTTTTTTCTAACTGTATTTTGGCATTGACAAGTTCTCCTACTCAACCGAAGAAACCATCAAGCAGTCAACGTCTCCTTAACAGTTGGTTGAGTAGAAATCTGTTTCCAAACATTCTGTATGGATATGAATGATATCATTATCGCCACCACAAATTTGTTCATACAACCAAACCAGATCCGACATGAAATCATCCAAGGATAAGCAGTGAGCGATGGAGAGGGAAACGAAGATATAGACAACACTTATGAAGATTAATTCACAAAGGTAATAAATTAAATAGATAAATTACTAATAGTAACAACATAATAAGGACCACCGAAAGAAAAGGCTCGTTGCTTTGTCATTCTGGGCCATTACAAATAGACCACTGCTGTTATCATCGTTGTCACCATCATTATTAATTTTGTTTCTTGTTTTGGCTACACCAAATAGCATAGGGCAATAGTGTTAATATGCATCTAATTAATAATGTAACTTTTGTAGTTTTGTTCCTTTTTTTCTTTTTTTTTTTCTTGCCAGTTAAGTTAGGCTGCATTTCCATCTTGTTTATTAGGTTGGGGTGTCATCTCTACATCTAACTCGGAACTTTTGGCCTTTCGGTACACCTGTTTTTCCGTCTCAATTTCACAAGTTCCTAAAAGTTAAAAATACACTAAAAAACATGCTTAAGAACATGACTCTTTCACAAAAGGATCTTTTGATGTTGTGGAAGAAAGTGAGTTGGTTGGTAGCGGAGGTCGGAGTCCACGTGACTCGACTATGAACAAAAGGGGGTTTTGGTAATTATACCAAATGGAACACTATACGTGCACAGTGCACTAACAAAAAAAAGTGTGTGATAGATGAGCTCTAAATAATGGTGCCTCTTTGCAAATGGGGTAGTAGTAGCTGTAGGTGGATTATTCTACTCTTGTTTTCTTCAGTTCAATTATTAAGTTATATGATTTCGTGGCATAAAAATTGAATTTGTGCATATATGCGTGTAATATAGTCAGCCCAGGAAGCAACTATGAAACTAGATAAAGGAGATGGTGTCTGTTTCTCCTTTGAGTTTCATGTTTTTGTGCTTAATAATCATGTTGATTCGTTGTTCATTGACTCATTATTGTGCATTATTATTTAATTATTGATAGATGATAAGTATAGTGGGGGAAGCTAGCAGCAGCAAGCGGCGTTAGGCACATGCCATATATACATACATTAACCGACTAATATAGGTTCGATAATCACAATTCATGTGGAATATAATCATGATCACACATTATATATATGCTTATGCTTCATGAATGTAAACCTGACACGGATTCTATGAATTTCTGTTCAGAGCAGCAAGAGATGCATTTGATTATTCAATGATATCATTGAGATATTTTAATCACCGATCGAGATTTCTTTAAGATTTTAAGAACAGGCCGAGGAAATTTAATTTACAGGAATACTAATTGAACAAATAATTTTGTTAATAAAATCTAGTATTTTTTATTTATATTATCGATAATATTAAAAAAATAAAAAATAGTTTAAATTTATTTTATTTAATATTTATTAATTTTAATAATAATTAATAAATATTCAATAAAACAAATTCTAACCATTTTTGACTAAGTTTTTTTAATTAAATATAACCGTTAACACATTGTATGTTGCGGATTTTATTTCGACTAGCATTATTCTAAGATCAATTTAATGTGATTGAGATTTCATCCATAACATGTATGTATAATGCGGGCAATATCTTATCTTAATGCAATTAATTTTAATAAATATAAAAAAAAGAGATAAAATTGTTTTTTAATATCAATTTTCGACTCATCATCCAAGGTGCTTGATTCACCACATTTATACAAATAAAAATAAAAGTGAACTAGGAAAATGATATTCAAAAATTTATATTACTTATAAAAATAATTTTAAACGTTATAAATTATAAATAAATCTCTGAAAATTTTAAAAAATACAAAAAATTAGATATTAATAAATATTCTAATAAAATGTTAAAAATTAAATTTTGATATAATTTTTTTAATGTTATTAAAAAAATAAGATATTTTCATCGTTAAAATTTTTTAATTTTAAGCCAAGTGATTTTCTTTTAATTTCTTTTATTGTCAACAACCAATTTTCTTTTGAAAAATGAAAAGGATTAGAAATTAAATTTTATTTTATTTTATTTTATTTTTTTCTGTACACTTTTCAAATAGTGATTAAAATGTCGCACAAAAATTTGAATTAAATATAAAAGTTTTTTTTCACTTATAAAAAATATAACTTTTTTAATTAACTTTTGTTATGTTTTTAAATTATTCAAAAGCTTATTTGTTGTTTATATCTTTAAATATTGTTTTTTGTCAAAGATGTATATTAATTTTTGAGTACTAATATTTAATATGTAATAATATTATGAGATTATTTAAATATATTTTTAATAAGAATAAATTATTTAGTAGTTTACTAGTATTTAATATGCAGATATAAATATAAGCTAAGTATTGTATAATATCTATGTCTCCTAATAAAAAATCCAAGCTCGTTATACGCGTTGATAATTTTTATATACTATTAGAATTTTTAAATGTAATACCTGTGGAGTTGTACGTGGTGCGGTGAGGTGATGGAGTGGCGCCCCTTGCCTTGCAGTTTGAGAAGAGAAACCTCTATCCGTCCCATTGATTCCAACAATCTAATCTTGGTAATAATCCTTATAGCAGTTTTGACGGGAATAATTTTCCTTCAATTACAACTTGTTCATAAATACAAGTTTTGTAGTTTTAATTCTTTATTTACTACAATTTTCTTTTCTTATTTCTTACATAAATTAAAATTTCGAGCAAAATCTAAATAAAACAGATAGATAATAGACAAAGGATAAAGGCATAACATACATATGGTTAATCGTTGTTGTATCTTTATAGCAAGTAGTTTAGCAATAAAATTTGATTGATTCTATCATTGGAAGTAACGAAACCCGAAATTGATTCCCATAATTGATGAAATGATAAAAGAGTACATGGGCACGTTGAGGTGGGAAATGGAGGGAACGAGGGGTTCCCTACACGCTGATGAACACCACAAACGAACCATATGTGTGAATCCATTTGTTTTTTCTTATCCCATTTGCACATGGATCTCACTTTAATTAATTAGTGGCCAGCTATTATTGAAGTTGAAACTAAATCAAACTTCCTTGGTATTCAATGCATGTGGTGCCGTACGATTGTAACAACAATGTAAGCCATTAAGCCTAGCCGTGACCATGACTCTAGTGAAATAATGGGTTACGTACTACTGAATAATGGAGTAAGCCCAACTAATTAATTAAATTCCCATGAACGATGAATTGAAGATTACTAAGGAGGATATATCATAAAAAAAAATATTTAAAAGATAATAAAAATTCACAACTCAAATTTATTTAATTTAAAGTTATTTCATTTTATATTTTTAGATACTATTAAAATAGTTAAATAATATTAAAAATAATAAATATATAATTATAAATATTATATATATAAAATTATAAATATTAAATTAAATAAGATCATTTTACATTATTATGTTTATATCGTTAATTCATATGATAATAATAGTACAAAATACGGATATAAGATATATATGTGCATGGATAGAAGAAGGCTTGAGGGTACAGTCAACGGGTTGGGATAATAAGAGAAAGTCAAATGAAAGTGTAGTAGAGAAGACAAAAGATGGTGTGTCTGTGTGGTTGGTTTAGCATGTGCATGTGATTGTGTGTCTTTTGTTCTTTTGAAGAGAATATAATCTAATCTGGTTCGCTTCATCTTAATAACCTTGTCGATTCTCATGCTTAGATTCAAAATTCTCACTTCACGCATATGCACACTACCTACAGTTTTTACCTAACCAAAATCCACCACTAAGTGCTTTCTAGCTCATATCTATCAGATCACCCACCTACACATGACGTGATTAATTTTCCAAAGGATAAAGTAAAAGCTTGATAATCTCACAACGCAAGTAGCTAGTGAGTGAAATTTCTTATGTGTGTTTTAGTATTATCTTTTTTTTTTTTGAAGGAAAGATTTATATTAAGAAGGGAGGCCATAATATTAACGTGGACCAAGTTACAAATAATTATAGGAGTTTCTTCTAGCCATAATAAATTTGGCTTAGTAAACTAACTTGGATTGGTCGAGAGGTCAGCTCATTCGTCCGCTTAAGTAAGTGTTGGGGGTTCGAATCTTGCTTTGTGCATGCAGTAACCATTGGCCAGTGGCAGACCCTTAAATGGAGCTCCGATCCGCGATGAATTAGTCATTGACCAGTCGTGTTGGAAAATACCGTGGGCAACAAAAAAAAATTGGCTTAGTAAGAGCTAAATTAGTAAATGCGTGTGCTACTGAATTTTCATTTCTTTTCACATGTGTAAAATTATAAAATCTAAAACTATTCAAAAAGATTTTACAGTTTGCTATGATAGTGCCGAAGGACCTGTAAAGATTTGTGTAGCTTCAAAACTTGTATTACTTCAATATTATTCAATTTCACTTCTATCTCCAAAAAACACCCTTGTGCTACCAAACTCAAGCCCATAAAGATAGCCCATGCTTCTGCCTTTTTAACTGAAAATGATGTAGCAACTTCCAACGTGGCAATAAGCACAACTACCCCTTCCCAGTCCCTAATTACAACACTAGCTGTTCCTCTCTTTTCATTAATGATGGCAGCATCTACATTAACTTTGTATCTTCCTTGCTCTAGAGCCCTCCATTCACTCGCACTTTGGCTTCTTGGAGGTGTTCTTCGCGGCAAGGGGACATGCAAGTCGGGCTTGGTTGCTTCCGTGAAGGCTTGGTGAACTTTCTCCAGTAGAGCCTCTGGTGGAGAGTGTTCCTGATTAAAGATTAATTTGTTCCTACTGAGCCAAATTGCGTGAAGACAGCAAAGGAAGAGCTCACCCCATTCATTCCCGAAATGATTGAGCATTGATTGAATCCATTGTTGCAGGGAGATGTTGGAGATGTTGGTCGTTGTTTCCGTTCTGAGCATAAATGAAAAAATAAACCAGAAATGCCTCGTCCAATTGCAGTCCCTGAATAAGTGAGAATATGCCTCTTCCTTTTTCCAGCACATAGGGCACACTGCAGTTCCTCTCACGCCTCTCTTTTGTAAATTTGGCTTTGTAGGTATTGACTGGTTTATCTGTCTCCAGATGAATTTTTGGACTCTCAAGGAAATTCTCATCTTCCAAAATTTTTTTCAGAATTTTTGCTCTACTTGGATTGGGGTGCTGGTGTGAACTGCAGTCTGGTTATGACTTCTGATGAGGTGGTAAGCTCTCTTTACCTCATAATCTCCTTTTTTAGTGTACTTCCAATAGTAGCTATCTTCATGTGTATAAATATCTAAAGGTGGCTCTAGAATTTTCTCGGCTTCAAAAGGTAGAAAAGTATTTGATTATCTCCTGGTTCCATGTTCTATATTCTTAATCAATTAGGCTATCCACTGTGGTTTCCTTATCAAAGTCTGTTCTTGTGCTCCACACTTTGAACCCATTTTGGTCAGGAAGTCACGGATCTCTCCAAATCTTTGTATTCCTTCCTGAGCTAATTTTTTACAATCCACCCAGCTCTAGCACCTACTTTGTTTCCCATATGCTTCTCCATGTATAACTAGGATTATATCCCCTGTCTGAGTCAGTGAATTTTTTTCTAGCATAATATTTAGCTTTAAGCATTCTGGCAATGAGTGATTCTGAACTTTTGATTAAGTGTCATCCTTGTTTAGCCAAAAGCACTTGGTTAAAAGCCTCGAAGCTTCAGAAACCTAAGGATCTATCTTTATGTTCAACCAATCTTGGATAAGGATCTGTCTGGTAGGAGGTACGTTTCGGCTAAAGAAAATCTCTGACTTGTCCAAATTGATTCTCTGTCCAGAAACTAATTGATAGTTTTTAAGAATTTCCGTCACTGATAGGATAGTTTGGTATGATGATCTCAAGAATAAGATGCTGTCATTAGCAAAGAATAGGTGTGTAACCTCAAGAGCTGTCCTTGCTATCTTAATCCCTTGGATTGCTTTTCTTTCTTGAGCTCTCCTCAGAAGACAGGAGAAAATTTCAGCATAAAAAATAAATAGGTAAGGAGAAAGTGGGTCCTCTTGCTTAATTCTTCTCCTGGGCTTAAATTCCTTTGTTGGGCAGCCATTTAGAATGATTGAGAATGAAACTAAGTTGATGCATTTCCAAATGAGGTCGATCCATTTTTGTTGGAATCCCATAGATTTCAATACCTCCATTAGAAAAGCCTATTCGACCCTATCGTATGCCTTCTCCATATCCAATTTCAACCTCATGTAGCCCTTGTTTTTGGTGCATAATTTATAACCACAAACTAACCGGCAAGTGCACCGGGTCGTACTAAGTAGTACCTCAGGTGAATGAGGGTCGATCCCATGAGGATTGATGGATCAAGCAATAATGATTGAATGATTGGCTTAGTCAGGCAAACATAAAATGGTGTTTGAAGGTTCAAAAGCATTAACAGTAATTCAGAATATCAGAAAACAAGTAGTAAAATTTATGTGAATAATATATGGAGAAACAGTTAAGGCTTCAAAGATATCTATCTTCCAGATTGACTTTTCTTACTAACTATTTTAATCATGCAAGATTTAATTCATGGCAAACTATATGTGACTAAACCCTAATTTCTTAGACCTTTTTAGTCTCCTCTAACCTTCATCAACCGCCAATTTCTTGGTCACTTAATTCCAATTAGAGGGTGAAGTTCAATTTTAGTTTATATGCCACAAAATCCTAATTACCCAAATATAAGAGGATTATATATCACCTATCTCGTTAAGTCCAGATAATTAGTGATTTAGGAGAATATGTTTTCAAGATGTTGTTCAAGTAAAGAGCTTTTCCAAGTTATACAAGAACTCAATTAGAAAAAGGGTCATACTTCCATTCTACCTAAATTCATAAGATAAAGAACGAAAATAATTCTTGAAATATAAATCAGTACATGAATTAAAATAGAAAAATAATAGTATCAATCCATACAATAGACAAAGCTCCTAACCTTAACAGTGGAGGTTTAGTTGCTCATGGTTCAGAGAGAAAACTAGGATTTTGAAAAACTGTAAAATATATTAACCTAATTAATGTAAAATATATTTCCTAAAACTAAAATAATATCTTTTCCTATTTTAAAATAAAAATTAAAGTTTAATCAGAAAATAAATCAATATCTCGTGCAAGCATTCAAGGCGGATGGGGACCACTTGTCTCTTTAATATTGGCGCCTTACTTGGCAGGGGGTTGCGCCTTAGTTGAAGATTGCAGTGAGTATTGGCATGGAATACTTGCTTAGGCGCCTAACTTGAGTGGGTACTGCACCTAACTTGAATGGTGGAGCATCACTTGCGTGTTGTTGTTGTGCCTTGCGCCTAACTTGAAATTTCTCAAGTTAGGCGCAGCCTTGACAGACTTGGTGGAGAAGAAGTATGGACTATTATACATTGTTGGAAAACTCTAGAAGTTAGCTTTCCAACGCCGCTAGAATCACGTCCATTGGTCTTCTATAGCTCGAGTTATTCAGGTTTGAGTGCAGAGAGGTTAGGGTTGACAACATCATGCGCCTTCTTCTCTTTTTCGGCGGAAACTCCATCAAATCCAGCCGAATGCTACCTAAAATAAATAGAATTGTACACGACTCAAAGTAGCATCCATAGTGGCTAAAAGATAATTAATTCTTTATTAAACTCAACAAATTGAATGCAAATTCACTAGGAAAACATAGAAAAGATGCTCATGCATCACAACACCAAACTTGAATAGTTGCTTGTCCAGTTGTCCTCAAGCAACCAAAACTAACATAGGCTTAAGATGTGAATTTGAATGAAAGTGAGAGTTAAATTAAACTCATGTCTCTTCTTGAAGTGGGGTTTATGGTGTGGGAAATTGTGATTACACTTTTCACAACTCCGAACAACTAACCAGCAAGTGCACTGGGTCGTCCAAGTAATACCTTACGTGAGTAAGGGTCGATCCCACGGAGATTGTCGGTTTAAAGCAAGCTATGGTTATTTTGTAAATATTAGTCAGGAGATTAATGATGAGATTGATTATATTTATGAAAAATAAATAACATAGAATAAATAGTACTTGTGATTCAGTAATGAGAAACAGGCTGAGGTTCCGGAGATGTTCTGTCCTCTGAATCTCTGCTTTCCTACTGTCTTCTTCTCCAAACACGCATGGCTTCCTTCAATGGCAAGCTGTATGATCCTCTCAGATGAAAAATACCAGGTACGATCTCTGCACAGCTCATCAACTGTCGGATTGCTCGTCTCGGATGAAAAATACCATGTACAGCTACCGCACGGCTAATCATCTATCAGTTCCCACTAGCGTCGGAATAGGACCCTTGTCCTTTTGCACACTGTCACTGCGCCCAACATTCGCAGGTTTGAAGCTCGTCATAGTCATCCCTTCCCAAATCCTACTCGGAATACCACAGACAACGTTTAGACTTTTTGGATCCCAGGAATGCTGTCCATTTGGTTCTAACCTATACCACGAAGGTTCTAATGCTGGACTCAGTCCGTGGATCAAAAACCCAAGAGATACGCACTGAGTAAAGTATCATTTATGTCCCCAATGTTTGGGGTAAGTCTCAAACCTATCCCTAACATTTTAAATGTTCTATTTGTGTCCCAAACGTTTCTAAATCGCATCAATGTTGTCCTACCGTCCAAATTACTAACATTTGGTTAACGGCGTTACACACGTGGACATTAGGTGAGTAAGCCCAAAGGTTGAGAAACACACGTCTGCCTCTTCGCGCCCAATATACCGTTCACTATAGCAAATACGAAACGTCGAAGAATCACAGCACCTCTACCCAACGTTTTTTATTCCAGTTCTCGTTACCACACACGTTTTTTCTCTTCGTCGAGGTTGACCGTGGGGAGGGGCTGCAAGGTAGTTGGCGGTTCGTTCTGGGGAGTTTTGCATGAAAGCTTACACCTTTATTGTGGTGACAGAGTTTGATCGTGCGACGAGGTATGTACTTGAAAAAAATTTTGTTTTTTGGGGTTTTATTGAGTAGTTCCACGAAGAAAAGATGGCCGGCAATGTATGAGATTGCGTGCATTTTTAGGGTTTAGGTGGTTTTTTGTATTCTCAGCAAAATGTTCGTTGCTTATGTTAGTTAGGGCATGAATTTACGTTTTCTGGTGATCGAATGTGTGCCTGCGATTGATGTTGTTTCGTTATGTTTGCTTGTTGTAACATGGTCTGTTTGTTAGGATGAGTTATTTTAGTGTCAAAGTTTACCACCATGGTAGCTTTGGACTTCAACGAGGGCAATTGAAGTATTTGGGTGGGGAGACAACTGTCATAGATTACTACAATGAAGATGAATGGAGCCTGATTGAGGTTTATGACATAGTGAGCAGACAAGGGTATTTGAAGAAAGATATTGCTGCAATGTGGTACAAATCACATGATCAGAATACAGAAGAAGGCTTAAGGATGCTCCGAACTGATAAAGATGCAATGAATATGGCTAACATTGGGGTTAGGGAGGATATGGTGGAGCTGTTTGTAGTTCACAAAACAAGTGATATCCATGAGGTGGTTGAAGATGTACACTTTTTAGGGAGTACTGAAAGTAGCATGTAAGTGAAGGGTGGTGGATCTGATGGGCAGGGCCCAATGGTTACAAGTGAGGCCCAAACAGTTGGACTTGTGGAGAAAAATTCTGGCCCAAATATGGAGGAAGAAATTGTGGGTAACAAAGATGAATCAGATGAGGAAGGAGAGGGTAGTGATGGCAGTGAGGACGAGGACTATGAACCCAAGGGTGGTGTAGATGATAGTTGTGATTCATGGAGTTCTGATTCCAGAAATGGTGATGGTTCAGAAGATAGTGCTGCCAAAGTTGTGTTTGGTGACAGTGATGATGATAAAGAAGGGGCAGAGGACTTAGTAGATGTCAACATCAGGGTAGGAGATAGATTCGAGGCTGCATCAACTGAAACCCAAACAGATGCAGCAAAAGCTAGTGGGAGTGCCAAAGGGAAGGAGAAGGTTGTTGCAGGTTTAGGTGATGAGGAAGAAGGATATGATTCTGAAGAGTTCCTAGATATTCCTATTACTGATGATGATGAGAATGGAAATAGTGTTGCCAAGAAGTATCCATTGCACAAGCAGCTAAAGGACATGAGTGAGTACAAGTGGGAGGTTGGAACTCTTTATGTCTCAAGAGAAGAGTTCAAGGATTGTGCCACTGCCTATGCTGTACACACTGGGAGGGGTTTGAGGTTTGATAAGGTAGATCTTCGGAGAGTGAAGGTCACTTGCGTGGAGGGTTGTAACTGATTTGCATACTGTGGGAAGATTAAGAATGAGCAAACATGGCAATTAACCAGCTGCCATAACAAGCATAGCTGTTCTAGAGAGTTGAAAATTGGAATTATGCATGCAAAATGGTTGAGCAAGGTGTTTCTAAAAAAGATCGCTGAGAATCCAAAAATAAAGCTCTCCACACTAATGAAGAAAGCATACAGCAAGTGGAATGTAGAGCTAACTAAGTCTAAAGCTGCCCGGGTTAAGCAGTTTGCACTTGATGAGTTACAAGGAACATACATAGAGCAGTATCGGAGACTCGATGACTATTGTCATGAATTACTGAGGTCTAACCCAGGTTCTACAGTTAAGTTGCAAGTGGAGAGACCACCTGAGTTTGCTTCTGAGAGACCAAAATCGGGTGTGGATTTAAGGCCAAAGTTCCAAAGACTTTATGTGTGCCTTGATGCATGCAAGAAGAGTTTTATGGTTTGCAGACCAATAATTTGCCTTGATGGGTGCTTCATCAAGACACCATATGGAGGTCAAGTTCTCACGGCTATTGGCTGGGACCCGAACGACCAGATACTGCCGATAGCCTACGCAGTGGTTGAAGCAGAGACTAAGAACACATGGACTTGGTTTCTCACCAATCTGTGTGATGACTTTGGTAGTGACAAGCTAAGGAGATGCACCTTCATGTCTGACCAACAAAAGGTACTTATTTCTCTACTCACTTCATTCATATAATCAGTTTTAGTGTTAGACTTGCTGATAGCTACGTTATAAATCCTAGTTTAGTGTTAGAGTTGTTGTCTATAGTGAACCTAGTGCTTGAAATGTATGACTTGTAGTATGAATTGTGCATGTCCATACTACTTCAAGTAAAAGCGGATTAATTGTCATTATCACATATCATGCTGATAATAGATTTTGTGATTAATTGAACTGTATGTACTTGGTTAATTGTCATTATCACATATCATGCTGATTTAATTACTACTTCAAGTAAAACTGATTTACTATGGATTTAGGGGTTAGTTCCAACCTTCGATGAGCTCATTCCAGGAGTGGATCATAGATTCTGTGTTAGACATCTTTATAGCAATTTCAGGAAGAGATTCCCAGGGCTGCAACTAAAACTGATGATGTGGAATGCTGCAAAAGCCACTTATTTACAAGAGTGGGAGAGAAACATGGCTAAAATCCAAAAGGTTGATAATGGAGCCTACAACCACCTTATGGAGATACCAACCAAATATTGGTGCCGGCATAAGTTTGGGACTTGGTCTAAGTGTGATACCTTGGTTAACAACATGTGTGAAGTATTTAACTCTGTGATTGTGGACGCCCGGGAGAAGCCTATAGTCAGTATGCTTGAAGACATCAGAGTATACATAATAAGGCGTTGGGCTAATAATAGGGATCGGATAGTTGAATACCAAAGAGAGGTGTTGCCCCGTATCAGGACTAAGGTTGAAAAACAAGCTGATGCAAGTGGTAAGTGGGTGAGCACCTATGCTGGTCGTGACAAATATGAGGTCACTAGCATCCATGGAGGCAAAGAGAAGTTCGTGGTTGACTTGAAGAATCACGAGTGTTCGTGCAGGAAGTTTCAGTTGTCCGGAATCCCCTGTGCCCATGCCATGACCTGCATTAGGAAGATGTGCTTCAATGTGGACAACTTTGTTGCAAACTGTTACAAGAAGGAAACTTACTCTAACTGCTACCAACATGTGGTGTATCCAGTAAATGGCCCCAACCTGTGGGTGAAGACACAATTTGATGATGTTTTGCCACCAGTCTACAGAAAACCCATTGGAAGGCCTAAACTGAAACGGAATAAAGCTACAGATGAGAATTCAAGTAGGGAAGGAGTGTCTCGTGATGGGTAAACTCAAAAGTGCTCCTATTGTTTTGCTAGAGGCCACAACAAACGAACCTGTCCAAAGAAGCGGAAAGTAGCTGCCACTAGTTTGGTAAGTACAATAGTTGTTTTTTCTGGTTTTGGCTTCATTTTGCCTGATTGCATTCAAAGATTATAATGTCGTATTGTGGCTGTTAACTAGGCAAACAAAGTTGCTGGGTCTACAAGAAGAGCTTCAAGAGTCATTTCTAGCACTATCTCAAGCACTGTGTCTAGTACTATCTCCAGCCAGGCTTCTAGGCAATCACAAGCTGCAGCTAAGAAGACCAACACATCAAGGCCGAAGAGAAAATCATCTTCCAATGATATCAGTTCCCAGCAATCTCAGGCTATGTCAAAGAAGGCTAAGATGACCCCGTCAAACAATAATTCTGGACAACAACTCAAGGATGCTGCCAAGGACAACAATCTCAGAGTGCTGCCAACCCCATCCAAGCACGTCAACATATCCCAACTGAAGTTTATGGCTAGGACACCTCCAAAAGCATGGAAGAAGATGTGATGATGATGATGTGTGCAGTTTCATGTTTTCTCTTTAGTATCATTATAATTTGCCAAAACCAGTTTAAAGACTGCATTTTGTTATCTCATACAGTTGTTGTGGAGCAAACAGTGTAGCTCCTATTTTGTTATTTTTCTGTGAACCTATTGTGCTTGTTGCTAATTATCTGATACAGTTGTTGTGGAGCAAATAGTGTAGCTCCTGTTTTGTTATTTTGCTGTGAACCTATTGTGCTTGATTTGCTCCTGTTTTGTTATTTTGCTGTGAACCTATTGTGCTTGTTGCTAATGACAATCTTAATGGTTAGTGATTAAGTAATATATTACAGTTCATATTGTTGTCATGCTCATGACTTGCTTCATTTAAGCAGAATGCAAAATGTAACACTTTATTTCAGCTTCAAAATATAACAATGCAAAATATAACACTTTAAACAGAATGCATAATATAACATTGCAGCTGCACAATATATCATTGCACTTTTTTACACAAGCACAATATAGCATTTGGCCAAACTTAAATCATCAAAACATCATTTCATTACAATCTCATTCAGTTCAACAAAACACCAACCATGTCAACATCAGTGCTATTTCTATGCAAAAATACAGAGCACAAGTTGGGATCTAATGATATTCTCCTAAATCTCACTATCTCAATATCATTGTAGTAAAAGTCTGCCAAATTTGGTGCTGCTTGTTTTCTCACAAACCAATATTAGGGCAACTGTCCATCCAATTAAAGCAACTCCCATTGCAACCATGAACCTGAACTCAACCTTCTCCATTTTGCTCTTCAAATTTCTGACCTTCGTCCTTAGCCTTGAAACTTGTGAGGGCTCTTCCTCTGGTTCTGCCCATACAAAATAGCCGCATTCTTCTCCAATCTATACCAAATATGACACAACCGAGTCACACCCACAGATTGTCAAAACATATAACTCAACAACAAGAAACGCATGGCTAAAACTCACCCCAAAGTTAACGCAATCCCAGAACCTCTGCCCGGGATTTTCGACCGTCGATGAGGTGGCAAGCACAGGCCGTTCCCCACAGTAGCACGTTGTCCTCCTTCGACATGCCTGGTTTCTATTTCTTGTCGCCTGCTTGCTGCCGTGTGTTGCTTCAGATTGGCATGCATCAGCCTCCATCCTATTTCAACCAGAGAAGTCGAGCTTCGCAGAAGGTGTAGCATAAAAGAGGAGAGAAGATTTGCAGAATTAGGGTTTCCAAGAGGACCATTCTTTGATGGTTATCTGTTTCTTTTTTCTTTTATTTTTGATTCAATAATGGTCACATAAAAACGCCCTGCCACCGTGTACAGTAACCTCCACGTATGCAACGCCGTTAACCAAATGTTAGTAATTTGGACGGTTGGACAACATTGATGCGATTTAGAAACGTTTGGGACACAAATAAGACGTTTAAAATGTTAGGGATAGGCTTGAGACTTACCCCAAACATTGGGGACATAAATGATACTTTACTCGATACGCACTCAAGCTGTCGTCCAATGACTACGTTGAGCTCAGATAGAATGGAGTGGTTGTCAGGCACGCGTTCATAGGGTTGAGGATAATGATGAGTGTCACGAATCATTATGTTCTCATTGTTGAAGTACGAGTGGGTATCTTAGAATAGAATCAAGCGTGATTGAATAGAAAACAGTAGTAATTGCACTAATCCATTGAAACACAGCAGAGCTCCTCATCCTCACCTATGGGGTTTAGAGACTCATGCCGTCAAAGTTACAATATGAAGTGTAAAAATGTCAAAAGGTACAAAATGAATCTCTAAAAGTAGTTTTTATACTAGACTAGTAACTTAGGTTTATAGAAAATGAGTAACTAAGTGCAGATAGTGCAGAAATCCACTTTCGGGACCCACTTGGTGTGTGCCTGGGCTGAGCTTTCAAGATTTCACGTGCATATGCCCAAAGTTGGCGTTAAACGCCACCCTGGGTGCCAGAATGGACGTTTAACGCCGAAAAAGGTGCCAGTTCTGGCGTTTTATGCCAGAAAGTTTTAGGCTGACTTTGAACACCAGTTTGGGTCATCAAATCTCGGGAAAAGTATGAACTATTATATATTTCTGGAAAGCTCAAGATGTCTACTTTCCAACGCAACTGAGGGCGCACAATTGGGCTTCTGTAGCTCCAGAAAATCCACTTCGAGTGCCGGAGGGTCAGAATCCAACAGCATTTGCAGTCCTTTCTCAGCCTCTGAATCAGATTTTGCTCAGGTCCCTCAATTTCAGCCAGAAAATACATAAAATTACAGAAAAACACACAAAATCATAGTAAAGTCCAGAAAAGTGATTTTTGAATAAAAACTAATAAAAATAGAATAAAAAGTAAACAAAATATACTAAAAACTACCTAAAAATAATGCCAAAAAAGGTATAAATTATCCGCTCATCACAACACCAAACTTAAATTGTTGCTTGTCCCCAAGCAACTAAAATAAAATAGGATAAAAAGAAGAGAATGTACAATAAATTTCAAATATCAATGAAGCTCAGTTCCAATTAGATGAGCGGGACTTATAGCCTTTTTGCTTCTGAACAGTTTTGGCATCTCACTTTATCCTTTGAAGTTCATAATGATTGGAATCTATAGGAACTCAGAATTCAGATAGTGTTATTGATTCTCCTAGTTCAGTATGTTGATTCTTGAACACAGTTACTTTATGAGTCTTGGCCGTGACCCTAAGCACTTTGTTTTCCAGTATTACCACCGGATACATAAATGCCACAGACACATAACTAGGTGAACCTTTTCAGATTGTGACTCAGCTTTGCTAGAGTCCCCAGTTAGAGGTGTCCAGAGCTCTTAAGCACACTCTTTTGCTTTGGACCACGACTTTAACCACTCAGTCTCAAGCTCTTCACTTGGACCTTCATGCCACAAGCACATGGTTAGAGACAGCTTGATTTAGCCGCTTAGGCAAGGATTTTATTCCTTTGGGCCCTCATATCCATTAATGCTCAAAGCCTTGGATGCTATCCATTATTGGCTTTTTCTGCTTGCTTTCTCTTTTTCTTTCTTTTTCTTTTATTTTTTGCCACACAATTTTTTTTGCAAGCTTTGTATTCACTGCTTTTTCTTGCTTCAAGAATCAATTTTATGATTTTTCAGATCATCAATAACATTTCTCCTTTTTCATTATTCTTTCAAGAGCCAACAATTTTAACATTCATAAACAACAATATCAAAAATATGCACTGTTCAAGCATTCATTCAGAAAACAAAAAGTATTGCCACCACATCAAAATAATTAGATTATTTTTAAGATATAATTCAAAATTCATGTACTTCTTGTTCTTTTGCAAATAAAAACATTTTTCTTTTAAGAAAGGTGAAAGATTTATGGGATTATTCATAGCTTTAAGACATATACTCTAAATTTTATTGATCATGGAATAGAAATAAGACATAAAATAAACATAAAAGCAGACAAATAATAATTAAAGACACAAAATAAATGACTCTAATACTAATGCTTATGTAACTCTTAAAATAGGTTTCTAATAATAAAAGTTATCACAGAGTTAGGACTCAACAACCTTTATTTTGAGAGATGGGTGCTCGTTCAATCTGTGGGATGTCTGGCTCTTCAAGGATCAGCTTCTGGTGCTTTAGTTCCTGTAGCTCATGCCCTTGCTTTC